>NC_073693.1:164508103-165108103 GCF_029784155.1 Uranotaenia lowii
TCGATCTCAGAATTGATCTGCAAAAACTGTAAAAAACAATTAATAATTTTTTTTTTTTTTGGCTTGCTTTAAATATTATATCTGTTTGTCAAATTATGTTGCCTGTTGCATGAAAAATAAGTTATTTTCAACGGTACCTCCAGTCAGTTTATTTGTTCGTTCGTGTGAAAAGCTGATTTTATTTGAAAGGTTTTCCCTACTTTTGTTACTTGATATTGTTAAAATGGAACAAAAACAAACGCTTTGCCTTCGAAGATTTTACGAGCACGATGATTCCAAACGAAGAAGTGCCTTTGGTATAGTAAAGTCCATGATTTACGACCCATCGAATGCTAACGGGCGTGCATCTCAAGATTGTTTATTGTTCTATCTCTAGACTGATTTTTTTTTGGCTTCTCAAGTTGCTGGTCGGGAAAAATGACTGAGAATATTTGAATTTGGCGTTTACTAGCTGCGAGTTCCTTCCTGATGAGATCAATCTGATGGCCTCGTGGAAGAAGGTGTGAATCCACCGAATTCGACGGGACGTCTCATCCAAAACACATAATGATCATCGCTATGCTGCTCATCTGCGACCGACTTTGCACACGATTTTCCCATTTTGCATGCGTCTAACGCACATTTCCAACGCATCGTCCCAGTTTGCCTATTAATAGCTTTGCGACGTTTGCTTTTTGGGTGCATTTCCCGGATCAGAGCACTGCAGGCAGCCCTCCTCGGTTCGACTTTCAGTGCAATAAAGTAGAATCTTTTGTTGCTGCGAACTCGACATTTGACAAGTGTGAGAAAATAATACGGAAAAGGCGATATCCAAAACATAGTATATTAATGAAGTAATTCAAGATTAAATTATTGGATGATTTTTTTTAAACAAAACCCAAACAGTCGTCTTATTGACTAAAATTTAAAATGGAGTCATTTTCCTTTATAAATCTCGGCTCTCATCCATAATCTCAAAAATAAAATCATTCAAAATTTAATATTAAAAAAGCTTATCGAACAATGTTCATGAATCCAGGAACAGCGAAACACAATCAAAAAAAATTATTCGACATTCTATTAATCCATATTTCCATGATATTTTTCCAAAAAAAAATGGTGAAAAACTCGACTATTTAGTTCCACATTATCAACATACATTCTTCATTATGAAGTCAAAGAACTCCTGACAAATAGTATGGAATGTCTCATTTGCTTGTAAGAACATTCGTTGATTCAACTCAAAGGTTATCCGGAAGAAAATTATTTTCGTACGATTGTTTTTCTGTATTTCTTGAGCGTGATCGGAAAAATGTCGCTCTACTATGGACTTCGGCCTTGAAAGTAAACTCACCCATACCAAAGACATGTTCATCACAGATTCTTCAGAACCAAAACGCCAGTCGACGCGCCTGTTGTTGTTACTGTTGAACAATTTGAAATGTGCGCGGCGCGGAAAATAAATTTATATTGGTACCTATCATGTCTTGAGATTGTTTGGGAATTCTGGTTCCATTCAGGCATCATTACACAGAGAAACAAAACCCCGTCAAGCGATATCATTTGAGCTAAGCCGCAAGGAAATTCAATTTTTTGCTTCAGTAACAAATCTTTTACAAAACTATTTTTATAGAAACTAACCTTACCTTAAATTTTCAAATCGTTGGTATTTTTCATCGCTCCCGGCTCCATATCGTCGTTGTGTAGATTTATGTTTTTTCATCTTGTTCTTTTTTCACTACATCCGTCAGTTTAATTGTTATTTAATCGATCGTGTTATGTTGGATCGTTAAAGGAAGATTATCTTAAAATGCTACATACTGAAAGAGGTTCCGTATCAGGAGCGCCACAATTTTCCTGAATGCATCTCTTTTTTCTAACATCTTTGTTGAACGGTAGTTCTCTTATAAAAAAAAACTATCATTTTTTGAGTTGAACAACCATTGAATTCGATCATTCGCTATTTGAAGTTTGACGGCTTGTAACTTTATTCGGGTTTGAATTCATGAAATCCATAATTTTTCATAATTATTTTTATTATAGACGCTCCCTGTAAGCCCAGGTTAAAAAAAACTCCATAATCAAACAATTTGACACTGCTCGCTCAAAATCGCTGTATCCCTCTTGTTTTGCAACCGATTTCTCAACATTAATAGTATTTAAAACTTTGTAACATAACTCAAATATGTTTTTAACACAGTATTCATAGCTATAACTATTGATTTTTGAGTTACTCATAGTTTAAAAAAATCCGAAAAACATGCTTCTGAGAAACGACAACTGACTAGCGACCAGATGCTAAAAAAATTCACTTTGTGCTTAAAAAAACTGAAGTAAGAAGCTACATGTTACGCACAAGGATGTGTTTATTTTTTATTGTTTTGAGATCATGATCGCTAAAAATTTCTTAATGTGGTTTAAAATTGTATAATTCAATCAATGAATGCCTTTCTGGTGAATACAACATGATTGCGAGAATCTTGCGTTTATATAATCATAATCAAGTGAAAAGTAGAATCTAGGTGTTAGAAAATCTGAGAAATTGCAAATGATTCTACTAACAGCTACCTATTAATAATCGACAAAAAATCTGTGCCTCGTATTCTGAAAAACGGAAGTTGTGAAGATGTAACATTAACTTTCCAATCCACATTGCATAATTTCAACCTCGCGTAACTTCTGATCAAACCGATAGAACTATCCAAAAACTTCACAGATGTTAAAGGGTGATACGATCAAAATTTGGTCAAGGGAAAACGCGCGTAAATCGGTGAAATCGTTTATTTAAAAAAATCAAATTAAATTTCTTTTTCAAGTTTAATAAGTATAAAATTCAGGATAAACATTCAGTTGGGCTTCCGCTTTTCCAAATCCGAATTGCCGGGCCTTACGCTTAGCCCCTACCATCACCTTGTCCACCTTCTTTGCCGCAGAAAGCCAGTTTGCCTTGAACTGCTGCTCGTTCTTAGCAGTTTTTATTTGGTCTTCTTTAGGTTCCGCTTGACAATAGCCCAGTAATTCTCGATTGGGCGGAGCTCTGGCGTGTTGGGAGGGTTCTTGTCCTTGGGAACCACCTGCACGTTGTTGGCGGCCTACCACTCCATGGCCTTTTTACCGTAATGGCAAGATGCCAAATCCGGCCAAAACAGTACGGAACAACCGTGTTTCTTCAGGAAAGGCAGCAGACGTTTATTCAAACACTCTTTCACGTAAATTTCTTGGTTGACAGTCCCGGAAGCTATGAAAATTTTCATTTTATTTTCAAGCCACAGGCACAGATAGCTTGCCAAACCAGATATTTCTTCGCGAACTTTGACAGTTTCATGTGCTTGAAAATATCTGCTACCTTTCCCCTTCCTTTTGCCGTATAAAACTCCTGTCCCGGAAGCTGCTTGTAGTAGGCTTTGACGTAGGTTTCGTCGTCCATTACCACGCAGTCAAACTTCGTCAGCATCGTCGTGTACAGCCTCTGGGACGCGCTTTGGCCGTCGTATTTTGTTTATCATCGCGATTTGGAGTCACAACCTTCTTGTAAGTCGATAGTCCGGCTCGTTTTCCGGCTCGATGCACGGTTGTAGACGATACACCCAGCTTATTTGCGGCATCTCGGAAAGAGAGGTTAGGGTTTTGTTGAAACTACCGGCAACTCTCTTTGTCGCCTCAGCCGGTTCCGGTTTTCGATTTCCCCCCGATCCAGACTTTTTGGCTGTCGACAAACGTTCCCCAAACACTTTAATTACATTTGTAACGGTTGATTTGGCAACTTTTAACGATTTTGCCTGCTTTGCGTGTGAGTAGCTCGGATTTTTGCGATGCGCGAGCAAAATTTTTATACGCTGCTCTTCTTCCTTGGACGGCGTTTTGACAACTGAAAAGTGAATTCCAAAATCAAAATGGGAGCAACATTCTACACACACACACCTTCAAAATGAGGGGTGTTCAGAATTCTTAAATGCAAAATTGAAAGAAATACGTCAAGTTGATATTGACCAAATTTTTACCGTATCACCCTTTACCAACAAGTCATTTGCACTATTTTTAATGCATGATGCAGTTGGTGGAATTTTTTCATTTTTTCAAACACAATTTAAAATGTCCCGCTTTTTTGGCTATGTGTCCTGCTTTTTTTTAAACCATCTGACAAGCCTATGATAACCGAATTTTGTAATGACATGCTGTTTGTATGAGGAAGAAATGAAAATTTTGTTCTAGCTGGCAATATTAGCAGCTTAATTAAAAAGTTACTTTAAAAAAAATCGAATTTAGGACTCAGTTAGGTATTAGTTTATTTTTCTTTATAAATAGCAGCCTTAAAATTTCAAAACTGTAATCCTATAAATAATAGGGCGAAGGGATTGTAGGATACTGATGATCAATAGCAGTTTGAACAGTTTTAAATACTGGTTAAACATTTCGATCACTATTATACACCCAATTGAATGTTTTGGGCTGAGTGTGTAAAAGTCCCTTTCAAATGTGAATTTGAGTCGCGATCGAAGAATGAATTCGACAATGTCGTTGGCCAGGTGTTCATCTCAGCCTTTCTGCAAGTGCGGACGAAGAGGAAAACTCCCACTGAAAGCCGTTCAAATCACCGTGGGGCACACGAGAGAGTTTATATAGGTACCCCAAACGGAAAGAAACTTGCCAAAGATTCGTCGAGAGGAACTGGTAAGCGAATTTTTGAGACGTGCAATCCGAATCTGTTGTAACAGCCTAAATATTAGCTCGCACGCGTGCACATCAAGGCTAAAACGAACTTCCGGTTGGAAAAGGTACCAAAGACGCCGCAAAGGCAAAGGTAAGCGACAATGCGAAACCGAAAGGCTTTTACTAAAGCAGGTCAATTCCAGATCGCTAGTGTACACTGTTCAATCACGCTCAAAGGCAAGTCCCCCAAAGAGAAAAACTGCGCCAGGCAATAAAGAAAGGCGATGATTATAGCGTAAAACTTTTAACCACCTGCTAAGCTCTAAAACACCATAATTTCAACTGAAGTCGAATTTCCCCGGAAATAGAACTTGCGCTAGGCGCTGAAAAGGAAAAATCCCAATTGGTCCAGAAAAAAAAGCAAATTACACTCGGAAAATCAACATCCAAAAGGGGTCGAAAAAAAAAGGTTAGATTGCATCAGACGACTATTTTCAAACCCCACTTTCCCTACTAATAGGACCCCTTTTTGAGTAGGGCTTCGAATAGTGACCCACAGTGGTACATTTTTTTGACACCGGATATTTTGATGCCAGATTTTGTACCACATTTATGACCAATACGTAGACCCTTGAGCACCGGATCTGTTTGCGTCGGATCTGCGAGGTCAGAGCTCTCGGCATCCGCCATTCATTCTCGCAACTTTTGGAGAATGCCTTTCAAATTTTCTTCAATACCGGAAGTCATTACACAGCTCATCGCAAGTATGAATCGGCTACTTATTTATGCCCAGATCAGATGTGTCGATAGCGGAAAATCTTCGAGTTGTCCATCCAGCACCTCAAGGCTATTGGCGCGGATGACATCGGAAAAGCTTTGTGACTTATTTCGAGCCTAGCATCTGTCGGAGTAGCCGAAGAAGAATCGTGTTGGAGTTGGAGGAATCGGAACCGTTCACGGATTTCCTCATCGTGCTGCAGCTTTGTACAAAGGAACGTAACTAGCGCTACGCTTCGACAATGTGTTGGTCATTGTGTTGTGAAGTCGGAGAGAGTTTGGACCGCAGACCCGGACACTCACGCACGTGAGTCAGCTCAAAGGTAAAATTACCTTAAACAAGCTACAAGAGGAGGACCGTCCAAGCATCGGTGCGGATTTATGCTTGACGAAAGGCCAAGAGGCACCAAAATAACCATGTAAGTGGCTCTTTAAAAATTGTTGTATTTAAGGATAAGAAAAAAAGGTTTTCCGACTTCGCAACCAGTAAATGTTGCTTCAACTTAGGTCTGCCTCAATGTGGTTATGGGCTACCAAAGCATCAAATTTTTCTTCGTAACAATCAAATCTCGTAAATATTCCTAGCTTAATTTGACTCATTTTACAAATCTAGGTTGTGATTTTCTTTTCTTTTTTTTTGAAAAATCTGCTTTATTTATTGGATTATGGAATTTCCGGGATTTCTCTATCGTTTCCCGGGATTCTAGAATTCCAGTTTTTTTTTTTTTAAATTTCCTGGTATTCCCAGGATGAACAAACACTCTAGCGTAAACCTCTCAAATAGGAAACATTTGTGTTTTTCCTCTATTCGCTGTTGATAAAACAATTCGATCCTATTGCATTGTAACTAGCAAGTGTCTTCGAAGGCTTTTTTTTCTTTAAAAGGCTTTTTGAAACGTTGGGTGCACTGCCAATTTGTAATTTTTTTAAAACTAACGAGTGTCATGAAATCGTTATTTCTATTTTAAGAGTTATCAAAAGTTCATTGGATTGTTACAAAAAAAATTTATTTTGAGAAACCCATGTCAATGACAACAAATTAATAATGTATTTGAATTCAGATTAGAAAAAACCGATTTGATTTAGTGGGAGCTGTCGAAAACAATGATCATAAAACACAAACAGAGCCAAATGAGTTCAACAAACCATGCTAACCGAACATGAGGTAGAAGTCGTGAAAATCAAAACATCAGCCAAAGTTGCTTTTCACGTGAGAGCCTATGTTTCTTATTCGCACGAATTGTCATCATACGCGCAAGAAAGAAAGAAATCCCCGCGAGATCGCCCGTCCTTCAAGAAGACGATCACAAGTCAGTAGAAATTGAGAAGAAAAAAATCTACACAACGAGCGACCATTGTGTGTGAGAGGTGTATTTTTGTTCGGAGCTTCGTAGTTCCGTATTTCAAATTTAGAGCCAAAACATCATCTGTTCGAATGAAGTGAACTTCTGTAACGGATTTGAATCTGGTGTGGGATTTGGCTATGTCAGGTTTTAAACACCACAGCTGAGATACTAATCGCAATTTGATTTAAAACACGTTCCTCGTAAATCATACACGATCAATTATGATATATTTGAAACAAAGAGTTAATATGCAATTGTGTTATATTTCACACCAATATATATAGCACCATTATTTATTTGAGAATAATTTATGAATTCTGATTAAACTCACAATTTATGTAATAAACATATTAGCTTTTCTCGTTTTTTTGTTTCGATTATAGTCGTTTTAACATCTTTGTGTTATTCGCGAGTTTTTTCTCGAATTTGAGCGTTTCCAATTCGTTGTTTTTCATGATTTTAAGAAACTAATTAAAATTGGTCTAACTACAGATTTTAATAAAGTTTCAAATGTCGATTGGTATGACATATTATCGACTATCCTGCTCGTACTGAAGGTAATGTTAAGATAAGTATTGGAACCAAATTTTACACTCCATTGCAATACTTTTGAAAATTTTTGGAATATAATTTGGACAATAATAACACTAGTTTACAGCATTTTTGAACTCAGTAAACTGAAGGTCATTTCTAATGTAAAATCGGACGCTGAATCCGAAAATGACATTCAAAAAAATCTCAGTAGAACCGTTTTTGAGTTATGCTCCAAATATAAAATTTCGATAAAATTAATAAAGTTCTTGTACTTAGATTAATGAATCTCGGACGGCATAACAGTAAATTGAAATTCCTCTTTTGCATATTGAAGGTGTAGAAATTTTCTATCGATCATCTGAACACGGTTTATGCGTTTGACCAACATTATTGTTGATATTAGTGACTCTATGAGAAAAAAATTATAAAAAACGCATTTTTTCAGAGAAAATTTTGTTTCAACGAAAGTTTTCGACTCGATGGTAGCATTTAAAAAATCTGATTTTCTTTTTCGTTTAAATGTCAACTCAGAACAAAGATTTCAAGTGGTTATTTATCAAAATCGGTTGAAAGTCGTAGAAGTTATGGCTAGTTTACCATAATAGCATTTTTTGTAGTTTTTCATAATTTAACGCACCGCAGTACACTTATCATAGTATAGGAAGAGTGAAACATGATAAATCTCACTCGCTCCAAGTCAAAATTATTTATTAGCTTACCAGAAGGTCACATGCCAAGTTTCAGGAAGATCTGACCATAGGGAGGGGTTGCTTGAGTCTCAAACGTGAATAAAATTTTGAGGTATTTTGCCCGGAAGGAACGAAAAATACTGGTTTTTCATCAATAACTTCTTTCATCACTAGCTGATTGTTTTTTATGGTTGATTTTCTTAAAGCCTAAGTTGAGACAAATATTTCACCCGAAGACTGCAACTCGATTGGATTTGAAACAGAAAAGTTATTGCGGTTCAAAGATTGTATTTTGGTCGAAAATTCTCGTATAAAACGCAATGCGTAAAAAGTACTCATTGCGTGTTGGACAAAATTTGCGGTCTTTGAACTGCAATAACTTTTTTACTTAAAGTCCAATCGTGATGCAGTCTTCGGGTGAAATATTTGTCTCAACTTAGGCTTTAAGAAAACCAACCATAAAAAACAATCGGCTAGTGATGAAAAAAGTTATTGATGAAAAACAAGTATTTTATGTTTCTCCCGGGCGGAAAACCTTAAAATTTTATTCACGTTTGAGACTCAAGCAACCCCTCCCTATGGTCAGATCTTCCTGAAACTTGGCATGTGACCTTCTGGTAAGCTAATAAATAATTTTGACTTGGAGCGAGTGAGATTTATCATGTTTCAATCTTCCTATACTATGATAAGTGTACTGCGGTGCGTTAAATTATGAAAAACTACAAAAAAATACTATTATGGTAAACTAGCCATAACTTCTTCCATTTTCAACCGATTTGGATAAACAACCGCTTGAAATCTTTGTTTTGAGTTGACATTTAAGCGCAAAAGAAAATCAGATTTGTAAATGCTACCATCGAGTCTAAAACTTTCGTTGAAACAAAATTTTCTCTAAAAAAATGCGTCTTTTATAATTTTTGTTCTCATAGAGTCACTAATATCAACAATATTGTTGGTCAAACGCAAAAACAGTGTTCAGATGATCGATAGAAAATTTCTACACCTTCAATATGCAAAAGAGGGATTTCAATTTACTGTTATGCCGTCCGAGATATTTCAATCTTAGTACAAGAACTTTTTTAATTTTTTTGAAATTTCATATTTGGAGCATAACTCAAAAACGGTTCTACTGAGATTTTTTTGAATTTCATTTTCGAATTCAGCGCCCGATTTTACATTAAAAATGTTGGTCAGTTAATGAAGTTCACGATTTTTTTAAAATTTTGTAAACTAGTGTAATTGGTTTATTGACATCCATCAAAGATAACAAGACAACAATGCCCAAGTATAGATTGGAGTATTTTAAAGAGAATTGCTTATAAAAAATCATTTTTGTAGAATATAGAATCCTTATGAAGGCTATCTTTTCTCATGTTCCCAATTTACTCACCAAGAATTAAATCCTCACTTCGCGGTTAACAAGAATGCCGATTCTGTCGGAGACGGTTAATTGTCAGAAAAAAGAAACACAAAAACTCTGATACGTCGAAAAGCACTAATTTTCACACATCGGAGCACTCTATGAGGCGCTTGTGCTCCGACAATGAGCGATAAATTTCCAGCATTGCACAGCAGCTGTTCCCATCATTCGTCTTCCTTCGCTTCAAGCTGAATTACTTTTCCACTTCACAAGAATCTGGACGAGCTCGCATAACAATCAGAGCAATTACCAACAAGCTATTTCCATTTAGGCGGACACTCAACTTGAGAAATTATTTCAAGAGGCTTAAGTACACTCAGACTCTTCTCGTATGATTTACTGCATCGAAATGTCACTTTATCCCAAAATCTTCTCTGTTGCGATTACCAAAACGATTAGGAAATCGGCCAGATCTCACAGAAGAAATTCAGTGCACAATAATAACGCCCACGCACGATCAATGGAGCACGCGAACGATCTCGGCAATAAATTACTCAACTGCCCTACTGTTTCCCCAATCGTTCTATTTTTTCTTCTTTTCCTAAATACCACTCATTCCCACTTTCTGGACTGGAGAAGTACTTGTGGAAAACCTAGGACCGTGAAAAACCGCTCCGATCGAACTCTGCCACGCAACTAAGCTAGAATTTTCTCGCGGAAAACTGTTCCCTGTGAGCCGGGTCGTCGATCACATGTTACGATTCGGTTCGGTCGCTGAGTTCTTTAGCCGGTCGGTGGTTTTGCTGACTAGGAATGAATCTGCTGAATGTCGTGATCATCATGAACAGTGGTGAGTTTTTCCTGCGTGAATTTAAAGGGGTGATTCGTGATTGTAAAAGTTTTCCGATTCTGTCATAATAATTTTATACCACAGAAGAAAATGCGCTAACAAATGCGCATTATTGTTCAAAATTCCCACTTTTTAAGTAAACTCGTGAGAAAATGTGAAGCAATACATTCATGGTTAACCTTCCAGTAAAAAAAAAACATATACCGAAAAATTATGTGAATCGTCCTCGGACGATTTTCGTTATATTTCTGTCAAAGCTTCCACTTCCCATTTGCTTTAGATCATGGGTGGCCAAAACAAGGCCGGCTGAATTTTTGTGGTCTGTGAAGCTATTTTTTAAATTACCCTGTTTTAAAAATTTAATGCTTGTATTGGTCAATATCGCTTGGAAATGTTCCTAAATCTACAACTACATTCGAAATAAAAGCCTTGAAAATCTATTTGATCTGGTTCAGTGTAATTATTTAAAAAAGGTTACTGTCACTAAATAAAGAAACAATTACAATAACAGTTTTTAAATTCCTACAATTGTACACGATTTGACACATTATATATACATTAGACACATTCCACGCGCTTTTACCGCTCAAAAGTGTTTTTTATCCGTTCACGTATCAAAAAATCTCAAAATGGTCTATAATTTTGATAATTCAAATCACACAAAACCAACGACAAAAAGAGAAAAAAGTTTATACCACACGTTTTAGATGATTTTGAAAATCAGTTTATTTGTTGAAAAAAGTGGTGTTTTTGACAACTTTTACAAAATCATTAATTTTAATATATGGATGATTTTTTTTTGGAAATATTTTTAGTATGTTCAGAAGCCAAAAAACACGGCTTCATTTGGTAGAAAAAAGATTTTGTTTATATCCAATGTAGTTGGTTTGAAAAGCGAACAAAAACAGTCGCAAAGGAGTGAATTCACGTCACAGAAAAGGGAAGTTTTTAATTTTACGAGAAAACTCTGACTTTTTTTAAATATAAAAATGAGATTTTCTTTGAAAATGATAAGACAATTCTAAAACTCTAAAATTTATAGAAATCGGTTGGAATCTAGCTGAGTTAAAACAGCGCGAATGAGTGAATTCACGTCACAAAATTTTATTGGTTGTTAAATTTTATATGAAAAATGTGCTCTGAAAGCTGTTTTGACCCTCCAGATGGTCAGATTTTTACAAATCGAGCATAATTTAGTTGATTTTTTTAATAAATTCATTATTTTCAAATAAAAACACGAAAAGATTGAAAAAAAAAATTTTTTTTGTTAATCTTTAAATGAAAACAATAGTAATTTTAACATATGATCCCTCAATATGATGCTATTCAAGTGCCAATCAAAATAAGGAAAACGTTAGGTGCAGATACTGAAAATTTATGATTTTCAGTACCTACATTTTGAAAGTGTAGGTACATAAAATTTGAAGACTCCAAAGAATGGGTCAGTATAATCTTAGTATAACTTTATATTTCGTGACGTGAATTCAGTCAACTACCCTGTTCTGTTTGAACTGAGTGAATTCACGTCATAACTTCAAATAAACACAACTTCGTTCGTTGTTGTTCAATCGAGAAGCTTCGTACATCAAATTGTGGGTAGTTGTTTTCTTTAAAACTCATTTGAAGACACCGATATTCTATTTCTACAGAGAGAACAGGAAATCAAAGTTGTATGTACTGAAGTCCAAAATGGTTAATTCTAGCGTGAATTCACTCCACAAAAGTAATCGATCATAACAAAAATAACCTTATTTTTGTAATGACCAAATTATATTCATTTTGAAAGAAATTCGTTTTGCGACCGTTTGCTACAATTTTATTCATTTTCAAGTAAATTGGTTGACTTCTAAAATGATAACAGTGCAGAAAAGTCCGGAAAAGCGATTTCACGTCGCGGTGGAATGTGTCATTAGACTGTCCCAAAATTTCAAACGTGTGAAATGTTATGCGCTGCAGGCTAAAATTGATCCTATGCCTAGTACTAGATCTCATGCCAAATTTGGGCCAGATCGGATCACGGGAAGGGGTCGCTCAACGAGCCTGAAGTTTGTATCTGATTTTGATACTTTTTGTTCGGGAGAAACAAGAAAAAACAGTTTTGCATCAATAACTTTGGTTCCCCTTTGGCTGATTTCTTTCAAATATTTAAAAATCCAATAGATATTTTTTTCTAAAAGCTTAAATTAAGAAGACACATATTTCATTCGAAGACCACATTTCGATTAGAGTTGAGCTAAAAAAGTTATTAAGCTTCAAAAATGGGCTTACTTTTTAAGGGCGATACTAATCACTGTTTATGCTGCGACAAAATGTTCGACGCAGTGCTTCATTAGCAGTGATGAAATATCTTCCCTCCTACATGCAATAAATCTATGAAAATATACTTTTTCATAGTAAAAATATCCTAAAAATTGATTGGACATACTTTCAGACGTCACACGAGCATCAGAACGGAGATATAGTGTCTTTGTAACACCTTATTCGCCGATATTTTGTAAACAATTCAGAAAAATACTGATTTGGAAAATTTTGACCATAAGTATGCCTATATTGTGTGATTATTTTCTGAGGAATCAAATGAAGGGTGTTCAAGCTACCACACGCTTCGTAAAATTAAGTTATGGTTTAATTGACCCACAGTTCCCCTTTATTTGTAAATTAATTATGAAAAAAGTAAGTTCAGACTTGAAAATTTTCTACCAAATGGGACCAATCTTGTGTGATTTTTTTTCGAGAAATCGAATGAAAACTATTTGAGCCACCGCCCACATCGGAAAATGGAGTTATGGTTGTTTTACCCTCATTTCCCCTACATTCTTCAAATAGGTCGAAAAAGCATATTCGGATAAAAATTTTGAACCAAATGAGACTTATTGTTGATATTTTTAACGGGAAATCAAATTGTTGTTTGTTTGTTTCGATTATAGTCGTTTTACCATCTTTATGGCATTCGCGACTTTATATCAACGTTGCAGTTGGCGGACAGTTATTGAAAAACTTATCCGGTACATCTGTGTTCGATGTTTACTCTTGGGCTCGAACTCGCGGACATCGGCTCAGGAGGCAACGGACTTGCCAACTGAGCTATATCACAAGCCCGGGAAATCAAATGAAGGCTGTATAAGCCACCGCACAGTGTTCAAAAATGCGAAAAACGTGATTGTTGCTTTTACCTTTTTAGCCCACATTCTAGGTTATTGATGTCTTCGAAGAAGTTTGTCATTAAAATCAGCTCTATAATAGAAAACTATTATTTTTCTTATTAATCCCCCTAAAAGTGAGATAAAATTTCTAACTTCTCTATTATAGGTTTTAGCTCTTTGAAGTCTTCGACAAACTTGTTCTACTACTAGTTTCATAGAAATCGTTGTTTTTAATGACAACATGGAAAAGTAAAATTGATGTATCTCGCTTGGATACAAATGGAAACTGACGGTTGTACCTGCACCTTGTAGACAAAATCTTTGACTTCATTTTGCATCTAAAGCGGGCTGCCCGATGTTGCCCGGTGTTTGTAAAATAAGGCGTGAAAAAGCACTATTTTCGGTAATCTTCTTAACATAGCTCTGCAGTATTACATTTAACAAACTTGAAATGTTCAACAAAGTGGTGTATTTTAATAAGACAAACAACTTTGTGGAACATATTATTTATCTTAAAATCAACTGAAAACATTTATTATTGATAAACTGATTTTTATAGGTTAAGTTTCTTATTTAGCCTATAGCTCGGAGGATAATTATTTAAGAAACTTGATGTTTGAGACAAAGTTGCAGAAAATTAGAAATTTAACAAGCTTGTTCAAGCCATCTGCAACGGGAGACAGTCGGGCGTGAGTTTAATCGAAGTGCTTAGCGGATGATTTAAATGCGCCACTCCGAAAAATCATCCCCCCGTTTGGTGCGTGCCCGGCTAAGAGACCCATCAATAAGGTGAGTGTATTCTGTCTGGCCCTTGATTACCGATCACCCTACCGTTCCTCAATCCGTTGACCCTCAATCAAATATCCCCAAATAATTACCGGAGAAAACCAAGATAAGAAGACAAATCCTAAGTTAGTCCCGAAAATACTAACTGAATAAGAAAACAAGTTCCTTAGAATTTCTTCAACCGACCCACTTTCCCCGTACAAGTTTGCTAAGATAGCGTAGAAGGCAGGAAAGGGGCAATAAAAACAACGGAAGTCAACCTAGACTTCCAGTAAAAGAACTACGGAACCGGAAAAACGATGTCTATTGGCTTTTCTAGTTGATGCTTTTCGGTGAATTTGAAATCAAATAAAAACAATTCTTTTGACGTTTCGGCCTACTACCTTCAGCCATCCTCAGAAAACTATATTATAAACAAAAACTTAAATTAATACAAAAAATTCTACGCAATATTCCATCACAATTTCACTGCACTTTTGCACTTACGATTTGTATCGCCGCGTGCTTCCTGAACGGCTGTCTTATTTGATTTAAGTCCGGTTTTGAATCGCTTCTACACAGAAAAAAATAATGACTATTACGTGTCATTGAAAATGGTTGTCTGTAAAATAAAACAACTTGTAATTTCAGAAACATTTAATTTTAAGTTGATTCCTGTGAAAGTACTTGAAAAATCATTGGATGTAACAGCAAATGTCCTGTAACAAAAATGAGCATGACATTTCCCGTACTTTTACAGGTCAAAATCATTTATTTTTAAGTGAGCACATTTTACAGGCTGTTTTTAAAATACAGGACAGAAAAATTTAATTGAATCACGCATGTATCGAAAAAAAAAATGAATTAGTAAAAAACTTGAAGTTAAAATTAAATTTGTTGAAAGTTTTTATCCAGTGATTAATTTGCGAAGAATAACTTCAGATATTCAAAACAGTGAAATATTTCGAGTGCACGAAAAATGGAAAGCGAATTATTTCAAGTTGTCATTCTCTTTTTCTTTCTTTTTGTTGTCGTTTTTTTCAGTTTTGTTTACATCAACAATGGGAATTTGATTCGCAGAGTTGGTTTAGAATTTAGGAAAGGTAAGTAGAACTGATTTTATACGGAATCAATCTATCATAGAACAAATTTTAATTTTCTTAAAGGTTCGGAACGCGAAAGGAGAAAAAAATGCAAGTTAAGTCCCGCAGATAGCGAATAGAGGTGACTCGACGCTGTGTATGTCACCTGATGTGTTTCTCGAAAAGTGAGATTTGTTTCTCACGTCCATCAAACATCTGAATCCCATTTACATCTAAAATAACCATGCATTGCTACGGAATTGCACCCGATTCAGACGATTTTAAGTGTTCCCTGAAGGTCTTCGATAAAAGAAAACTCCCGGCGGGGATATGCTACTGGAAAACATTACACACCCAAAGACAACAAAATTTTGGCGCTTGATTGAACTGCTGCGATCGCTGCGATGTGAAATGGTAAGCAATCCAGTATCTTTAGTTGACATTCTATGAACATCTACCCCGAATTAGTTTTTGAATAGATATTTTTCTACTTATCGTGCTATACTTAAACAAGTCGGTATTGTTTTGGAAAATATTTGAGAAAATTTATTTTTTTCTATTTCGCTTTAAGATTGCCTTAAAACATAAGAAATTCATGTCCACAGTATCCATTGAATCACAATCAAATGCAATAACTGTCCAGTACGCCGAAAACATTAAGCATGACCATCGTAAGAATCGGTTACTTCAAAGTCAAAGTGCTACTGATGAGGGAGGATACCGGCCCTCCAATTAAGCGCTAATCGTAAACCAAACAAGCATTCGGAAAACATCGATGCCCAGGCGAAGATCTTGAACTTCCGACCGATTATAGCTGAAGTTGCACGGGGCTTCCGGGGCAAATACTGGTGGCACAAATGACGTTTTTGTTAGGCCACAGCTGATGTTATTACTCAAACGCTCAGCGTTCAGGTTCAGATCAAATGAGGAAAGCAAATAAGATTGTGCTGGTAAGTTTTACCTTAGAAGGTGTATTTTTTATAGGACAAGGATATTATTTAAAAATTTTTTTGCTCAGATTTGTAAGTATGAACCTACCACTCCCACCGGCGTTTATGGGACTCCCTTTGTTCGGCCTCAGGGCGGCACGCTTACACAAAACCAAAATCGCAGGGAATGCCACTACATCCACAGAAAAAACCCCAAAAGTTGCACTTCTCAATAATTTATATTTATGCTATTTGCACACACCTCCCTTACTCCCACGTTCTTAAGTTTAGGCCAAACCTGGAGGGCAATGCCCTGGTGTTGCTGCTAAGCTGAAGGCTGTTGGCTTCGTTGGGTTGGTAGTAGGTCAGCCGGGTTGGAAGCTTGTGGACCACGGGCTTGTAGGACGTCTGCTGCTTCAACGGGGAGGTTGTCGATCCGATGGGTTCGGGAATCGGAATCGACCAAACACCTTCGTCCGTCTTGTTTCCGAAGCCACGTAGCAGTTCCGGAATTCTTGCCGAAAACCAAGGGGTCCTATGATGGAACAACGGATTCATAAGCGGGCATATTCTGGCGATACCCAAAATGGCGGTTCGGCGGCTTCTTGGCTTACCTGGTGTCTGGCTTTTCACACTAACTGATACTGGGTTTTTAGCTAAGTATAGCGTTTTAGCTTTCCACACGTCTGTGGTTAATACAGAAGTGAGCCAGCACCAGGAAGCCGCCTTTGACCGGCATTGACCCGAGCGGTCAGGTCGTTGCTCTCTTCGCGCTCGTCTTTGCGTCGGGGCGTCGCTGTCGTTCGGCTTGGTTACCAACAGCCTCGGCTACTACGGTTGACCCTCTGATTGTGGAGTCGCGCTCGTCTTTGCGTTGGGGCGTCGCTGTCGTTCGGCTTGGTTACCAACAGCTTCGGCTACTACGGTTGGCCCTCTGATTGTGGAGTGCTGAAGCTTGATGTGTGCGGAGGCTTGTGACTTGTGGCGCTGTCGGCGCAATGAAGGCTTTTTTTGGGGAAAAACTTTGCACATAGTCACAATCACTGCGATATAATGCTGAAACCTACTGCTACTCGCGACAAATCTCAGAAACCTCGACGGAAGTGTTATCTGACGCTTACAGATTGTAGAAACCAATGATTAAATGATCATTACCTGAAGTTGTAATTTGATTTGTTTATTCTAACTTTTCCAGACTCCAATTATGTTTTGGGCTCAACGGCCGTTTATCGAAATCTATATGGATTTTATTATGCTCATCGACGTCTTGCGAAATCCGACAGATGACCGGAGAGCGATGATCGCTTCGAAATCGCCGACAGTAGCAGTATATAAAAGAAAACTTTCCAAGTAGTCCGGAAAAGGCTTACGTATGTGTGGAGGTGAGCAAGAAAAACATCGTAGATTGTCGTACGAAACCGCCGTGGACTTCGAAGAATCAGCGGCAATGAAAACCGGGTTTTAAATTCCTCCTCGGGAGTTCAGTTTTAGAAAATCTTGGATTCATATTTATAAGTTGAGTGATATCTTTCTGTTTTGAGTTCAATGTTAGCCAATTATAATAAAAACTGCAAAGAATTGAATTTTTCATTAATTTATTTCTAATTGGGAAAGAAAAAGCTCTAGAATTGAATTACGTGCATATTGTTTTACATGTAGCTTGGAATTACAGGTCACTTGTAATTACAGTCCGCTTGCAAATACAGGTCACTTTAATTTACAGGCCTGTAATTTTATATGGTCACTGAAAAATAATTGTCCTCGACCTGTAAAATAACGGTAAATGTCCTGCTCCTTTTTGTTACAGGACATTTACTGTAATTTTACAGAAAATAATTTTTGCTGTGTAGCAGCTGGCGTCTATCATTCTCGGTGTCGTCGTGATGTTGTTTGTTGGCGTCGTGTTCGGTGACGTCGTTTTTGAATCCGTCGTTTTAGTTGCGAATTGTGGCGTCTCTCTTAGCTTTTTAATAATAGAGCTATATATTTTAGAAATTTCAATCGAATCTTGCTTAATGTTTACTGTTCTTCCTTTTTTGAGTAGTGTGAGTTTTGTGTAGTGTTTCAGCTGTTTTTCGTTTTCCCTTGGTTTACTCTTTCTAAAATATATGCTTTGTCGAAGGTTCTGTTCAATGGCATGTTGTGTCAGTCCTGTGACTCTGGTGTTTTGTTTGTGACTCGTTTTATGATTTTTAATCCTTTTTTCCAGAGTTTGAGATGTTTGTTCACAGTATTCTTTCTCGCATTTACAAGGAATTGAATATACCACATTTGTCTGTTTTCATTTTGGAATTTGGTCTTTCGTTTTTGTGAATAAATAGGTTTTTATTTTGTTGATTGGTCTCGAGGATGCAATTATGCCATGATTTTTCAGTACTCTACTAACTTTTTCGCTCAATCCAGGAATGTATGTTAGTGAGACGTATTTTCCTAGATTTTCCGTAGTGCTGTTGCTTAGCGAGTTGTAAATAGCATCTACCCTCTTTTTTAAAATATATTTGACAAATTCATCTGGGTAATTATTTAATTGAAGTATTTTTCTAACTTGTTTTTATTTGATTTCAAATTCACCGAATAGCATCAACTAGAAAAGCCAATAAGAATCAGCGGTGATCAAAGCTCGTTATTAACAAAAACGATGTCTTCAACTCTGAAACAAAAGTCACCAAAGAAAAACTACATAAAAATGTCTTTCAAAAACGAGCTCTATTAGTCATAAAAATTGATGATGGTTTTGGTTGTTAGTGGGGGTTTACATTTTTGTGTTCAGGATTTTCCTACTCTGCTACCTTACATTTTCATTTGGGTGCTTCCCCTCTAACGCTCAGCGCTCGCAAGCGCTGCTTGGCTTTTTGTTTTCCCTCAGAATTGGTTAGGAGTGCAGTTTTGAAACGTTTACTTGGCCATCGAATTATTTCTAGGAAATTCTTATCTGATCATGTGTGCAAATTGGGGTTTGGTTTGTTTGGGTTGTTTGGTTGGTTGTTGGTGATAATCAAATTTTAATCATGTGCGCGCGCGCTTCAACCATGCTGCTCTTGATGGTTAAGCATATAAAAATAAAGGATTTCAAATATCAGGTTTCGAACTCGTGATCTCGAGATTACTGGGGTAATGAGTGCTTAAGCACTGACCGAACCAACTGAGCTGTGGTGGCAGGCTTATGAATGGGAGGCTGCAGACCAATCTATGTGGGAGAGGAATACATGACGAAGTGTTCAATTTTTGCTGAGTACTCACGCGGTTATCTGCTCAAACCTGATATTTCCCCGGAAGTTGGATGGTTTTCCGGAAAAGTTGTCATGGGTTCTCCAATGGGGTGAAATAATAACTCCTTGGTGGCCGCCACGCGTATGCCGCTTCGCCGATCTACGGTGTGCTTGTCGGACGAAACGTACCACGAGATGTTGGTTGGTTCGATGATAGCGTTCGCTCGGCGTGAATAACCTACCCTTGGACCGTCGTGTTCGGGTTGTAGGTAGACCGGTACCTCCAGCAATCTGTTTCGAAATTCGATTTAGAAAAATACCCAATATGCACAATATCGACAAACCAATTACCCTTTTTCAAAACGTGAATTGCACTAAATAAACTTTACTGCACTTTTATTTGCACTCGGAGGGATCTGAGGGAAAATAGCAACTTAAGTAAAATTGTTGAAAACGTGGTTTCTTCAATTTCTAGTACCTTTTTGTACTGTGTAACGCGCGAAATACAAAATTATAACTGATCCTGTCTCCTTCACAGTCAAAGGAAAAGTGGTCTAGGGATCGCATTAGCCGTCAGATCAAATGAGCTATTGATCTTCGGGACCGGAATTGCGTAATTAATAGCGAACTAATAATTCCGTAATTTCCCGAAGAAAATGTCTTCTTACCCAAACCTTTCCCTTTCATCCATCCGAGGGTTCGTTCTCGAGTGTAGGTTCGGGTGGAGCGATATCGAAAACCCGGTACACCAATACAATCATACTATCCCCGTGATGGGGTTAATGACCTAGCAAGCACTAATCAGCTGGTGATTACAGGCTTCATCCAAACATGCGCTAAGCAATCACACCCCAGTTGCAGAAAAAAATATCTCATTTAAATGCCCGTTCCTTGTTGACGTCATACCTGGAATTCCCTTGGGTGGTGGGGTTTACGTCATTGAGTGACTCGCCAGAAGAGCGGATTTGAGTTTCCCTAAACTTTTCTATGACGTCAATGAGCGACTGATGTTGCAAAGTGCAAACTCTCTGAGTAGTCGCAATCTAAAAATAGCTGAGAGCGTGCTAGGGGTGCTCAAGCAAAATCAACCGAAAAATCGATACTTAATTGATATAATTTTATGAGTGCTAAAGGTGTTTAGATAAAATAAGTTTCCGCAAAACCGATACTGCTACACATCAAAGAGCTTAAACCTATAATAGAGAAGTTAGAAATATCATTTCACTTGTAGGGGGATTAAACAGAAAAATAATAGTTTTCTATTATAGAGCTGATTTTAATGACAAACTTCTCCGAAGACACCAATAACTTAAAATGTAAACTAAAAAAATTAATAGCAACGATCACGTTTTTCGCATTTTTGACCACTCTGCACCACACGCATCGGCAAATGTAGTAATAGCTGTTTTTACCCTCGATTCCCCTACATATTTCAATTCAATGTAGGGAAATTGAGAGGAACACAGCCATATCTCCATTTTCCGATGTGTGTGTGTGGTAGCTCAATTACGCGTCTTTCGATTGTCGACAAAAAACATACTAGATATGTATATTCTTGTTTAAAATTTTTTAGTAAAAATCTTTGTTTTTCTGGATTGTTTGCAAAATGTAGGGAAATTAGGGATTAAAAAGACACTATATCTTCGTTCGTTCGTTTATACATTTTTTTCCCCATTGTGCATTGGTGTAAAAAAGTTATCTCCTTCACAATTGTAGGAGCGTTGAATGCCTTCAAGCGGACTCCTTGTTTTTTTTTTGAGGAGTTTGATAAGCCTGAGAAAGACAGTTATATCATATTTAACTATCGATTTGAGATCGTAAAAAAAATCACCAAATCACAATCACATCGAAATCGTGTATTGAAAAAAACTTAAACTTTTCGTTAATTGAATATGAAGCCTTTGCAAATGAGATTTTTTCAAATACCCTCATACTTCAAGTATGAAATTTTATGCTTAAGCTCAGCAGAAAAGCTTAAAACTATGATAATTCAGCCAAATTCAAATAATATTGATAGCATTTATCTATAAGATTTCAACTGGAACTGGTTTGAAATTGGCGAATCCCTCAGAAGAATGACTTATTTGAATACGGTTTTGGGCAGTGATTTTCATGATTATAAATAACTACATTCATATTTTTTCCTGTGGTTAGACAAAGTGGAGCGTGATCTGGAAAATGTGGGTTTGGCCGAGAAACTGGAGAACGGATGCCATGGACCGTGTAATTTTAGGATCTATGTTCGTCTAGTTACGAGTGGGGATACGGAATACTATGAAAATAAAATAAAATATTAATTTTTATATTAAAATAAAATATTTAGCCAATCTAAATTTGGTCCGTGCTTCTTAAGACTGGTATCTACTATATATCTATGTTATAGCTAAAGTAGGACCATTAAACGCCAAATTATAATAATTTTTATTTTTATTTGAAATACCTATATTCATGTCTATTTAGTAAATCTCTGTGCCGAAAATGTGCTGAAAGTTCTACTGTACCCAAGATGATATGATTGGAAAAACACTACTGGCATTAAGACTCGAGCTCCCAAGCAAAATTAAGCATGATCAATACGTTCAAGCTAAACAAGAAAAATATCCCAAAAAAATATATAGTGAGAATCAAACTCTCTGCAATATCCCACCTCGGTTTGCCGGTCCTATATCCATGGGCTAACCAAAGAAAATCTTCTTATTTTTTAAAGCTTTGGAAAAGTCGACTGATTTTTGACTTTGACTTTGAATAAGTAAAGCAAGATTTATTCTGCTAATTTTCAGAAGACGGCCCTACTAGGCGGAAAAATTGTTTTTTTTCTGAGGATGATCGAATAAAAGTAGACTGAGACGTATAACTAGCGATTTTTTTTAAACATCTCCGAACTAAATCAACAAAAGAAACCCCGGAAAATCGAATGATTTTGTGAAAACCCATTCGAGTGATCTAATCTTTCCGGACCCATAACTAAATAAACAAAAAATGCTTCAATAGATCAATGGCATGGATAACGGTGAGGCTCGGATAGCCGAAACTAGGATTTCCAGGTTCAAATGCATGCATTTGTTCAAATTTATTTCGAAGCAATTAATTTTTTACCCTCGCATCCGTTATGAAACCTTAACAAACGATTTATTTCCCTTTAATCATTATATGTTTGACGTGTTTTGAGATAATTGACATCTTCGATTCAGGTCAATAAGCGATTCTGTTTCCTCTCTGAACGATTGAAAGAAAATCACGAATATTGACGCTCTCTGGAGCCACGACTATAAATGTAACAGCTTATTATCCAATTTCTTCAGATTCGCATGAGATACCTAGTTTTAAACGCATCCAGTGGCTGATTACAAGAACGCATTAGAGAAAATGAAACTTTCTCTGACAGCTTCAATTACTCTCTGGAGCCACTATTTTTGCACTTCTCCGTTTAAAGCCACTTGGATTTTTTTCGTCTTTCATTACAGGGCTTATGCCCTCAAAGTATATTATTGATAACGACTTTCACTACTCTTGAATTAATTATGGAGCACTCAGAACGATAGCAATCAACGCGAGCGTCAAAACTCAGCCCAACCACTTAAACGGAATGCGAAAGCCATTACATCTTCTCTCGATGTGTGTAAATATGTGTTCACCTTCGATGTTCACCTTCAAACTTTTGCTCAATAATAAGTGGCATTATGACAAACTACCTTTCTCCGGCTGACCCAGTCCTAGAAATTCTTCATCTGCAAGATTCCGCTGCGTTCCATGAGCCACAAATGTATCGCACTAATTTTTTTCAAAGTAAAGAATCAACTGGAGGCGATCGAAGTAAAGCCATTGTAAGTGATTGTACTGCGTTCAAAGTAGATGCAAGGCCGTTGCTTTCTCTCTAATTTTCCTTCAGAATTCCAATCGATCACACAGGTTTTAAATCAATTAACAACTTTCAAAAACTGCGAGTGATTTAGACTTATGAGAAAAAGGTTACAGGAGTTTACTTTTTGATTATTTTTGCCTCATGCACAAAGATATGGAAGAATGGCAAATTAAAAGTTTTAAATAAAAAATATTCTAAGATATTTTTAACAGCATACATTGAAGCTTTGAGTAGACTCTAAAAAAGTTATTTAATATATAAATAAAATCCTTAACATAAAAAATATTAAATCGTCCTTTTGTGATGTCAGAAATGTGGTTATAATATACTTTTTGCAAAGCATTGTATCTCTGAAACTACAGTACCTATGCCAAATCTAAATCCTTCATTGAACGAAGGATACTACATACATTCAAAATCATTGTTCAGTTTGCATGGAGGTTTATTAGTTTAGCAGTTATCATTGATTGGTTTAACTCAATACTAATCAATTCTAAAATTTCCACACGTATTGTCATCAAACCAAAAGGTGGTAGACAAAATGCGACAAATCATTCGAGCTCAATAACAACAATGCAGCAATACTGCTTCCATGTGTTGTTTATAAAAAAATCTAATCATAATTTTAAAACCATTTTTTGTTTTGAATACTTTTTAATAGAACCAGTATAAATGTCAGCAGGGCCGTAGGAACGGGGGGGTATGGGGGTTAAACCTCCCCCCCCCCCCCATGAGGGTCCATCAAAAGCAAGCGAGGTATTCTACTCTACACACAATATTTTAAATCTTAAATCAAATTTCGATGATGGAAATAAGGTCAATCAATAGTAACAATCTTGACTAAAAATTGATGTCAAAAATTCGAAAACAATCCCAGGTTCAAAATTCAGTTACACTTTTTCATAATTTTCTCACCTATGGATAGTAATTCATTTCTTTATACTACATTTAATTCTGGTTACTTATATTCAAAATCGAAATTGTATTTGTGTTTTTATATTTCGGATTATGTATTCAGTTTAGGATTCTTGATTTTAAGTTCGAATCATCATTTTGAAATGAAAAGCTGTGTTTTAAATCGTCGGTTAAATTTGGTTTTACATTTCCTTCAAAATTTGATTCATGAGTTTTTAAAGTCATATGCATTTTTCACATTTATGAAAAAATAGAGTTTTAATGTCATTTTCAGATTCGAAGTTCATTATGCTAAATTCAAATATAACAAAGCTTCAAAAAAGCGATAAACATAGATTCATCATTTGAAATTTTTATTTTTTATTTAGATTTGCTAGTCGGATTAGAAATACATAATTGAAATAAAAAATAATCATTGAAACCTAAAACATATTGAAGTTTTGAAACAGATTGAAAATTCAAATTTTTAATTCAGATTCAGGATATTGGAAATACGACACATTTTAGGTTAGAATCAGTTAATTTTGTGAAGATTTTTTGAAATTTTCTCAACACACAATAAACATTACAGTCCCTGATGACGATCCTATATGGATTGAAACGTTAGAACGTTAAATAAACAGTCGTTTTTGCTGTTTGAACAGACCGATAGAACAGAACAGACAGAAAGCCGAAAAAATCACCTTTAATTCAGGTTCAAAATTATGATTCAGATTCAGCTCGAAAATGAGTTCTGAAAACAAAATAAAATGATCAAGATGAAACAGGATTTAAATTGCAGTTGATCGCAAGGTGATAATTCTGATTGTTAGTTCGATTTTAAAATTTAACCAAAGTCATTTCGTTTGCAAAATTCAGCTGAAATAAAAAAAAAAATCAGTAGAATAATAGTTTATTTTCCAAAAAAAATCCATCCACAGGAATTGATTTGTGATGAAAATTAAATGATGATAAAGGAACATGTACCTTCTCTTAAAGAAATGGCAGAGAATTTTAGAATTTTGTTTCGAAATTGAAAGGCTTTCTTTAAAAAAAACTTATTGTAAGTTCAATTCCAATAAGCAATATTAAGCTGGCCAGTTACCCGGTTTTACCCGAACTTACCCGGATATTTAATAAAAATAAAATGGAGAAAGGTTCGGCCGCTTAAATTTTGTTGAAAAAAAACTTATTTTCTCTTGATTTCTTCACATTTCATTGGAAAATCAAAAAGTAAATAAATTGCATCATAATAAATTAAAAAAATTTTCGCCCAAAAATGAAATTTTACAAGCTAAATTTATCAAAATAAACAAAAACGATTTTTGGGAGACTATATGATTCGAAATCTGGTTGTGTTTTCGGTTGAAAAAAATTATTCACATTTTCTTTCTGCATTTTTTGTTGAATAGTTCTTGGATTTTTGTCAAATTTTCCCGAATATTGACTGGATTTTGGTTTGAAAATAATTTGTCCGAATTTTGTACGGTTTGAAAAAAAAATGGGTTCGCCCGGCCCGGATACTTGCGGGAAAACTTCTGGCAATCTCGAAAGTAAGTTTCCTATTTTGGTGCTAAAGGATTTTTTGTACAAATCCTTATCATCATTTGAAAGATTTTGGGATGAATGTTCAAAAATTTCTATTTAACACATGAGTCAGTTCTTCCTACGGCCTTGAATGTCAGATTTAAGACCACCATGAAATTTTTGTGTTAACATTGCGCTGTGCAAAAAACTCTGAAATTATAAATTTAACATTGTAACAACATTCTGTCACCGTTTGAATTTGTCGCTGTCTTTGGTGTGTTATTTCATTACAAAACATCAAAAGTCTCCATAAGAACAAAAACAGCATGGGAGAACATTCAAATAACTAACCACCATGCGTAAGCTTTTCCGAGTGTGGTGTTTGAATCTTTTTATGGCGCACAGAACTTGAAGCTTTCCTTGCCATAAAATAGCTTTCAAGCAATCCGTTTGCTTTACTTGGCCTTTTCACTTCTTTATTGGCTTAGCTCAAACGTCAACTCTCGATGATGCTGAGCGAAAGCTTTTTAGGTACAAAAACTGAACGTTGAAATCCTTAACAAATTAGAGAAAACGCAAACTTTTAATTTCAAGTACAACAAAGTTATGCCTGAATAGGTTTTTTTTATTCATCTAGATCTTCCAGTTTAGCTTTTTCATATGTTCTGAACTCAAAATACAATAAGATGTCGTATTATACATCACAAAATGCCCATATTTGATTTCAATTGATCCTTATAAATGTATGATCTGAAAAAAATGTATCATTTCAACGTTTCACGGCTTATTCTTTTCATTCAATTTGTTGTAGCGTAATCAACATTTCAAATTTAAATCTACTTTTAAAAAAATCAAGGCACCTTCTCCGAACGTCGCCGTAGGTCAAACGTGTTCAATTAATTAGTCTCACATTTTACCGAACATGGGGAATGGTTTCATCATTCAGCGCTCTCAAATTGGTTTGGAAGCTGGGCTCGCCACTTTCGAGTGAATTTAAGATAGACCAGGATTTCGCATTTCAAATTTCCTACAAACTAAACTGATGCCGCGAAAACTACCTCAACAACGTTCTGAAGCTCCATTTCGTAATTCCTTTCGGCCTCCACATTGAAACACCTGGCGTGTTATTTTTTTTTACTTCTTTTTGGCGCTCGTTTGACCTGGCTCTTATTTTTATATTTGACGAATAGTTTGCACAAGGTGTATTGGAACCCCTGCTTAGGTAGTATGTCCTACTACGCTCCGAATTTTGTTTGTGTACAGTTTGGAGCAGAATGTTTATTTCGGAAAAAATGTGTGCCCAGCAGCGGCAAGAGCTGGATTCTGTCGGACGGTCGATCGGTCGGAATGTTTACGTCTTTTTCCTCCTGTGCCAGCACCAGTAAATTCGCACCTTTCCGGTTCAGATTCGAATGCGAGATAATTTTTGCGTTTTATGCGGGATACACGAAAATAAAATTGCACGAATTGAGCTTCGGTGTGAAAGAAATTCCAAATGCAATGGACATACGCATGATTATTTTGTTGGTGATTCGAATGAACTTCCTATGAATTTATTGATGTTTGGAGGAAGGATAAGGTCTTTTTTTTTAATTACTGTTTCGAATTCATCAACTTCAATCCATTTTTTCTTGTTATGTTATTGATAGTTAGTTTTTTTAAAATTGGAACTCTGAGTTATCACTCCCTCTGGTCTAAAAGCTTCCTGTTGATTTTAAATGATTGTAGGTACCGTAAAACGGGGTAACATTGATCACCGGGGTAGCTTTGATCAACATGGAATTGCTCCAAATAATCATCAATAACTAAGTCTATAGTTGGAATTTTTGAAAACTGTTTTCTACGTTTGAAAGCCTAATAATTGAGTATCAAGTAGGCAAAATTTGGTTTGTATTTGAAATTTGTTTTCTGTTAGTAAAAATGTTATTTCAAAATCTTAAAATATCTATTTTTTGCAAGGCCCGCAAACAAACAGCTCTCCTGGTGATACCAAAAAGCATTTAGAAGCAAACGTGATGTTGAATGTGAAAGAACAACTTTTTTTCTTTGTATATGTATAGTCATAGTGCTATTTTTATAGTCATTTAATGATAATTTTTTAATATTTAAAAATAAAGGACGTTTGCCAAGAGTAAGCCCGTATTGAAAAAATGGATAGAAGCTCTATCTAATGGTTATCTTTGAAGAAAAAATGAAAATGGTAATAGTGAGTGAGCCTAAGAGAACGTTTGAAAGTAAAATTTCATTTGTATTTTGAAGCTTAAAGTATTTAGCAATTGTTATAACTTTTGCCCCTTAATGTATGCAGCATCTTTGTTTTTTTTTTTGATGATAAATTATTTTAAAAGAAAACGTTAAAAACTAGATCAAATTGATGAACAAGGATTTGTAAATATTATGATGGTATTTTGTACCCTCTATGATCAAGAAAACTCGATAAAAATAGTCAAAATAGAAACTGATCAATGTCACCCCAAAGCAACAAATTCTGAACAGAGACTAAATCGATTTTTAAATCAAATTTAAAGTAGTCTAATAAATTTCTGCAACCATGTTTTACATTCATAGGAGTCCAGTACTGGTTTTAAAAATATTAAACATGCCCCATTCCCCTTAACAGAAAAAATAATCGAAAAATATTGAAAAAAGTGATCAATCTTACCCCGGATTACGGTATGTAACTTTTTTTAAATCTTGAAACATATATATTGATTTGATTTACAAAACGTTTCATGAAAGCCTTCAATTTCTAATTCACCCTCTTGAAAAACTACATGCTGCAGAGAGCATACTTAGATCCCTGTAGGGCCAATCACGAAGATTAAAGCGAAACCAAGAGAAACCCAGGGGCGGGATTATGGAACTCGAAACAATCGAGTTTCGTTCGATTCGACCAACTTTGGCATTACCAATCTCGATTCGAATGGAACATTTCGAGATGATCTACTACCCGATTTACTCGAAATCTAGTACGTGAACTACGTACGTATTTAGAACTCGAACGAGATTCGTAATACTGATGCTAATTCGATTCGAGTTCAACTCGAAACGGGTAACTCGAATCGAATAGGATTCATAATTCCACCCCAGATTTCTGATCAGGTTTAAAAACCTATTCTTCGTGTTTTGTACAGATTTTTCAGCTAAACTGATAACAAGTTCCAACCAATCTTAATCTTAATCGGGTTCATCCGTAAATGCTTAAAATGAAACTAAATATTCTATTTTTAACGCAATATTACCATCCATGCATGGTCGGGGGGGGGGGGGGGGTGTTAACTCCCCGGGGGGTGTTCCAGAAATAGCAAGCGAGGTATTCTAGTCTACACCCAAAATATTGAATTCTTCATCAAATGTTGATGAATATCTGATGTAATTGGAGAGGAAAAAATTTGATTCAGAGCTGATGCCTAAACATCGAAAAGGAATTCGTGATTCAGAATTCTGCTACAGTTTTGAAAAAAATCACACTGAATTTTAAATTTTCAATGAGATTTTTTTTACATATCCGATGTTCTGGTTATTATCGAAATTTAATTTGTATTCGGATTCCGTATCAAGTTTAAGATTCTCGATTTTCGGTTCAAATCATCTTTAGAAAATAGACGTGGAAAGCTGTTTTAAAATCATCGTTCAACTTTGTTTTTGCATTTCATTCGAAATTTGATTCATGGTTTTCGAAACTCATATGCTTTTTTAATGTTTCTATAGTAATTTTCTAGATGTGGATGTGAAAAAAAAATTGAAACCATCCCGAGTTTTTGTTTCATAATCAGACTCGAGGTTCTTGAGCTTAATTCTTGTGCAGAATTCAAACATAACAAATCACAAACACTCAGAATTAGGTTCCAAATTCGAAATTCATATTTTAATTCAGATTCGCAAGTCGAATTAAAAATAATTGAAATAATAAATTCAGATTTAAATCAATGATCAAAGATTGTTTCATTGATTGTTTCATTTTTTTAACATTTCAGAAATCATATTGAAACTTGAAAACATATCCAAATATCAATTTTGAACTCAGGTTCTTTTTTTTGTAAATTTTTATTTTTCGGCATATCGGTGAAAAGTAGTTCTGAAATTGATAAAGATGGATAGAGAAGTGAGGAGAAAATTTACAGATGTTGAAAAGAGCGAAAGAGCATTTTTGCGAGGAAACTTATTAACGTACACCATACTTTACCCTGCAACATTTCATTATTTAGGAGAAGTAGTACCGGGATAGAGGTGGCACTACCTTAACCTATACAATGAAATCTGGTTGGTCCGAAGTCTGCATGTGGTGAACACGTATACTCCGTCCATCTGTAAATTTTCTCCTCACTTCTCTATCCATCTTTATCAATTTCAGAACTACTTTTCACCGATATGCCGAAAAATAAAAATTTACAAAATTAATTAACGGTGGTTAACTTCTCTCAAAAAAAGAACTCAGGTTCAGAATTCAGATTCCAATTTAAGTTAGAAACTCAGATTAGATTCAGCTCGTAAATGGGTTTTACTGTCAAATTAACACATCAAGGACCGCGAAAAAAAGGTAATCTACAAATCACCGATATTCGGTATTTTATATCTCAAAAATCACTGGACCAATTTTTAAAAATTAAGTACTTCTGAATTGCCGAAACTATTGTGTTGTGTTTAATTTTGTAAAATATAATTAAAAGATAAAGTTTATAACATTCAAGTAATGCTTCTGAATGTAATAAACTCCCGCAAGAGATAAAACGAGATATCTCCGCATTTGTTACTATTTTGTTTAGGAATTAAAATCACAAATAGTACGTCTCGGTGGTCGAGTGGTTAGCGTGGTAAGACGGTAATCGCTAGGTCCACTGATGGCATAGGTTCGATTCCCATCTCGGTACTGGATATTAAATGTTAATCTTAAGTTGTCCACGTCATTTATTCAGTCTGTAAAGCCTAAATCGGCTAAGACGGTGTATGTCTTTTTTTTTACAAATACATATATAGGTAGTAGAATTTTAGTTTATTTAGCAAATTTTGTTTAGTTTAATAAAACTGGATTTTATTTATGAAAAATCTTCTATTCAATTTTTATTACAGAATTAATTTTTAGCAAACATATTTGCTGATAAAGAAACATTTTATCTTCTCGAAAAATATTCAACTGAGAATTCTTTTATTGGGGGAATTTATTAACATTAATCATAAATCTTAAATTTGGATCTAGATTGGAAGAATTAGATTTGAATCATTCAAATTTATAATCTTTTATTGAAAAAATTATTCATCAAATGATCGAATCTCAAGAGCTTGTTAGGTTTAGCATTTTTCATTCGAGCGTGGATAAATTGTTTAGGAAATTAAAGGCTTTTTTGAAAAAAAAATCTATATCCGATTCCAATAAGCTAAATTTGCCAGATTTTTTGTAACAAATGCAAAGATTTCAACCATCGATGAAAGTAAGTTTGTTATTTGATGTGATTTTATTACTAAAGGAATTCTTATACAAATCGAGCTTTAAAATCTTGCTTATCCAAACTTAAAAGAAAAAAAAATATTTTCAAAAATTTCTATAATATAAATTTGAAAAACTATCAATGTAAAAGAACTAAGTTATGAATAATCCAATATTTAGTATTTAAAAATTCTATTCATTTTTTTATTGATGCATTGATTGAGTACAAATTTCTTGAAAAAAAAGAGCATCATTTAAAAAACCTGATTGTCTTATTTATTTATTTACATAGTATTTTGTCTCACGACATAACTTGACGAACATAATTCCTAAAATTCACTCGGTCTATGGCAACCGTTCTCCAATTTCTCGGACACCCCACGTTCGCCAGATCTTTAATGTCAATTCAAAACAAAGATTTCAAGTTATTTATCAAAATCTGTTAAAAATTGAAGAATTTATGGTAACTTAACCATAACAGTAATTTTTGCATTTTTGAATAATTTAACAAACCGCAGTGTACTTATCATAGTAAAGTAAGATAAAACTCACTCGCTCTTATTAAAAATTTATTATTAGCTTACCCGAAGGTCACATGTTGCTGGAGTGTCAAACGTGAATAGGATTTTATTTAAGGTACTAGCTGATCCCATACGAACTCCGTTTCGCTTTCAACTTGGAATATGTCATGAACAGCTTGTATGAACACGCCAATTGCCAAGCATGCACTTCCGAATTCATTGTTTAGTAATAACAGCAAAAATATTGGACGATCATTTTTTCTGGCGATTGCTACTCATTTTTAAATCAGGAATAAATTGAACGTGCCAAAAACCCCGTGTATAAATTTCGACTTGATTGTTGCACACAATGCAATTATTGCCAAAAAGTTAAACCCCTTTCTTTGGCCTCTTATACAATCTTTGATATCTGAATTCGATTACCCTTCCCTCAAAACTCCCGTGTGCAAATTTTCAAAGCAATCCATTGCATAATAACGTCAATGTTGCTAAAAGCAATGAAAAAATAATTAATTTGGACGACCCCTTTCGTCGACCCCTGGCAAAACATTTGACATCTGAAATTGATTGCCCGTCCCTAAAAACTACCGTGTGCAAATTTTCATCCCAATCCGATGTATGATAACGACGATACTGCAAAAATATTGAAAGGTTAATATGGACGACCCCTTACACTTAATTTAATACCTGAAATCGTTCTAATTTTCATCTGAATCAGATGTATAATAACGTAGTCTTTTTAAAGTTTTTTTTGAGAATAGTCACTGTTCATCGTTTTCGTTTTATCGAAAAATTTATAGCTATAAGGTTTAAATTAATGGAAATTAAAAAAAAAAATCCTGGTATGCTAATTCATCCTTTCGCGAAAAACATTTTTTACAACCATCATTTCTGAGGAAGCTTGAATAGATTTGGCTTAATAGTTTTATCTTCAAAAGATTAATCTCCTTTTTTATCTTTTCCAACTCCTATCTAATGAAAATATATGTTGAAGATTATCCCACTTTTCACTATGAATGATCTCCCTGTAAAATGGTATATTTAAGTTTAATTTACTTAGAAATTTCTTAAAAAACCTCCGAACTTTGTTGAAGCAGGTTGAAAACTCACTTTGCATGTTTTCAATTGCATGTGTGTGTTCTACTCTTCTACTGTTCTACTATTCTAGTCAATATATTCCTGACAGGCTAGTTGTATTTATCAATCAAAATGTAGGCTTATATTTGTATCCAAATATCTCGTACCGGTAGCATGTGTTTTGAACAGTAGAAGGTACAAAAAACACCCGCCAAAATTTTCACTTTCAAATTTTTAATGCTCAGCAAGCTTCGATTTGCTCCAGTACATGTGAGCTCTGGATGGTCGTTTCTTATAGCCTGCCCATGGTGATGGTGAAAATAATCCCGCCAACGAAATGAAAGTCGGTTCACAAAATGGGTGCCATGACTTTTGGTTCGTGGGAATAAAACCGTTGTTGTATGGACGACCCCCTTCAAAAGGGGTCATCCTAAAATCTAAAAACATTTTTCATCATTCCTGGTCCTAATGAGCACCCATGCCAAATTTCAGGTCTCTAGCTCTTAAGGCAGCTGAGCCTATTGAAGACAAACATACAAACGAACAAACGGAAATTACTTTTTATATATATAGATAGATAGATAGATTTTACTTGGGAGGAACATAATATACTGGTTGTTCATATAAAGCTTTTTCTTCACTGGTTGATTGCTTTTTATGAATAATTTCATTAAAGTCTAGATTGAGACAAATATTTCACTTGAAGACTGCAACCAGGTTGGACTTCAAACAAAAAAGTTATTGTGTTTTCTCATACATTTAGGGATAAACGAGAAATTATAAATTAAACATTTGTAGAACATTTGTCACATTTGTCTTATAGAAAAATTTTCTCCTGAACTTAAAATCTCAAAAATGGAAAATTCAGGAATGTTTAAAGTTATTTCTATGAATGTTAAAACTATTTAGTTAAAATTGGTAATCTTTCTTCAATTGTATTCACTGGCAAAAACAAGAATGATTTTTTGATTGTATATTTTAAACTCAAAACTCAGAACACAAGAAAATTTCGTTTGATCCCCGAGAGAAAATTAATGTAATATTACATATTTTGTAGTGTCGCGTTCTAAAATTATGTTTTCGATATTTTTAACTCAAAAGTAAACAACAGTTTGAAAAACCTATCATGATTTCACTTTAAACCATTTATTTTACAATTCGATAAAAATAAAGTTAAGTTAAAATTAGATTTAACATTATACGTTAATCAAATTCATATCAGAAGCATGCTAAAACTACGATATAGTTTCATAAAAAGCTGTTTTGAAGCAAAATGCTGAAAATTCCGTTCAATTTGGACAAACTTTGAAACAATTTGGTATTTACTAGAAATACTGGTATTTAGATAATCAAATCACAACACTTGTTTTGTAAAGTTCCTCAATTGTGTTGAACCGATATTTTTTCGAATATTTGCCTCAAAAAGATATAGAAATTGTAACTGCTTTGTTTAGGAGCTGTGTTTAGGAATGTTAACAGTATAAAATTGTTATTTTGTCGAAAAATAATAAATAATAAATAATTCCATAATATTTTTGATAATCATCACGGATGTTTGCAAATGATTAATCATCTTTACCCCATAAAAAAAACTATGTCCAAATGCGATTCATAAATTATATAGAGCAAAGGGTTGAATTGCAATGATGAGTTCCAATAACGATCTTAATCAATTATCACAACCTACATAACAAGTTAAAAATTAAAAAGAAAAAAAAAGAGGGCAACAAAACTTAACATAAACAAAATTTGAATATTTTATATATCTCCTTATAAATATTCATCAAAGTTTTATTGAAATATCATTCATCTGAAAGGTCGTTTTTGGAATTAGGAAAACAAGTAAGCTTAAAGAAAATCTGAATACATTTATCACTTTACTGTTCAACTTCTTTCCACTGCCATAAAGATAAAAATAGGAGTTTCCTTAAAAAAATTCTAGCAGCGTAGGAGGTGTAGGAAAAATCGATCGTGCCATTCATCAAACTGGATCCTGATCTAAAACTTTTCCCCAACTAACACAACCCTTTCCTTGTATATTTCAATATAGACTCGCAGACGTATAGACGGTTTCTATAGTTGGTGATATTGTCTTATCTTTGTTTCTGATTTTTTCAAAGTGAATCTTTGGAATATAAAGGGACAAAATAACTTGACGAACATAATTCCTAAAATTCACTCGGTCCATGAGAAACCATTCTGCAATTTCTCGGGCACCCCACGTCCGCCAGATCACGCTCCACCTGGTCTAACTTGGTTCGTAGCGAACACCTGTTTTGCAGGACAGTCGTCCGGCATTCTTGCAACATGTCCCGCCTAGCGTATCCGGCCAGCCTTCACCACCTTCTGGATACTGGGTTCGCCGTAGAGTCGCGCGAGCTCGTGGTTCATCCTTCGCCTCCACACTCCGATCTCCTGTACGCCGCCAAAGATGGTTCTTAACACTCATCGCTCGAATACTCCGAGTGTACGCAGGTCCTCCTCGAGCAATATCCATGTCTCGTGCCCGTAGAGAACAACCGGTCTAATGAGCGTCATATACAGGTTACACTTCGTGCGAGGGCTAAATCTTCTCGACCGCAGTTGCTTGTGGAGTCCATAGTAGGCACGACTTCAGCTGATAAATCGCATCCGGATCTCACGGCTGGTGTCATTGTCTGCGGTCACCAGTCAGCCGAGATAGACAAAGTCTTCGACTATCTCCAGCTCGTCGCCGTCGATCGTGACCTTGTTATTACTGGACAAGCGGGTTCGGTCGGTCTCGGATCCGCAAGCCCGCATGTACTTCGTCTTGGACGTATTAATCATCGCGTTTCAGTTTGCGGTAGATTTCCTCCACCGCCGCAGATGATCTGCCGACTATATCAATGTCATCGCCAAAGCAGATAAGTAGACTGGATCTGTTGAAAACGTTCCCCGCATTTTGCTCACCGCTCGTCGAATAACACCTTCTAGCGCCACTTTGAACATCATGCAGGATATACCATCACCTAGTCGAAGCCCCCTGCGCGATTCGAATGAACTCGACAATTCACCCGAAATCAGCACACAGCACTGCGTTCCATCCATCGTTGCCTTGACCTGTCTCATCAGCTTCTCGGAAAAGCCGTTCTCGTCCATGATTCTCCATAGCTCGTTACGGTCGATCGTGTCATATGCGGCTTTAAAGTCGATGAATATGTGGTACGTTAGGACTTGGTGTTCCCGGCATTTTTGTTGGATTTGCCGTAATGTGAATATCTGGTCCGTCGTTCACCGTCCCTCCATTAAGCCGGCCTGATGACGTCCCACGAATCTGTTTGCTTGTGGCGTTAGGCGGTGGCGTAGGATTCGGGACAACACTTTGTAGGCGGCATTGAGGACAGTGATCGCTCGGTAGTTCCAACAGTCCAATTTGTCGCCCTTCTTGTAGATGTGGCATATTACCCCCTCCTTCCACTCATCCGGTAGCTGTTCTATGTCCCAGATCCGGACTATCAACCGGTGTAGGCAATCGGCCAACCTGTCCGGGCTCATTTTGATGAGTTCAGCTGCGATACCATCCTTCCCAGCCGACTTGTTTCTATTCAGCTGGCGAATGACTTCCTTAACTTCACTCATCGTTGGGAGTGGCTCCTCTACGTCGTTGGCTACGCCGGCGATGTACCTTCCCCCACCGTCTTGATCTCCTGCATGTGCGCCGTTCAGGTGTTCATCGAAGTGCTGCTTCCACCTTTTGATCACCTCACGATTGTCCGTCAGGATGCCTCCGTCCTTATCCCGGCACATTTCGGCTTGCGGTACGAAGCCTTTGCGGGATGCGTTGAGTTTCTGATAGAACTTTCGTGTTTCTCGGGAACGATGCAGCTACTCCAGCTCCTCGAGCTCCTCCTCCTCCAGGCGGCGCTTTTTCTCCTGGAAAATTCGGACGCGCTGCCTCTTCCGCTGTCGGTGAATTTCCACATTTCGACGGGTGCCTCTTTGCACTACTGCCGCCCGCGCCCTTCGTCCATCACCCTCCTACACTCTTCGTCGAACCAGTCGTTCCGTCGAGTTCGCATCACATAACCGATGACGTTCTCCACAGCACTATTGATGGCTGTCTCGATGGTATCTCAACAGCCCTCGAGAGGGGCTATTACTTAGCTGGCCAGAAGGACCAGCTTCAACTGCCCTCGAATTCCTGGTCAAGCCACGGGAATTCTAGTGAGGGTGGGCTCACATGCGGCCTCTTTTGCTTGGCTAAGCTAGAGCAGAGGTTTCGGAGAACCTCCGGTCGGCTTCTCGCAATGGTGCACCGGTCGGTAGTTCGGAAGGAAACACAAACACGCTAACTATATTTTCATGTAGGGGAGAATGAGGATACTTGATCCCTGGGGATACTTGATTCCTTAGCTATATCTCGAAACTGGAATGTCTTACAAAGATCAAATGTTCTAGAAAAATGTGCCAAAATGAGCAAAATAACAATGCTTGTAGTTCAAAAAATTTTAACAAAATAATTGTTTGAGTAATTGAACTTTGTTTGAAAAATTTCACAAAATGTAACTTGAAGATCTTTTTTAATCACTTTAAAATGTTCCTTACATGGGAAAATTATGGAAAAAATATTTTTTTCAATGTATCAATCGTTCGAGCGTAAAATGAACTTCATAATGCCATATTTTCAAAGCAATGGAAAATTCTCTACTTTTTTCAGAAAAAGTTTTCTAAAATGTTGATTATGGGTACAATTGATCCCCTAAAGTTGGGTACAATTGATCCCCCTTCCAAACCGCATATTCTTCTTCTGAATTGATCGTTATGTTTGCTGATTACGAAATTACTAATATTTATCCAAAAACTAGTATTTACAGTCCCCCCACTATCATTAGTCACTTAACGTATTATTTCACCACAAAATGTTCGTTCATTCGGGTGTTAGTGGACCAAACATCAAGCTTTGCATGAATTTCAGTCATTAAATATTCCTTCTTTGATTTCAAACATGATTTTGTTTCCAATTTTATTGATAAATAAAATAATTTATCGAAACAATCAACGTTTTTAAAAACCACAATTATGGGTCAAAATTGAAGCTTGTAACAATTATTAGTCATATTGCCCACAATTATTAGTCACATAGAAGTCCATGGCAACACCCGAATATCAACATGAAAATCAACAAGTTTCTGGCAAACATTCAGGGGCATTCTTCGCTAGTATACGTTCAAGGGGCAATTGGGTTGAGCTAGCAACCAAGAAATGTTTTATTTTGCTTGCGAAAAAGTGACCCATGATTGTGTGGAACTTGGTGGATTCTGTAACAATTATGGGTCACATTTATTTTGCTAAATATTATTGAATTTTCGCATTTCATTCGCTCAGTTTTATTTGGAAAATGTAAACTCTTCTTTTGTGCTTATATGGGACCAATTCATTTGGTTGGAATCTATGAAATACCCGCATAAGGGGCTTAACGGTTTAAGATGTCAACCTTATAACATTGGAATTTTATGCGATAGTTCCACAGCTTATAGTTCACCTTTGATAAAAAGTTTTCAAACAACAATTTTACTGTTATCTAACGCACAAATAATATTTTTAATGCATTTTGATGATATTGTCGATTAACTAAAAATAGTAAAATGATATAATTTCTTTTGGTTTAGTAGATATCAGCAGTTCTAATGATCGGTGACTAATAATTGTGTGTGACCCATGATTGTGGGGGGACTGTATCAAACAATTATCTGAAGAAAAAAGCAAAAATAATTAATTTTCTCTTAATTACAAAAAATAGCGCCTTTAAGTATGCAATTTTAATAGCGTTGAGACAAAGTTATAGAATTTTCTTCTTATGTCTGCTATAAACTGTGAAATGAGAACAAACATGACCAAAATAGTCAATTAACATTCTATCTTGGGGTTTTGTTTGATTTTATACAAGGATTAGGGCTTCCTGAATAAAATATCAAGTCTCCTTCAATAGGGGATCAAGTCTCCCCTAACTTCAGAAAAATCGAAATTTTTTTACTCCCACGAAAATGCTTCTAGTTCAGCAACGGGTTCAAGTATCGTTCTAATTTTTGGAGCATAGAAACTTGAAGTTACAAGCTGTCAGAAAATGTCAAAGGCGGCAAGTTGCTAAATTTTTCCAAAAAGATATGGTGAAAATAAGAAAAGGGGATCAAGTATCCCCACTCTCCCCTACTGTTTATTATAACTTACGTGTGTCTTGTGTGGGTGTGTAATGTGTTGCTGCTGCTGCTGGTGGACCGGCCGGCTGGTGCTACGATGCTTGTCCGATGGAGAATCTTTGCTGGGTGGGTCAACAGTCTACCACAGTGTTGATTGGCAGGGGAGGTCAGATTGCCCTCGTGGTGTAGCCAACCTTCGTTGTCGTTGCCCTGGATGGTACACGCAGGTGTAAAACACCGCGTGCTCCTCAACAGAGCCTCGAGCCCGGAGGGACACGTTCGAACTTTCACTAACCCGTTTGAAGGGGTCGAACAGTGCCCTCTAGAACCGGATGTTGACGACGATGTTGTTGTATCTGGATGGCTGTGGTGGCTGGTCGCGTGGGGGACCAACTTTGGTTCGTTCTCTCGATGCCCGCCGGACTTGTAATTCGAGTCCGTGCGCAGGCTCCTCAGTGGAGAAACGGTAGCAGATCTTTGTTCACTGGCCCGTTTGACTTGGGCAAACTGGAGCTTTGTCGAGTCAATTATCCTGACCGAAACCGCTGGATCAGTCTTCTTGACCGTAACCGCTGGGTCAAATCTCTTGACTGGAACCGCTGGGTCCTGGTGGATTGAATATGGGGTTAGGATGGGCTTAATTCGCTCAACTTAAATTATCTTTTCCACATATGTTAACTATATATTTCGACACTTTATACTGACGCACGTGAACGTATACTTTGGCCACTATGGTCACTGTGTAGCGATGTGAACCGTGTGCTGGTCGAAGGTGGAAAGGATATGCGAATCTTTGTAAGTGTTTAGCTGACCCATCGCAACCCACATTTCCGTTCCATTTTCCACCTGACGTTTTTCCATTGCTCTTTTGCTTCTCATCGGGCAAGTGTTTTGTGTTGTGTCATAAGTGTTTGCATGCGCTAGCTTCTGTTTTTGAATTTGGAGTGATCGTTATTTTAAATCTCCTAACTTTATTTATTTATTTATTGTTTTAAATCATAGAGTAGGTTTTATTAATAAATTCTCTTACAAATTGTGTTCTTATTTAAATTCAAATATTGGCGGGAATAATTGTCGATATTTAATCGATTACGATAACTACCTCTGAGCACTCAGATTGAGTACTCCAAACTGCTTGCTCTTCATGGGTATGATTGGGCGAAATACCCCAATGGTAACAGGGCTTCGTCAAGCTCGCCCTCTGCCGGCAGTGCTGCTTCGACCGATTGCGCGTAGTCTGCCGCGGCCTCAGGTTGCTTCAGTCGTGCGATATTGAACAGAGGCGGGCGTGTCGGTTTCGTGTGTTGTTCACTACGGAGAGTTTTGGGCGCATCTTTACCATCACCAGATAGTGATCTGACTCGATGTTGGCGCCTCGACAGGATCTGACGTCGATGATGTCCGAGAAGTGCCGGCTGTCAATCAAAACGTGGTCGATCTGTGATTGCGTTTGGTACGGTGATCTCCAGGTGTACTTGTGTGGGAGGCGGTGCTGGAAAAAGGTACTACGTACGGCCATTCGTTTGGAGGCGGCGAAATCAATCAGTCTGAGGCCGTTTTCGTTGGTCAGCTGGTGCGCACTAAACCTTCCAAATGTCGGTTTGAATTCCTCTTTCTGGCCGACCTGAGCATTTAAATCCCCGATGACGATCTTGATATCATATTTTGGGCGACCATCTGGGTACGTTCGTACCCTTCCAGCATACCTCCTGCAGTGCTACGATGTCGAATTTGCGGCTCTTCAATTCGTTGGAGAGCACGTGGGTACTGCCCACAAAATTTAGAGATCGGCAGTTCCATGTTCCAAGTTTCCAATCGCTAGTCCCTTTTCGTCGCGTGGGTCTTTGCCGATTTCCATCCGAAATATGTTGTTCGTTGCTTATGTTTTTTGCAGTCACGGGCTCGCAAGGCCCGCAGCTAACCCCACTATCTCACAGGCCTGTTACTGGGTAACCGAGAAGACTTCGCGGATTTTCGAAGGTTCACCTTGCTGAGTTGGGCTATTTTAATTAATCAAAACTTTGAATTGAGGAAATTAAGTAAATTTATTGAAGGAAATGAAAAAAAAGCAAAACTATTTCAAATTCAATGTGTTTATTGTAAAGTGTATGTGTGTGGGGTGTGTTCGCGCAAATTTTTCTTAGTACGTACCGCTGCTCCTGATGACTACGATGACTCTGCTTTAGTTCAAAATGGCAAGCTCGTCAGCTCCTTTGCCACTCTGATGTGCACCGACGGAAATCAATGCACCGGAACGATGGGTGGGAATGACCTGTACCAGACCAGTAATAACGGTTGGACCTGGTGGGAATCCTCCTTGATAATCATGGTCCGCAGACCAGAGGATGTCGATGATTCTTTACGGGTTAGACGTAACGGACGCAAAGTCCGTTAGGCCGTGTGAGTGTGACGGGTTAGTTAATTCAATAAGAACCAAAGGTCCTGTGGACGTACAGAAAAGAATACCAAATTGCATACACGTCGCAGCAATTTCTAGCATATCACTGTTGCTTTTCGCAAGGCATACCTGAAACGCTTCGACAGCCAGCTACATCCAATTAGATTTCTACTTTCACACAAACTTTTTACAACAAACTCACAACTCCACTCTAACGTATTGTCACACTCGCCGCCTAGAATCAAATGGCCGAATCTGGCCAGAGAAAACCGCCAATTTTTTAATTCAAAATGGAGAGTTGATGAAGCAGGGTTTAATAGTTCCCACACCCATGTTCTACACATTTTTCCTTACTCCGACATTTTTCTTAAGTTCCACTAATGTTATGTTTACAGTGTGTTGAAAATTTTATAGTGTGTTGATGATTAATTAAAACTACACAACAAAAAAAGTGTTGCGATGTTACATCAAAAACGTGCACATAACTCGAGTCGCTAAAGGTATCTAATATTACATTGTTTTGATGTACCAAGCAACTACACGTTTTGGATGTAAAAAAATACACTAAATATATGTAACGCAGTAGACAAGATCGAGCACAGAGGTAAAATACAACTTGTGATAAGATCACTAACCGTTATCATTTTTTTTAATTTGAATAATTTCCGATATGTTAAAACAAATTCGACAATTCAAATTAAAGTTTCTTATTTTAAGCTTTTACTTATGTGTATAATGATAACGGGTTCAGAAAATTTTATCATAGAAAATCAAACCATTTTAAAACTAAAGCGATAATTTTATTCCATGAATAATATAACAAACTTAAAATTGAAGGATAGAAGCATTAGAATGGATTCAATTACAACTGCGTCGGTGAACCTTTTAGTTGAAATTTTGATCATATCCATTATTCTACCTTCAGCCAGATATTCACACGCGAAAAAAACACTGATTGACAATGTTCCGTATCCGATAATCTGTCCCTTTGAAGGCCATTGGTCAAACAACCTCGCATTTGCAAACGGCGACAATCCATTTCTGTAAAGATTGAATGAAAAAGTTCACAGGGAGAATAAAAAACTGAACGCAGAATACTCACCTCAAATACAACTGTTTTTATTTTCTTTTCTCCGGAACTCTTTTGTATCGCTGATTAACGATGGCCAAAATTCCTGAAAGAGCAAAATTATGTTAAGAAATTATCACCAATAGTTTTGCTTAGATGTATTATCAATATTGATATGACTTACCAACAGAGCAAATCCTCCTGAGCTCCATAATCCGGTTTTAACTTTCCGATACGAACACTATTTAAAATGTCAATTGGAATAAACATTGACTACTTGATGTAATACTACATAGTAAGTTGGAATATTACACAACATGACGTGTTCGAATTGTGTAGATCGTTTGGATGTAATATTTTAATCGAAATCAATAAAAATGCATAGGTTGGCTAACATCCTTATGATTTACATCGTCCAACGTTACATTTTTTTTTGCTGTGTATAATTCCCAAACTAAACTAATAACAATATTGACAATCTGGCTAACAGATTTTAGCAATGTGAACGTTCGCTCAATTATTTTAAATGGCACCAACAAAAATAAACGAAGATTTTGTAACGAAAGGTTACAAATTAGAACTCTGAGTTATGATAACTTCCTTAATTATAGAAGTTTCCTGTTGATTTGAATTGGTTATAGGTTAAATAACGTGTTGGTCAACATGTTGATAAACTAATGGACCTGCATGAAAACTAAAAGCTGATTAAGGAATAATTTAATATACTCCATTCAATCCAGGCAGAACTTCCCAGGCTGTTTTTGTTTCTGAGATACAGCGCTTTAGAAACATAAATTCTACAATTTTGGTCAATTTTTAATAGTAATCTATTAGTTACTATAACTATTAGTTTTTAAATGACTAAATTTTTCAGGAAAAAAAACCAGTATTTTGCAGATTTGGAAAAAAAACCTAAAAGAAAACTTTTATTATTTTTTCTCAAATTAATCGCGGTGTTTTGAAAAGTTGATCATTGAGTCAAAATCTAAATTTTCAAAACAGTGCCGACCAACCATGTTCAAAAGTTATCTTGAAAACTAGAGCTGATAGAAATAAAAACGTAATGAATGTTTACAATTAGCAAAAACAAAATTCGTCAATATGTTTGCACCTTGGAAAAAACGTGAATTTTTTGCCTTGTGTAATCATTGTAATGGACATTTAAGAGAATATATAATGGCGTTCCGCGTCTGTACAAAAGCTTTATTAACTTAATTGAAACAACGATTCAAAGCTTTCATCATCGGGTAAATCTCCCCACAGGTGCCACGAAAATCATCCTGATCGTAGGACCATACCATTGCTCCTCCAAGCTGTCTGCTTCTAATATACTGACACTGTGAAAGATAAAAGAAAAATGCAATCATTTCTAGCCAAATCAGGTTCAAAACTACAAACCTTATATGACAGTGTGTCCAAATCCTCATATCCCACCCATTGGTCTCCCGATACGCCGTATACAATTTTTTGGTAATCGTTCCAAAATCTCAACCAACTCTGTTGTATGTAAGGACAATATTCCAAATATGCCAAATATCCGGGCTCACCAGTGTAGGGACCCACATTTCCTGGTCCAATTGCCGGTGCTCTCAGGCCATTATTTGAACTGTTTTGAAGCTTAAAGTTTCTGCCGTAAAGTGGAATTCCCATAATCAGTTTATTTGCGGGTGCTCCTTGTTGCAGCCAATAACTAACACTATGGTGAACATTCAGCGTTCGTTCGAAATCCGTCCTATCCGCAGGGCCAGAGTGAAGTGGGGCATTGTGACCGGTGTCACTATTCCAAGCTCCATTGTAATCATAAGTCATCAAGTGGATCAAATCAAGATGTACGGAAATGGCAGGAATATCGTAAACAATTTCTGCTATATTTTGAGGAGCTGCTACAGCCGCCGTAAGAATCAAACCACTCGGTTGTAAAGCTTCCCGTAGATCTCGCAACATCAACACGAAGTTCTGCCTATCATTGATAGGGTCACCCCCTCGAAGTCCCGGATATTCCCAATCCACATCAAAGCCATCGAATCCATGTTGCAAACAAAACCTCCGGGCATCTTGCGCAAATACTTGCCTCAACTGCGGGTTCGCAGCAACATGTGAAAAAACCTCCGATCCTTCACTGTCCCCTCCAATCGCAACCAATGTCTTGAGGTTGGGATTCAAATTTTTCAGCTCATTAAACCTTCGAATTTGACCCAGCCCCCAGTCGTCATCCAAATCACCCCATGGATCGAGAATTTTAACAGTTCCATCCCAATCCAGTCCAACGAAGGCGTACACAAAATGCGTACAATGGAAGGGATCGGCAAATTCTACCTCGAATTGACCCCTTCCAGGTCGATAGACAGCCCACGACGAGTAGTAACAAACGATGTTTGCTGGAAAATTTCGAATGATGATCTGATTAACATAGTTAATTTTAACAAAAACCAATAAAACCTACCTTGAGCATTGGCCAAGCAAAGGAAACTAAAAAGACTTCCTATCGCCAGCAGCCACTTATCGGGTATCATTTTGTATATGCGAAAGGTGTCACTAAACTGAACCAGAATCAACTGAGCGCTACCGATAAATATACAACCCAAATCTTATCAATAATCGTAAGACTTGTAAACAAAAAGAAGGATTATCAAATTAGTTTAATTGAACCTTTACATACGGTTCGTGCCACACGACCAACCCCAAAAAAATTTGACATAGATTTGAAAAAGCACGTGCTCAGTATTCGAATGATAAGCTGCTCTGATTATTTGAAATTTTAACTTCTCAACTGATCAGCAATCATAATCATGGATTGTCAATATCCTATTTATTATATTCAATAACCGCGATCCGGGATCATTTCAATTATTTTCCGGAAATTAATTGATATCTGTGATCATTGTTTTTGGAAATTCCTTTCTTATTATTGATTACGGCATTTGTGCCAGAAAAGATAAGGAATCGTCGGGTTTTCACCTTTTCTCTCACTGATAGGAGGACCTGTAATAATGTTTTTTTAAATATATAAACGATTTTAGTGAAATAAAAATGAATAAATTGTTTATTCAAAAGGTGTAAGATTCATCAACTAAATATATAGTCTTTTCTTTTTGTTTAATTGATGCTCTTTGAAATTGCAGGTGATCTTTGTTTTATAATTAAAGGTTTAATTTATGGTTGGAAACAAACACGAGATCTGACGAAATTTGCTGATGATTCAGGTATTGCTTTATCGCGGCACGTTATCCAAACATACGGTAGAACTAAGCTTATTCGTGGAACACTCAAAATGGCAGAGTTCGAGGGTTATACGCGTTGATCACATTGCATGCACAAATTAAAATAAAATACAAAATCTAAGAATTGAATGCTTAAAAGCAAAAACCTTTCACCTAGAGGACCTGTGCTCAGTGCTCCCTGAGCCAAGGTTGATCCAGGGTGACTTCAATTCGCATGGAACTGTCTGGGGAGAACAAATTGACAATAGTCGTTCTACTCTTATCTATGATATTTGAGACAGTTTCAATTTAACAGTTTTGAACACGGGCGAAAAAACACGTGTACCTAAACCTCCAGCAAGGCAAAGTGCAATTGACGTATCACTTTGCTCAAATTCACTATCATTTGATTGCCAGTGGAAGGTGGTCCAAGATCCTAATGGTAGTGATCACTTGCCTATCGAAATTTCAATCACCAATGGGGCCAGCTCTTCAAATTCAACAAATATGGTAGGTATATGACCTTACAAGAAACATCGACTGGAAAAAGTACTCGGACGAAATAACAAAAGCCATCGATTCTATGAATGTTTTACCTCCTTTAGAGGAGTATAACTTTCTTTCACTTATGGTACATGAAAGTGCACTTTGCGCTCAAACAAAATCCATCCTAAATTAATCTGTTCCTAGAAACCTAATCCATGGTGGGACCAGCAGTATTCCAAGCTTTGTAAGGACAAATCGAAAGCATTTAAAGATTTTCAAAAACATGGAACTCTAGTTCTTTTTGAAGCCTATGTTCCCCTCGAAAATCAGTTTAAAAAATTGATCAAAGGAAAAAACAAGGCGTATTGGCAGAATTTTGTAGGCGGTTCATCACGGGAAACATCCTTGAGTACCTTGTGAAAAGTTGCACGAAGCATGCGTAATCGATCCTCTACAAATGAAAATGAGGAACATTCACATAGATGGATATTCAACTTTGCACTGAAAGTCTGTCCAGATTCCACACCTGTGCAAAAAATAATCCGGAACGTGCCTCCTGAAAGGTGTGGTCTTGATTCCAGCTTTTCAATGGTCGAATTCTCACTTTCCCTCCTCTCTTGCAACAATTCAGCTCCGGGAATTAATAAAATCAAATTTAACATGTTGAAAAACCTCCCGGACGCCGCCAAATTTCGCTTGTTAAATTTATTTAATCAATTCTTGGAGAACAACATTGTTAACCAAGAGTGGAGACAAGTGAGAGTTATAGCTATCAAAAAGCCCGGAAAACCAGCGTCCGATACGAATTCGTACCGTCCAATAGCGATGTTGTCTTGTATACGCAAATTGATGGAGAAAATGATTTTGTTTCGTTTGGATAAATGGGTAGAAGCAAATGGTCTCCTTTCAGATACTCAATTTGGGTTTCGAAGGGGCAAAGGGACAAACGATTGACTTGCTTTGCTGTCTTCAGAAATACAAATGGCGTACGCAAAACGTGAGCAAATGGCTTCAGTGTTTCTAGACATAAAGGGAGCTTTTGATGCAGTCTAAATAGAGGTTTTGTCAGACAAGTTGCACTCCCGGGGTCTGCCTCCTCTATTGAACAACGTCTTTTACAGCTTGCTTTGTGAGAAACATCTGAACTTTGCTCCAGAGATATTGCAGTTAGAAGAACCTCTTATATGGGCCTCCCTCAGGGTTCATGTTTGAGTCCACTTTTGTATAACGTTTACGTAAGTGACATTGACAGTTGTCTCTCTGAAGGCTGCACTCTAAGACAACTTGCAGATGATAGCGTAGTGTCTGTCACAGGATCTACTGAGTTTCAACTGCACAGACCTTTACAAGATACTTTAGACAGGCTTTGGGGCTTGGGTTTGAGTTTTCTCCACAGAAAACGGAGATGGTTGTTTACTCTAAGAAACATAGACCTGCTCAACCTAAGCTTCAACTCCTAGGCAGAACGATCACTCAATCGAGGTGTTTTAAGTATCTTGGGGTTTGGTTTGATTTCAAGTGTACTTGGAGAGCCCACATTGAGTATCTGAAAGGAAAATGCCAACAAAGAATCAATTTTCTCCGATCAATCACTGGCACCTGGTGGGGAGCCCATCCAGAAGGTCTTTTAAAATTATACCGAACAACTATTCTCTCATGATGGAGTATGGAAGTTTCTGTTTCCAAACGGCAGCCAAAACACACCTCATTAGACTCGACGGTATTCAATATCGTTGCCTCCGCATCGCTTTGGGTAGTATGCTCTCAACGCATAATATGAGTCTTGAAGTTTTGGCAGGCATACTCCCACTGAGGGACCGATTCAGTTTACTATCTCTCCGGTTCCTCATCAGGTGTGAGGTCATGAACCCATTGGTGATTGTGAATTTTGATTACTTGAGCAAAATCTTCAAACCAGGTTTATGTCTATATACCATGTCTTCATATCGATCCTTTCGAGGTAAATCCTTCTACGTACTCTCCAAATCGTGTTTGTAGCCCAGACTACGACCATTCTTCTGTCCAGTTTGATTTGTCTATGCAGCAGGAAATTCGAGGAATCCCGGACCAACATCGCCCACTTTTGGTACCAAGAATTTTCGAAGCTAAATTTAGACACGTCGATGCTGAAAAAATGTACTTTACCGACGGGTCTCTAATAGAAGAATCAACGGGATTTGGAGTATTCAACGAAATAAATAGCGCCTCTTTAATCTCCAATCACCATGCTCTTTATATATAGCGGAGTTAGCAGCTATTCACTGGGCTTTGGACAGCGTTGCTTCACGACCTGCTGGACATTACTATATCGTAACGGATAGTCTCAGCTCTATTGAAGCAATGCGCTCAATAAGACTGGAAAAGCACTCGCCGTACTTCCTCGAGAAGATACGGAATATTTTGAGTGCTTTAACACGACATAGCTTTACCATCACCTTTGTTTGGGTTCCCTCGCATTGCTCGATAGTGGGAAAAGAGAAGGCAGACTCTCTGGCAAAGGTGGGGGCGATGGAAGGCGACACGTATCCTCGTGAAATCGTCTTCAACGAATTTTACTATTTGGTTCGAAGAAACTCTCTTGTCAACTGGCAGCGCAAATGGGACGAGGATGAGTTGGGTCGGTGGCTCCACTCGATTATCCCAAAGGTAAGCCTTAAACCCTGATTTAATAGATTGGACCTGAGTCGGGATTTTATTCGTATATTTTCTCGTTTTATGTCCAATCATTATTCCTTGAACACGGTACTTTATCGTTTTGATTTTGTTGGCAGCATTTGTGTACTTGCGGCCAAGGTTACCATGACATCGAGCATATTGTTTGGTCGTGTGAGGTCCATCTTGTCGCCAGAACGAATTTCATAGACTCCCTTCGGGCCCGAGGAAAACCACCTTACGTTCCTGTGAGAGATGTACTAGCTGTGCTAGATTTGGACTACATGTTTGAAATCTACTGTTCTCTAAAAGCTATCGATCTTCGTCTATATTTTTTTTTTATTTTCACATTTCCCTTTCTATCTTATTTTTTCTTTTAAAAAAAGTGCTAAGCTAAGAAAACGATTGTAAAAACAAAGAAAATGAGTTTGGCTTCTTAAAACATAATCGTATGAGCCGTTTCAAGTAAAGAATTATAAAAAAAAAAATCACACATACCTTAAAACATCGCAATAAAATTCCATGGGCTTATTTCTTTTTATTTTTAAAATGTTTTTTGTGAATACATTACTCAAAAATTTCCACGCGTTTTCGAAATATTTTTATTTTGATTAGTGTTTTTTTGAAACAATACTATGCATTAAAGGGTCTAAGATATATGATCTGTATATGATCAGTTGATTTAATAATAAATAAATAAATAAATAAATAAATATATTTGACAGATTTGAGATCGGTGTAATGCCCAGTTTCTGAAAAGCATAAATTGTTGATGAATTTCCAAAATGTACAAAAAGGGGTTTTGGTCAAGCTTTTGTAGGCCCTGCTCCACTATAACGTGTCGCAAACTGGACGGGTTACAGCTCATTAAATCAGCTAAATGCAACATTGTTTTTCATGCATAACTTTTGAATCCTTGAATGGAAATTGATAAAATTTTCAGTGATACTACCAAACAATGTGTCAAATTATGCGCCGATTGGTCCGGTTGTTTTTGAGATGCGACTATGCGATCAAAGATCGGTAAATCGTTCTAAAAATCCTGAAGGATCCAACGGAGAGCTTCAAATTTAAATAAAAGAGAGAATGACGCTTACCATGAAGGTGAGCGATGTGCGGGGTTCAATTAACAGCAATCCCAATTTTTCGATTGGAGAAGTATTAAAGAAGATCAATTTTTCTCTCTAATTCGCCCAAACAAATGCTAAAAACAAAAAACAGACCAAAATTCGTGATTAAAACATTTAAAAAAAACTCTCCACTGATAAAATAAACAAATTAAGGTGGTCAAATCTTGCACCAAATGGTGCTAGCGGAGGTGAAATTTTGAAAAATTTCGTAAAGGGAAACGACGACTTTGACAAGTCTTCCCTGAATGTTCCAGAGGAAGGCAAAATAAAAAATAAATAGATTAGTACATTTAGAAATGAGACACTTTCATTTGTTTATAGCTAAGCAGTTTTTGCAAGTTCTGGAGCTCGAAAGCTGTGTAGCCGGTGACGAACCAATGCGACAGATAAGTTTTAAGGGGGGGTAGGGTCTAACGGGTATAAAAAAACACAATTTTCACGATTTTTTTCTAGAGCTATCGTTCAAACAAATGTATTCAAATTTTTTGCATTATACAAAGCATTGTTAAAAGAACATTTAGTAAATTTTTCGTAGAAAAATATTGAAAAATGAGCCGGTGACGGAGCATTTTCGAGGATGCCTTTAAGAAAACAGGATTTGCGGTGGACACTGTATCTCAGCACAGAATCATCAGAAGTCAAAAAATCAGAGGAATAGATGTTTTTCTGGACCCCAACGTTTTTATTTAACTTAAAAATATTTTTATGAAATTTTTGTGGCTGTTTGAAGTAAAAACTACGATTTTTCACTTAAAAATCCGCCATTTTTCACCTCTAAAATCTCCCCAAAGTAAAAAAATCAAAAAAGAAAACGTTGGGGTCTGGTATTTTATATGTAGAATATATGTTCCAAATTTGAAAAGAATCAGATAAGTAGTTTTCAAATGACGATGTCCACGGACTTTAAAAATGTGCTTTCGTGAAAAACGCGTTTGAAGTTTCTGCTCTTGCTTTCTTGCAGTATTAGATAGAAGGAGATAAAGGCCTATAACTTCTACAGTTTTGCTTCAATTGACTTGAAAATTTGACACAACATTCTTGAAATGTTTTACAATAAGAAAATAAAAAAATAAAAAAATCGATTTTTTGAAAGTGTTAGACCCTACCCCCCCTTAAGGCACGACAAAACTTGTAGAATATACAACGTGTCACAAGTTACGGCAGCTGAATTCTGTAACATCTCTGTTTCTGACAAGGTCCCTGACATAATGAAGTATATAGGGGAACATGCCCTATTATGCGCCACCTAAGCGAATCGCTGATTTTCTATGTATTCCACATACAAATTGTGTTTAAAATTATTGTTATCGTTGAAGAAAAGTGTTTTCTACAAATTCCTATGATTTTTCATTACTCAAATTGCTATAGTTTCTTCAAAAACATGATTTTTAAAAACCATATTCAAAGCCACAGAACAAAACTGTGTTGCAAATACGCGCCGCTGTGTATTCAATACGCGCCTAGCAGCCGAACACACCCGAGAGCAGCCGAAGACCGAAAACACACCAATACTTACAGACACTTTGACTGAAAAGAAATTCAAAATGGACTAATATAAATTTAACAAAAAATGAAAAATAGATTTTTGGGCTGAATTAACGCTCAAAATATGATTTTAGACTTTTTGTTAATTTTCAATGAAAATTGACCTTTTTGAAAAATTAATGCTATTTTCAGCCTACTACGATTGGCGCGTTATAAAGAGCGCATGGGCCGTGATAGAACATACCTATGAAAAGCATACCTTAGTGAGTTCAGTAGGATTTTTTAGCATAAAATCATAATTTAGATTCTCCTCTATCGATGTGTCAGAAAATATTGTCTTATTCGTTTTTCTTTGCTTGGTGACACCTTATTAAAAGTGTTTTAAAATTTAGATCGAAATGAAGAAAAACCTAAATTGTGAAATTATCACGACACAGGGGCATTTTAAGGAAATATTCATACTTGCCATGACCAATCACAGCATTTAAAACAAATTCGTAATATTTTGCAGGCTTAAAATGTTTCAGATTTTTCAAAACAAGAGTGGCGCGTATTAGCCACATGGGGCGTTATATGAACTTTTCCCCTATTTGCTGGTTGTTTAGCAAAAATACCATGATTTGAAAAAAACTCTGCCCCTGCGAAAAAACCAAAACATTTGGACGAAAACTTTGGATTTCGATGTTTTCAAAAGCCTGAAAAAGGGAAGCATTGTTTGGATAATATTTTCAAAAGTTCAAGACACTTTTCTTCAATTAGAATGGAATTGATTCGGTACACTGAAACTTAAATTTAAACTTACTAAGATACATAACTCTTCACGGAAAAATTTAAGGAATTATCAATTGAAAATTTAACGATTAACGAAAAAGTCAGTGGGCTATCTAGTTAGCAGATCTACTGTAAAACAATAATAAGAAAATTTCGCTGTTGCTAAAGTCTGCTTCATTTAATATTGGAACAAATTCTTTTGTTCATTGTGGCGCTCCTAGTGGACGGATTTGGAAACTTTTTTCATCCACGTGTCGGGAAATTTATTACCTTTCACCATGTATTTATGTCATAACACCAAACGATAGCATTTTGTAAACAACCGCCATGGAAACCGAACGGAGAGATCAAATTGTGCACAGTTTTCTTGAAAATCCATTGTTGTCGGCATCGAAGCTAGCTAAACAGCTTAAAATGCCCAGAAATACCGTATGGCGTGTTATCAAGCAGTACAAGGAAACATTGACGACGGCTCGGAAGCCGCATTCGAAGCGTCGGAGTGGAACTGTCGACCGGAAACTGCGTGGGAAAGTCATCAAGGCCGTCAAGAGGAATCCCAATCTTTCAGACCGCGATTTGGCCAATAAGTTCCAGGCCGCTCACAGTACTGTGCGACGAATTCGTCTCCGGGAAGGAATAAGGTCATTCCGAGCCAGCAAACAGCCAAATCGGACGCTGAAGCAGAACAATGTGGCCAGAATCCGTGCTCGAAAGCTGTACGACCAAGTGCTGACCAAGTTCGACGGATGTATTCTGATGGACGATGAGACCTACATGAAGGCGGACTTTGGGCAAATCCCAGGTCAAAAATTTTATTTGGCGACGGCTCGGAGGGATGTACCTGCAAAATTTAAGTTCGTGTTTGCGGATAAATTCGCCCGCAAGTACATGATTTGGCAGGGGATATGCAGTTGTGGACAGAAAACCAAAGTCTTTCTCACTGACAAGACAATGACATCAGAAGTCTACAAAAAAGAGTGCCTACAGAAACGGATTCTGCCGTTTATTCGTGCCCACGACCGTCCAGTAATGTTTTGGCCGGACCTCGCAAGCTGCCATTACAGCAAAACGGTTATGGAATGGTACGCAACGAACGGGGTCAGCGTAATACCGAAGGACCTCAACCCCCCAAACTGCCCCCAGTTCCGGCCGATAGAGAAATACTGGGCAATCACGAAGCGGAGGCTTAAGGCAAAGGGAAAACTTGTAAGGAACATGACTCAAATGAAGAACTGGTGGAATCAAATCGCCAAAACGGTGGACGAAAAGGGTGTGCGCCGCCTAATGTGCCGTATTACGGGAAAAGTACGAGAATTTCTTCGAAACAGCAATGAATAATTTTTTAATTTTTTTTTAAATTAAAAGTAAAGAAAATGCTACATTTGTATGAAAAACAAATTATGAATTCGTTAATAAATGACTGAACTACACGCAATTGTGTGTGTTCCAATATTAAATGAAGCAGACTTTAGGTTCGAAGAAAATTAACATTTCTTTAATATCAACAATCGCCATGGAAGCGAAATTTTAAAAGGTTTCCATATTTACTATTAGCGTTATCGTTAGGCAGAGGCAACCTAGTTCTCCACTAGTTTTGCTCTAACTACTGTCAGTGTGTTCGTTTATTGATTCCGAAGTTCACCAGTTTTGCCGGATTTGGAACCTCAAGCAGGCGGTTGCACCCCTTAGAAGTTGTCAATGTTGGGATTGAGAGTAACCATGAGGGTGAGTGTAGCTTTCATTGTGATTTTAACAATGACAGCTTTGCTGATGATCGCTGACTGTGACTCGGTGCATGGTTGGAGTTTGGGAAAGTGATGATGATCTTAAACGTTGTCAATTTCAAACAACTCTGATGAAAACACTGCAATTTCAAAATTCATTTAATAATTTTTGCCTAGTAATCCCCTTCAAGCGTCATTTGCGACCTTTGAAATCATATCGTACTTAAAATCTTCCAATTTATCCGCTTCACTCGCCCACATTGGAATAGATTTCCCCTCCACCGAGAAATGCAGAAATATACCGAACAACCGGCTTCGGCAGAGTTCTGAGGTGAAAAGCGACCCGAGAAAAAAAAAACTGCAACCCACGTAAATTCCCGCGTTATTGCGAGCGAGCAAAATCATGTGGATCGTGAAAGCAGGGAAAAAATCACGCAACGGTGAATCCAAAGCGAATGTCGGTAAGTTACCTACCAGAAGTTGTGTACAGAAAATAAGGAAGGTCTGTGAAGGCGGCTCACAGATTGGTCCGACGAAGACGACGACGACAGTTGCGGAAAAAGAGCAAAAATACTGTGTATGTGACATACCTTTCCGAAGAGTCAGTCTAAAAATATAGGAAAGATTTATGAAAATAAGTAGTGCCTTGGGAATGGAAACGTTGTTTTTGCCTTTCGACCAACCGACCGACGACTCCTTCTGGGAGCATCGCTATGATCAGTGTATGTTTACAAACCGAAACTAGAATTCGGACACCGAGACAGTATTGGATTTCTAGTCATGCATTTCTTTACTTTATTTGATTTGAGGTCAAGATATGGTTAACAGGATGTTGTAAATTGAAACTGTCCCCGGAGAGTGATTTGTCATATCGGGACCGCGGATGTAGGGCACGCGTTAGAAGCTTAGCGCAAAAAAGTTCTTAAAGGTTGTGAAAAGATCGGTTAATCAACGATGATTATGATTCTAGTGTATTGATGCACCTTTCAAGTGGAAAATAATATGGATTCTCCGTTCTAATTAATCGAATATAATTTTTCGATTAACGATCGACAATAACAATTTAAAGAGATCGTAGCCAGAAAAAATCTTACTAAAAAGTAACCAAATTTTTCCCAATTTTTTTTTCAATGCTTTTAAAGCATTATGCTATAAAAATTACACAAACGTGGTAAAATGTACTCAAAGTTTCCAAGAAATTTGCGATTAAATCTATTTCACATTTAATCATACCAAAATTAAAAAACTAAAAAAATTACAAAAATAACAAAAATGACAAAAATGACAAAAGTGACAAAAATGACAAAAATGACAAAAGTGACAAAAATGACAAAAATGACAAAAATGACAAAAATGACAAAAATGACAAAAATGACAAAAATGACAAAAATGACAAAAATGACAAAAATGACAAAAATGACAAAAATGACAAAAATGACAAAAATGACAAAAATGACAAAAATGACAAAAATGACAAAAATGACAAAAATGACAAAAATGACAAAAATGACAAAAATGACAAAAATGACAAAAATTACAAAAATTACAAAAATTACAAAAATTACAAAAAATGACAAAAATGACAAAATTGACAAAAAAATACCAATTATATCAAAATTATCAAAATACCAAAATTACAAAAATCACTAAAGTTACCAAAATGACCAAAATGACTAAATTGAAGAAAAGTTTGGAAATAGAAATCAATGAAAACTGGAACAGCAAAAAAAAAAGCTTTCTGGATTTAAGATCTACTAAGTGATTCATCTTCAGACATTTATCTTAAACATGAAAACAAATCTGAGCTCAACCTTAAATCGAAACTGACATTTCAAAAGATTGAAATTCACAATAATTTCCAATCCGTTACGAAATCTTTAACACGTCGTTGAGCACCTGTGTGAGGTTAGGAAAGAAAACTTCTCACTTTGCCTCGCACGAAAACCTTGTCCAGATTGAAATATACAAACAAGTGGATGATTCGCTGATGCTGCTGCTGAGTGGATGTCTAGTAGAGCTAGAGTGTCGGTTATTTAGTTTTGAAGCATCCCACTCCATGTCTAATTATAGCGAAATCTTAGTCCGTTGGCACTCACCTCCGTTGGCAGGTTGTTGCGGGCATATGAAAATTCTCCAAACATGCACAGTCAATTCCGAATACTTTATTTATAAATCTTAGTTAATAGTTGAAATTAGAATTTTTTGAATTCTGATAAAACAATCCGATAAAATTCTCTATTCCTATTTTCCAAAACCAAACTTATTCCGATTTTCCAAAAGTAAATAAACAATTGTTCCCTCTGAAAGATACATGAGTCTATGTGTTTTCAACGATAAACTTTCTTCTGAATGATTTTGTTTTTATCTTAAGTGGCTCAGTTACTATTATATTAGGACGATTTGTCCTGCTGTAAAAAAAACTAGATAGTCCATTCTGAGACATGGTTAGTCTGTGTTTTTTCACGCGCTGGAATTTGGCTAACTCAAACGTATTTCGCCGGGACATAAAAAAAAAGAAGAAATTGCTCCAATTTATTACCATTTCTCGCGAACACACATCCTAGCAGCGTACATTGAAGCTCAGCGAAATGTCGAAACGGCCACAATCTCCCCGCTTTAATTGTGAATCCATAAGATGTCGGTCGGTCGATCGCATTTTCCACCGGTCCAGTCGGCAAACGTTCAGTTCTCTACGGGAAGTGGACGAGGTTATTTGTATATTCACACGTAGCGCACTAAAGACATTAATGATCGATTTAACAGTGTTGCTAGAGAATAGTTTAAACTTCATGACCAGAATCTAACACTTTAACACGTTCGTCGCCACGTCACCCATATATGGGTGACGGCTCTCTCAAGCAAGGTTGCCGCTCAGTTCTGCCACGCGTTGTAAATCTGAAGCTCTCTCGCTTTACTTTCATGCTCTGAGATTTTTTTTTGGGCGACGAACGTGTTAAACAACTATTACCTTATTCTATACATTTGAGAAGTCAGAAATGAAACGTGAGGAAAAAAACTAGATGAGAGAAGAGAGGAGAGAGGAGAGAGGAGAGAGGAGAGAGGAGAGAGGAGAGAGGAGAGAGGAGAGAGGAGAGAGGAGAGAGGAGAGAGGAGAGAGGAGAGAGGAGAGAGGAGAGAGGAGAGAGGAGAGAGGAGAGAGGAGAGAGGAGAGAGGAGAGAGGAGAGAGAAGAGAGAAGAGAGAAGATTGAAGAGAGAAGAAAGAAGAGAGAAGAGAGAAGAGAGAAGAGAGAAGAGAGAAGAGAGAAGAGAGAAGAGAGAAGAGAGAAGAGAGAAGAGAGAAGAGAGAAGAGAGAAGAGAGAAGAGAGAAGAGAGAAGAGAGAAGAGAGAAGAGAGAAGAGAGAAGAGAGAAGAGAGAAGAGAGAAGAGAGAAGAGAGAAGAGAGAAGAGAGAAGAGAGAAGTAAAATTCTGTTAGGTCCTCATCATTTAGTAGTGGTAATAGGTCACTTTAAGTCGCTTCATTATAAAATCATTAAATCATTAAATAATTATGAAACTTTCAAATAACCAGCTTTGGTCGGCAAAACCAAGCACTTTTATTATTTCAATATGAGGTCTCAATCTATCTGATTTCATATCATTCAAAATTTTCAATACGACTTCACCAGTAAATTCAACGAGTGATATTGAAGAATATCAGTGTAATATCTATTTATCAAATAAAGAATCTGAAAAATAATAATTCTGATTTTCAAAAACCCTTCCCCTTCCGCAAGAAAAACCACCAAAAACATCTTGGCAACTTTGTCTAGAACTGCGCCTCGCATGTCCACCTTCTAGTGAAAACTCCTGAAGACTTGGATATTTAGTGTTACAAAGTGAAATTCGGTCTAAAAATAAACGACAAATCTCTAGGTGGAAAAACGTCGCAACGTTTGGAAACTGCAAAAAGGTCGCCCGCGCCCGTTTCATGCGATGTTTTCCACGAGGCGACACGTCCCAATTAATCGCTCCTCTGAACAGATGTTGATTTCGATGCGCATCCAACATGGACCGATGGAGACGCCTGGTTGTTCGAGCTCGGCTCACGGGCAATCCTGGAAATTTGTGCGTGTTTTGTGAATCAACTCAACTCTTCGACTTCAAGTCAGTATTTTTTTCGATTTTCCTCCTCGATCGCATCTTTTCACATGAGTTACCTTCCACTCAGTTGCACCAACACAGCGGCGAGATTCAGCATATTATAGTTAGCGAAAATGGCGTTGTTTATTAGAAAAATTCCATTAGGTGTTTGTTTTGGTGAAAACGTATGCCGAAGAAAGTTTAAAAATAGAACTTTCGGTGATCTCCTTTTTTCGCAGAACCACCAGCAGTGGTTAAAAAGTTTGACGGTGTGATGGTCGAGCATAATTTTTAGGAAAACAGGAATGCACACCTTTACCTACTTGGTATAGGTAAGACAGCCAATGTGGATCTCTGAATTTTGTCATATTTCGTGCTGCTGCTGGCTCCATTTTCAATTCGACATTTAAAGGCCGAGTAACGATCATCATCATGCGATGGAACTATGTGATGAAACTTTTCAAATTTGGAAGTGGATTTGTGGCGGTATTCGGGAACAGTAAATCAAAAAATGCTAACCAGGAGAAAAGTGATCCTAGATTTTGAATATCTTTGAAATGAAAAGTTAGTAAGATTTGTACACTCTATCATCATCTATCTAAATAATTTACATTCACTTAAAAAATCATGACACAATGAAATAAATACTTATTCGCTCGTGCTATCAGATATTAAAGATCTTGATCCAGAAACTGACTCGTTATAGATAGACATTAGGGCGGCAATGGATGTATGGGAAATGTTTCATGATCGATTTTTTAAAACCGACCATATCCATTTTGTATTTGGCCCTTAAAAACTGTCCTGTTTAAAATCTAAGCTCAAACGGACTTGATTTAGGGGTGCTTCGAAGCGCCAAAAGTATCAGTTTTTTTTTATTCTCAAAAATCACCAATTTTAATTTTGATACCAAATAACTTCAAAATGCATAAAAAGTCGAAATCTGGTGTTATCCTGAAAATTAATGTTTGTCAAAGATCGACTTCAAAATTTCAAAAATCTCCATCCCCCCAAAGAAAATCCGAAATCAAATTTCTGGGACTTAATCGGTGTTCCGAAAAACGGCTATGTCCAAGAACGTCGCTTTTTGGCCAAATTTCTTTTTTTTAACATCACTAGATCCCGACATTTCATGCATATCTAAGTCAAGTCGATTTGGGAATTGATCCCCCTTAGGTTAATTTTGAAGTTTAACACATTTCCAATTTCGAACTGTCTCGTTTTTCGCTTGCCACGAGCGTGCTACGCTTAGAAGCATAACTTAACTGTGATGAATACAACAATGAAACTATATTCTACAAAATTTAACAAACCTTTTAAGGTAGCTCAAATATACTAAAATTTGTAGAATTTTGTTCACTGGTTTCTGAGATATATGTAGGTGACCGAATTTCGATCTTCTTTGACTTAGATTTCTTCCCTCAATGTGTGAACGAACGCACTGCCAGTTTTGCGGTGCGAACCACGCAAGACCAACTATTGTGTTGTGTTAGACTCAACCCTGTCCGATCTTAACTTTTCCAAATAGTTGATCCGTGCTTGAACAAAAGTTTAGAATGTAGTGAAAATGTTTCTTAAAAATTTCTAATCGATCATTTTCAACACCTGTAATTTTCTTCTAATCTTCTTCTATCCATCTATAATTTTCAAATCTTGAAAATCTGTTCTCACTATGAGAACATAACATTCACCGATAAGGCCTTTCATTTCATTTCATTTCATTTCATTTCATTTCATTTGTTTATTCATAATTCATGTAACTTAAGATACAAATCTTTTAAATTGTTACACTTTGAAATTCAATTAGATTGTAATCGTTCCTTCGATTTTCGTACTTGGTTTAATACTATTACTGCAGACTAACTATCCTAATTTGTGAACCTCGCCAGCAAACGTCTCTTAAAACTAGATCTCGTATTAGCAGATTAGCGTATTAGCCTTAAAATCAATTTCAAATCAAATATAATATATCAAAACTATTTGCAGCAGCACCATTCAACATTTTCCAACTTATCAAAGGGATGATTTTAATCCAGAAAAAAATGGTTTATATTTTTTAATATATATTGTATGCATGAAAAATCAAAAATAGAAAAACGTATAGGGGGAACTTGTCTATGACCGGACACCGCCTAAAGGGTGATACGGTCAAAATTTGGTCAATATCAACTTGACGTATTTCTTTCAATTTTGCATTTAAAACCTGGACCTGAACCTGAACACCCCTCATTTTGAAAGTGTGTGTGTAGAATGTTGCTCCTATTTTGATTTTGGAATTCACTCTTCAGTTGTCAAAATGCCGTCCAAGGAAGAAGAGCAGCGTATCAAATTTTTTCTCACGCATCGCGAAAATCAGAGCTACTCGCACGCTAAGCGCTAAAAGTTGCCAAATCAACCGTTACAAATGTAATTTAAGTGTTTGGGGAACGTTTGTCGACAGCCAGGAAGTCTGGATCGGGGGAAAATCGAAAACCGGAAGCCGCTGAGACGACAAAGAGAGTTGCCGGTAGTTTCAAGCGAAACCCTAACCTCTCTCTCTGAGATGCCGCAAATAAGCTGGGTGTATCGTCTACAACCGTGCCAAAAAACGAGCCGGAATATCGACTTACAAAAAGGTAGTGACTTCAAATCGCGATGATAAACAAAATACGACGGCCAAAGCGCGATCCCGGAGGCTGTACACGACGATGCTGACGAAGTTTGACTGCGTGGTAATGGACGAGGAAACCTACGTCAAAGCTGACTACAAACAGCTTCCGAGACAGGAGTTTTATACGGCAAAAGGAAAGGGGAAAGGTAGCAGATATTTTCAAGCACATGAAACTGTCAAAGTTCGCGAAGGAATATCTGGGTTGGCAAGCCATCTGTACCTGTGGCTTGAAAAGCAGCATTTTCATAGCTTCCGGGACTGTCAACTAAGAAATTTACGTGAAAGAGTGTTTGAATAAACGTCTGCTGCCTTTCCTGAAGAAACACGGTTGTTCCGTACTGATTTGGCCGGATTAGGCATTTTGCCATTACGGTAAAAATGCCATGGAGTGGTACGCCGCCAACAACGTGCAGGTGGTTCCCAAGGACAAGAACCCTCCCAACAGGCCAGAGCTCCGCCCAATTGAGAAATACTGGGCTATTGTCAAGCGGAACCTAAAGAAGACCAAAAAAAACTGCTAAGGACGAGCAGCAGTTCAAAGCAAACTGGCTTTCTGCGGCGAAGAAGGTGGACAAGGTGGCTGTACAAAGTCTGATGGCAGGAGTTAAGCGTAAGGCCCGGCAATTCGGATTTGGAAAAGCGGAAGCCCAACTCAATATTCTTCCTGATTTTTATACTAATTAATCTTGAAAAAGAAATTTAATTTGATTTTTTAAATAAACGATTTCACCGATTTACACGCGTTTTCCCTTGACCAAATTTTGATCGTATCACCCTTTATGACCGCACAACATTGATTTTGAAAACGCATTAGCGTAATAATGTTTTAACACCATGAAAAAAAAGTAAATAGATGCCTGATATGGTGTTTGAAATGTGGTAATCCAATTTGTGAAGATAATTATCTCAACCAATGGTAGGCATCGAAACCTTTATTCCTAGTAGCACGGAAAGGACCTCCTAAACTTTGCATTGTGATGTCATTGTGTGGTACTAGATTACATCTTCGGCCACATTGCATAGAGACTACGCATTCTGTTGAGCGCCTCGCATACAAAGGCACGAGGCGCATTGAGAGAGCTCTTGATTGTGTTATACACGACTGTATAACCGTCATGCAGTACATAGACACAATCTGCTGGATGATGTGTCACGCACACTATATGCCGCCAGGCTCAGCGTCAGCGCATATAAGCTAGCGCCTATCATTCGTATACAAGCATTCGGCCGGCTAAGTTAGTGCCTCGTGTAAAGGGTGACTTTCGTAGCAGAAATATGAGACTGCACATTGGCAACCTAATCAGGACATTTTCTTTTTGTACCAGGTCACAAACAGAAAAGAGCTTGAAAGTCACCCTTTCTCGAGGAATAAGTTTAAGTTGTTTTTGCGTGGTGTTCATTTTTTCCCTGGAGTGTTGGAAAATTCTTCCATGTAAGTATAGAAAAAAACACTACTCATGCAGCGTGCTGGGAGTCCGTTGCATGAGAACGATTGTTTGCAAGCGCGTTGAGAGTCCGCTTGCCAACACAAAAACTGCTACAGAAAAAAAAATCGTTGGCAAGTGCGTTGAGAGTCCACTTGTCAACGCAAAAGGCGTGCTGAGAGTCCGCCGCAAGAAAACAGCCATTGGCAAGTGCGTTGAGAGTCCACTTGTCAACGCAAATGAAAGCGTGCTGGGAGTCCGCTACAAATGAACAGTTGTTGACAAGTGCGTTGAGAGTCCGCTTGCCAACACTTAAAAAAGAAGAAGAAATGAAAGCGTGCTGGGAGTCCGCTGCAAAGAAAAAGAAAAGAAAGAAAACGAGCTAGGAGTTCGTCTGAAAAAGAACAAATAGCTAAGTTATTGTGAAGTGCACAGAGCCCGCTTGTCAACAAGCAAAGCATGCAAGAGATCCGTCGTAAGAAAAGTCGGAAACTAGAGTTTCCTTGAGAGTCCGCTTGGGAAACAACAAAACTGCCTGTGTGTTTAGAGAGTACCCTGTTGATAAGAGAAGTGGGCTGAGAATTTGCTTGAATGAAATTTTAGACGTATATACCAAAAGTATTATTTTGATTATGAAACCAAAAGCGTAAAGAGCCCGTAGAAATGAAAATTGAAAAAGAAACAATGAAACCAGAGAAAAGAAAAAGGAAAATGCAGATAGAGTTCGCTTCGAAGACAAAATAAATGCATATATTGGGTGAACGAGTCACCAGCCAAACAATATTAATTTGAACTGGTAGTTATGGTGCGATGAGTACAAACACGAATCAGATGAAAGGAGAAGCTCGTAAAAAAAAATATGGCTTAGACGAGGAGCAATGCTAAATGTCCATCTGTGGGAAGTATTGTGAAAAGCTGAGAACGACTTTGTTGATCATAGTTGAAATAAAAAAAATATCATTTGATGAGAGGAATTTGAAATAAACCGAAAAAGAAAAAAATATTTACATTGATAAAAATCTTGGCAATGAAAGAGGAACAAAAAAAAAAGCATAATGTGAGAGACGGAACTGGTAAAACATAAGAATTACATTGAATTTCGCACAATTGGCGAATCAAGAGTCTACGTTGTGGGAAAATTCAAATTTGAAGCATAGTTAATTTGAATGTCAAAGGAATATAAAAGGAAATGCTTAGCAAAAAAAAATGCATTCATTCAAACAAGTGTTACGAACATTCATAAGTGTTTTACTGGGTTACGAATATGCAGTGCGTTGTCTGTGAATTTTCATCCAATACAAAATTCACAAGTTTTTCTGACAAAACTTTGATGCCGAAATCAAAGGCTTCATTTCGAAAAATAGCTACTTTTCTTTTTCAAACATGAGAATTCTCGAGATGTGTACATATTTTATTCCTGAAATCGACGAAAGGCTCAAAAATGATTTCAGCGAGTTTGATCATTTGCTTAACTATAATGTAAATTCCAACTAGTGATCCGCAGATATTGGGTAACATTAAAATCTGTAGACTTACAAAGAAGTCGATCAACACCTACTTTGTTTGTTGCCAAACGAATTAATACCTTTCAACAAATATTCATTAATCAACGCGCGCCGGTGAAATAGTGGCGGAGTTGACTGCATAAGTATTCATGCGCTTTGGAAAGAGAAAGATCGATCCTACGAAGTAAAGTGCTATCTCTCTTCCTCTCAATTATACGATTATCTGTTCTTAAAATACAACTAAAAAAACCGGCTTCGTATACGCGAAGCGTATCCACTCGTTTGCTGTTTGTGTTGTTGTAAATAATTGAAAGGCATCGGCCTGACTCGTTCAACTTTGCATGGCTAGATTGTTAAGGGGTTCTCTTACGCACACTATGGTGCGGTAGACCATTCACGAGATTGAGAAAGTGTACGTTTTGCGAACGGAAGCCAACGGAAGGAATGCACAAATAAAATTAAGCTACAGTTTAAGTGAAGGCATATGCCCACATAAACGCATATAACTGAACCAAAATAGTTGTGTTCAATAGTTTGAAATCCATTTGTTAATCAGGTATACCTAATGAAGTTACTTATTGAAATTTAAAACGAAAATGATGAAATACCTTCATTGAAATAAATGCAATAAGCACAATAGGAATAACAGTAAAGTGGCACAACTGATTGCCTCTTCAGTTCAATTATCGAACAAATTCAATAAGGAGAAAATATTGAATGTTTTCGCAATTGGAAATGACGGAAAATTAAGAGTAGCCATTGAACACACAGGTTGTGGTCGATATATTTATCATGTGACGAATACCTACAATAGCAAGCGCTTCGATGGAGCGATTCAATAAAATAACTCTGAGCTTTTTCGCTATTGATTCTACCTAAAATATGAATAAAGACAAATTGAAACCATCTGTATTACTTTACTAGTTCCTTCGATTTCCACAGACCATATGTTTGAATCCGAAGAACACACATTATCATGCGGTGAATTCTGGTTGGAGTTGAGAAAGTGCTGCTCTCATTTACTCTCCATGAAAAAAGCGCAGATCTGACAAACTGAGCGCGTTGGACAGTGCGACAAAACACGACAAACTGATGCCAGGGTGTTTTGTAGCGCGACAAGTCTTAAATCTAAAAGAAATATTGTTTTTCTCGGTTTAAAGTACTGATTTCGGGTATCAAGCAGAAAACTCGAAGATATGTCCGAATTTGTGATAAGAAACTAAATAATATCTTAATCGGTGAGAAAATTCTCATAAACTCTTATTTCCGAAAAACAAGGAGTGTTTACGGCAATCTCGCAATCCGGATAATGATCTGATGAGCCCTTAATGGCTCCAGAGAGAAAGGAAACGATCCCAAGCTCAAATGGCAAAAAATTATTTGTAGTGAAATTAAATGCGCCAATATGTTATACCTACGCTTTGCTTTGCTTTCTAATAGGAACGCAGGATGCAAAGCAATGGCTTGTCGCTTGAGCATCAATCTTATTTAGACTACGATTTTATGTGTGTATGGATGTGTTATTATTTTGCACTGATGGGAATAACAATTAGGTAAGAGCAGTGTTCAACGACACAAAAGCTACTATTCGGAATTTAATAAATTTATTAATCATTCTGTAAAATAGACAACGGCAGATTAATGAAAATACAGATATTTGATACAGACAACTGATTAAAGGATTTTTTTTATGGCGGTTTCTCGAATGGATTTAGCCGATGAAAGTTTTCATGTTGCACTAAAATAATTGAATAATTCACGTGCAATTAATTGTAGATTTTGGAAAACGGAATAAAAAAAAGATGCTAAATCGTACACTTAAGTAAGTCAAAACAGATCGTAAATGCAGGAAGTATAAAATTTGGAAAATATCAGTATAGTAGTACGACGTATGATGCTTCATGTGAAGTTGGAAAATAAACATACAGTAGGATAGGTTTGAAACCTTGTTTTCTAACACAATTTATGACTCATGTTAAATACATGAATTGATTTGTTGTGAAAAAAATGTTTAAAGTTAACAAATTAACAGACATTTATGCAAAAGATCCTGATATATGTACCTCATTTTTATTCACAGTTATTACTGGGTCCAAAGAAGACCTATAAATAGAATTGTTTAAAAATAAGACTCTTCTCCTCGGTGTTTAATTTTGGATCAAAATTATTTTCGAATAATACAACTGGAACAAATAAATTGGAAAACCTCAAATGAAGTCCAGTAATAGTACCGAAGGCTGACCGACGCCAAAATACCGTCTTCCTTTATTCTACTAAAATTACCGGAAGATAGTGTAGAAACAGAAAATTATTGAAGTGAGCTATCCTCAAATGTTTACTGAAGCACACTACAGCGAAAAAAAATGTAACAGAACCAGTATGTAAATGTTAAATATTATGATTCTCTTTTGCTCATTCATGATTGGAAAAGAAGTTTTAACTTTCATTGGAAAAGACAGGATTAAGATTCATGTTAAGGACGTCGACAATTTGAATGACTATTACTTTCTATACAAAGTTATGAAGTTTCAGAATTTAAAAATATTTCGAAAAACCAATTTGCTATTTGTTTGATTAGGAAATATTTGTTAAGAGAGCACATGCACTGTAAAAAAAGAAGGAATATCTTAATACCTATATAGGTATTACTTTAATTTTTCTGACCTTCTGGACCGTAATTTGTTACTGATTTTTTGTTCAAATTATACAGATGAAAAGATTTCTTTTTTCGATTGTCTTTCTTTTTTTCAAGTGTGTAGAGGGGAGATGTGTGGTACTAGATTACATCTTCGGCCACATTGCATAGAGACTACGCATTCTGTTGAGCGCCTCGCATACAAAGGCACGAGGCGCATTGAGAGAGCTCTTGATTGTGTTATACACGACTGTATAACCGTCATGCAGTACATAGACACAATCTGCTGGATGATGTGTCACGCACACTATATGCCGCCAGGCTCAGCGTCAGCGCCAGCGATGCCACACATACCGATTTTCCGGTATTTATACCGATTTTTGAGCAAAATTTTGACCAAGAATCGGTATATACCGATTACCGATTTTTGGCAAAACATACCGATTTCATACCGATTTTTAAGATTTTAACTCAAACTTCATTCCACTTTCACATTCCCACTTAATTCAAGCTATCCTCGTAAAGGTCCCGTAGAAAGGAGACAAAGTGCGGTAGCTGGCGTGGCGTAAGTGGCGTAAGTAGTAAGTCTGTACAACTTTTAAAGTACCCTGCTAAGATCTGCACGGCTCACTCTCATAATTCGTTCAGATGTTCGCGCTGTTTTGTTCCTATGTTCTGTCAAATGATGCACTATTATAGTGCTAAACCTCAAAGCCAAAGGACTCAGCTCAAGGCTGATATTTGACCTTATGCGACTGCAAGCAGAAGGTAGAAGTTTGTAAAGATCAATCTCAATTGACAATGTTCTTGTCTCCTGAGATGCTAACTTTTCAAGGGAAAATATACACCGTTGGAATATAATTCTTGTTCAATTTGTCGCCAGATGTGGTAGGGGAGGAGCGGGCTATATGCGCCTATTAAGCAGAACACTGATTTAATCAAATATCACATCGAATATGTGTACAAAAACTATATACACGTGTGCAGGCATCTGTTTTCTATACATTGGAGTTATTTTTATGTTAAAATTTTCTTCTGTTTCCAAGAAAATGATTTTATTATAAGTTTTGTCTAAAATGCCGAACCTCAAACCGTGCGGGCTAAATGCGCCTATTTATGTTTTGAACAAAATTTCTGTTTTTGGGCAATATTTCCGTATAATTTCATTGAAACTGTTAGGAAGTAATAATTTCCGTACGACAAAGCTGAAGTTTTATAAAAATCTATGTATATTATAATTTTATGGAATAAAACAAAAGTTAGGGTTGCCATACTATGGAGGCAGTTCATCCATGAGAAAAACTTTATCAAATCTGTTTTTAGATCTTCAATTCTCTCTTAAGATGTTATTCAGAGCTTAGATTTGAAGGTTCAATGATAAAAATCATTTATTTATTCTATTCAACCTGTTATTCTAGGATGGAGGCATTTTACAAACATGATGGGGGCATACAAAAACACTCTATTATTCCACTATATAATCATTATTAAACCTCCACAAAAGCTGAAATATGTTTAATTTCTTAAGTTCATTTGAGTAAGAAACAAAAATCATCCTAGTTTTTGTGTTAAGCTTCTTGACGTATAATTTTTAAAAGTCGAAATATTACATCAAAATGTTTCAAAACCTTGTACGATTTTTTAAATTTTTATGAGTTTGTAAATTCATAAAATTCTTTCTAGCCTTATGTTCTAAGCGTATCACCCTCAAAATGCATTGGTCAGATAAGCTGTCTAGTCAGCCATTTCATCAAACAGCCGTAGGGTCATTTAACCCGATAGGCCCATTTAGGAAACCTTTCCCCTATGTCAAGATTTGAAGTGCAATCAGATACACGGTTTGTCATATCATCGGTATAATCTTCAATCCTTCTCCATCTTGTAAGCCAAATAAATGATATCACATGTTCCTAACTGCAGATATCGCCAGGCCACGTCAGGCAAAATGGGTATTTTCAGTTTTGGAAAAACTATGTGTTTTTTAAACATTTTTCTTAGGAACACCTTCTTTTAGAACACGTTTCTCATTTATTTTCGCATAAAATTCTTGGGTTTTCATATGAATAATGGGTGATTTTTCAAAAAATAAAATTAATTTTCCATTGCCTGAAAAAAATTGAAGCAACAACTTTCTCCAAGCATTTCTTTTTTTAATTGCTAAAACTCATATCTAATACTAAAGGCTTTAAAAGCTGAAATGGCCAGTTTGGCAAAAAAAAACCATCAACCAAACGAAGAACATCAACTTGGCCCATATTTACCTCGAACATCAAAAAGCCATTGGATGTGTAAGTGCTTACTAAATTGACATTTCCTTTAGGTTGACCTGGTTCTATTGCCTTATCGAATTTATCAAATTTACATCCCACTTTAGCTAAACATGAATTAAAGAATCAAGTTTTCATTTCATTAATATGCCTAAACCACGTGTAACATGAAAGTGATCGCCATGCCCTTATTTTTCTTTTCAAATGGTAACTTTTAAATTAGATTTCCATTCAATTATAGTACTGGAAAGGAATACTTATTTTTGATTCTCTGCTGAATTTTCATTTGTGATTTTTACTTTTCTTCAGCAAAAGCAGATAGTTTTGAAAATATAAAGTTCTGTTAAAAATTCAAAACCGTCTTTTTATGTAAACTAGTGTTACCTAGAACCAAGATAAAAAAAGAAATAATAGGTATAGGCTAAAACACACTTAGTCAGCTAATTTAATACTCAAATTAACATTCATAAGAGTTCTTAGACTTGCTTTTTATTACAAGCTTCCATTTATATTAAAAATACGTTAGGAAGTTGAAAGTGTAAGCTTTTTTGAATATCCACCTCAAATACCGATTTTCATACCGATTTTTAGGATTTCCATACCGATAAAAGATTTTTTTGGGTTCCAAAATACCGATAAAAATGTGGCATCATTGGTCAGCGCATATAAGCTAGCGCCTATCGTTCGTATACAAGCATTCGGCCGGCTAAGTTAGTGCCTCGTGTAAAGGGTGACTTTCGTAGCAGAAATATGAGACTGCACAGTCATGAAGTCGAATTTTGTCGTCGTGTTTGAGGTCGTCGTTTTTGAATTCTTTATTTTCTTTGAAAACTGTGGCATCGCTCTTAGTTTTTTTTATTATTGAACTGTATATATTAGAGATCCCGATAGCGTTCTTGTTTTACAATTTTGGTTATTTAAAACGGCTCTGACCTCTGGTTTTAAGGAGCCAAACTCTTGTTTTTGTATTTACAATTCATTGTTCAAAACTATAATTAGAGAAAGAATAGAGTTAAAAGAAAAAAAGGCTTATATCTCGATAGCGTCTTGTTTTATGTTTACTGTATTTCCTTTTTTCAATTTAATATGTAATGTTTCAACAGTCTTTTTTTTTCAACTTGGCTGACTCACTCTAATATATAAGCCTTTTCAAAATCAAATTTGTGGTTTTGTTCAAGAGCATGTTGTGTCAGTCCTGTGGCCCTGGAGTTTTGTTTAAGACTTGTTTTATGGTTTTTATGCGTTTTTCCAGTGTTTGCGTTGTTTGGCCACAGTATTTCTTTTCAATCAGACGGAGTCGAGTACTCTGGGCTGGTAATTCCACCTCCTCGTAGTCCAGGGCGGAAACGTGTCTGCAATCCCGGCGATTGCAGATGTACGGCTAAGAGAACTATCCCTAAACCCATTAGAGCCCGTCGACGGATCGGCCAAATCCGCGCAGAAGAAGTGGTGCACCCGGGTATTTAAGTACCAGTGTTCGGGTGTGAGGGTGAGGGTACAACACGCGTTCGGGGAGTCATGTCCCTGAACTGCGGATGCGACCGGAGGGAAAGCGATCGCCCACTTGTTTTGCGTTTTGGTGGGTCAAGACCCGACTCGCAAAATGAGTAGATGCGCAAAATGGCAACTATGATTGGCCAATCACTTTGAGACGTGTAAGACACGTCAGGCAAAGTATTATGCCGGAGGTGTCAGGGTTCGACACGCGTTTCGGGAATTGATGCGCCTGAACCGTGAGTGCGACCTGATGAAGGCGGTCTACAGCTCGATTTGCGCTTCGGGGAGTGAGTCACCCGACTTGCAAATTGGGTAGTTGCGCTGAGTGGTGACTAAAGTCAACGCTAGAGGATTCGAGGAAGTGTGAGTCTTACACTCCAGAGAAAGCTCCAGAGAAAGTGTTGTCGACAACTCGCTTTGTGTTTCTGGACTTCCTGGACTAGATCCACAAAGTTAGTAGTTAAGCTAAATATAACACGTTGATATGTCGGATCCTAACTTGTCAGAGGAGGGGTCGTGCATCGAGTCGTATTGGAATGAGGTATTTGCTGATAGTGGTTTGGTTGCCTTGGAGCGCTTTAGCGCGAATTGACTTCTCACTATTGAAGTATAGTGTGTTAAACAGCTCGAGGTTTGAACAAAGGTCGGTGGCCCCGGGTGGACTTTATGGCATAGGGGGTACAGTGTTCCTTAGCATTGTATCATGAGTCGTCCAATTGCACCCATGGACCCAGCGTAGCAAACTGGGTGGCGTGGTGGCTCGCCGTACCTTGTAATGCAATCCCTAAAATGGATTTGCCACCTGGGTTATCAACTAATAAAACAAAAAATAGACGAAAACCAGTAAACTACTTTGGTTTTTTCATGTTTTGGGATCTGTTTTTTTAAATTTTGTTTTTTTTAAATACAGGTTTTCTGAAGATGGCCGGAACAAAATAATAAGCTGAAACGTAAAGAAGTTGTTTGGATGTGACTTGATATTCACCAAAAAATATCAACCAAAATCGATAGTAAAAACTTAAATTTCAACAACGTTTTTAGATAGATATTTACATTTTAAAATAAGTATTTCCCACGGACATAAAAAAAATTAAACAAAGAACTTACGAGGTAATTGATCAATATCTGTTGAAAATGTAAGGTTAGCCAAGTTGGATCTCATTGGTCTAAGAGGCATAAGTCGTGTAATATAGGCGCATACAAATAAACAAATAAACCATCAAACAAATAAAAAATGTGAAGGTTTTTTTTACCTTAAATATGAAAGAAAAGGTTTCCAAATTGATGACATGTAACCCGAGATATTTGGATTTATGGACAAGTATTTTTCTTTCAGCAAAATGTCATATTTTGAGCATAACTCCTTGTTCTACTTATTTTCTTAAGCACTCATTTTTTAATTCAGCGCGCGATTCAACAATTGAAACATGGATCGTTCAATAAAAATCGCGCTTTTTCTATAAATTTTGTAAACTACACCGTACATAAAATACAAACGAAATGCGAAAAAATCACACATCATTTCCGAATATCTTATCACAGCAAACTTGTATCGCAATACAATATTCTTCAAATTTGTTTCTCATTTTTATATTCAATAAAACTATATAAATATTCATAAAAACAATCGGCCAGTGAAGAAAAAAGTTTTTAAATAATGAAAAATTTAACTCCTCCCGAGGAAAATTCCTCAAAATCCGAATTTGAATCTCAACCAATATTGATAAATAACCACTTGAAATCTTAGTTTTGAATTGATATTTAAAGCCCATTCAAGGTCAGATTTTTCAAACGTTACTATCGAGTTTAAAAATGTCAATAGAACAAAATTATCTTTAGAAAATGGCATTTTTAATCGTTTTTTCCGATCATGAATTGTCTAATAGCAAAAATAGCTACAGTAAAGTTAAGAAGATCGATTACCCAACATTAATTTGCAAACCTTTAATTTCCAAAATTTCATATTTGGAGAATACTGTCAACTGGGGCATCATGCAACACTTTTCAACTTCAACAGCTTCTAAAAACTCAATGTCCACAGATAATCATAACGCCTGTACATCGAAAGTTTTAATGTTGATGGGACATCAAATTGACGAAGTCTAAAAAATTATTAATTTCACCAGTCATTTTAAAATTTACAAAAACATGCGATTTTCCCTACTAAGAAAAAATGATAAATTGCAATAAACTTTGTTTTTAATGAAAAATCAAATGAAATCGTTTTAAAATGGGTCGCGTGTTTTTTTTCTTTGATTCGTTGCTTCAGAAAATTTTGGAAAAATTAAATTTTAGCCAAAATCCGGTTTCAACGTTTACAAAATTTAATCGTGGTTTGGTAGTGTTTGATATTGAGAAAGTGGAATTTCGACGTTCGAAACTGAAGAATAAGAGTTGAGTTTTTGAGTAGCTTCGGTAAAGGGGACTGGTGCTACGCCTCCCGGACCAACTCAAAAGACTGAAGACCAGCTTCTCCGATAATCTAAGGACTTCAAAAGATAAGTACATTGCAAATTTATGCATTATTTGTTAATATTCATAATTTTCTATGATTATTTATGATAATAAAAAAACATGAATTTTAAAAGTTTTGACACCGCTAATATTTGCTGGCAGGAAATATTTCATTCGAAATTTCGAAAACATTTGAAAACTTGGATTGCATAGAAACTTTTATGCTAGTCCAGATGAAAGTTCTATAGGAACAATTGCTAAAATTAATTTTCACATGTTCAAATAATGTGTTTTCAACAAGTATAAAAACAACCTTTTTCAACAATTGATAAGATTTTTTTCATGAGACTGAACAAATTAAAAAAAACGAATCAAGATAAATAAGAAAATTTAGTCTCAAGAATCATAAAACATCATTTGAGAAATTATTTAATTCTTTATATTTATAGACTGCATTTTTATTATATTATTATTTAATGGTCTAAGGCAGTGGTTTTCAAAGTGGTCCCTACCGACCCCTTGGGGGCGTTGAGAGCTTCCAGGGGGGCGGTGAGCTCAATGCTGAAATTTGGGGGGCGTTGGAAGGTCTCAGGGGGGCGGTGAGGTCGTTATAAACTTTTTCACGAATTACGAACAACTTAGATCTGATATATAGAAATGGAGGTGTTTTCTTTGTAACACCATCACGTATAAACGCTGGGTCGGATTGAAGTGAAATTTGGTATCCGAGGGTTTTTTGGGTTGGAGATGGTTTGTATAATAGTTTCAGAATCTCACTTTTTAAGGAAGGGGGTTCCCCATACAAAATCTTTTCTACATATCTTGTATATAAAAATGGAGGCGTTTTCTTTGTAACACCATCACGTATGAATGGTCGGTCGGAATGAAGTGAAATTTGGTATCCGAGAGTTTTTTGGGTTATTAATCACATTATAAGGTAAAACGAAGTTTACCGGGTCAGCTAGTTTATAATAAAAACGAGTAAATTCGATGCAAAAAATTAAATCACGTTACAAAACTGGACATCAGGTTGAAGACTAAAACATCTATGATTTCACAGAGCTGCAAGCAAATTTTGATCTCAGTATCTCAATGATTATTTTGAGATGTAAATGTAGGAACTAAAAGGTTTTTATTATATTGTCACTGAATTTGCATTCGCTCTACATGTTGATCTTGTTTGGTAAGATTATTTTGGGTTATATTGAAACAAGAATAATTTTAGATGGAAATGCTTGATTTTCTTTAAAATGTAGGTATTGCCTCAAAAAATCAGGTAATAACCTTCAAAAAATCTGTATAACAAGGTGTCATCTGTAATTTAGTGATGGATTTGTTTTTTGATAGAAAATATGTAAGAATGATTTCAGATTAGAGAATTTTCACTTAAAGTTCCTATTTGTTCATCTCTATTTCAATCAATTCAAAAAATCAATTGTGCCATTTACCATGGATAAACTTCCAATCTTTTCGGTTATCACTAACAAAGCCTGGATTCAGCTATTAGAATCTAATTTTAACTTTAGGACCCGTAAATGCTGCATAACTTTGAACAGGAGTCAAAGTCAAATATCAAGAAGTAATATTATCTTTTCGTTATTTGACCGGCTGGAAATTATTCAAATTGTATCCAATAATGCAATTTTGACTTATGCAAATTGATGGTGAATAGAAAATTTTATTACCGTAATTTGAGATGTATGTTTTGATATCAAAATAATTCATAAGTTCAAGTCTAGGAAAGGCCCTTGGAGTTAAAAAATTATAAGTTGAGGTTGCCAGTTTGCTCAGATATTTAATGAGAAAATCGACAATTATGACGGAAATTTTTTTTTCAAGTTTATTTTCTTGATTTTTTGTTTAGAAGTTCCTGGGTTTTGACAAAATTTGCCTGGATTTAACACGGGTTATTGGTCAACAATTTTAAAATCAAATGTCCGGATTTTGCCAGATTTTTAGATAAAATATCCCGGATTTGTCCGGCTCGGGAACGTGCTGGAAAAATTCTCGCAACCTTAGTATAAGTGCATAAAAACTTTTTTTGTGAAAACACGCTTTTAATTTGCTATGTTCGGTCATTTTCAATGCATGTTTCAAAAAATTGCATTTTTCTTCGAACGAAATAGTGTGTAAATTCTAAAAATCTGAAAAATCATGATATAAAGTTCGAAATATAAGAAACGTTTGACCATTTTTTAAAACTTATAATACCCCCTACACAACAAAAATTATTCAGGTCGAAAAACAAATTACGTGACATTTAATTTTTTGTGTATAACTTTTTTACAGGACATTTGCTGTAATAATAAATGAATCTTCGTTAACTTTTAAGGAAATCAATTTAAAATTGCAGATTTTGTTAATTACAGGTTGATTTATTTTAAAGGTTGCAGTTTCAGTGACACGTAATAGTCAAAAAAAAATTCTGTGTACATTTTTGACTCTCAATTTGAATTAGTTTTGAATCATGCCAAAAGCTAACGATTTTTAACGATCCAGATTTTCATTTTTTGATAGATTTTCTGAAAATTTGCCAAGGGGGGCGTTGAGTTTGAAAATTTAGCAAAAGGGGGCGGTGAGTGAAAAAAGTTTGAAAACCACTGGTCTAAGGTGTTCATTATAAAAGCTATGTTTGGCAAAGAGATATACATCTATAAAATAATACCTCATTCTCATATTGATTATGTAACTATTTAAAAACCTTTTTAAAAAATTATTTTAAAGTAATGTAACAAAATTAAAGCAAATTTATGAGAATCAATCATTCGAGAATGTAAAGGGTAATAGATTTCAAAATGAAGATAAAATTAACTAAAATTGAAAGTAAACAGTGTAGCCTTTCGCAATGAGATAACAAGTGAATAGAAAATCGCGTCCTTTGTCTTTCCTACATTTAGGGAAGGATTTATAAGATTTCCAAAATTCATGATAAAATATAAAATTGACTAATTCCTTCCATTATCCGTCGTTTCTTCAAGCATTTAAGCAAAAACAGGAAGATAATTAATAACTTTATTGTGATAGCGTTATCTTACAAAAAGCAACCTTATTTTCCAACCAATTTTTCTAATAAACGCTATTTACTTGTATCACCTTTTTTACAATTTTTTGCTTAAAATTGTTGAAATAATTTGATATTTTTAGTATTTAATCCTTAACCAATTCAATAGTAACCAAATCAAAAAATTTAATACAATTTTTCAAGCGTTTCAGTTCTTCTGTTTTGATTGAATAAAGTTGAATATTTGTTATTGGTTTGCGATAGATTTCAAAATTCGTTAAACACGTTTTCAACTAGTCAATCTTATCCATAAATTTACTAATTCTAGCTGAGAAACAAATCTTTTCAAAAAAATTCAAAATAAAGGCAGATGTATTTTAGGTTTCAGTAATGACAATAGTTTTGATCACACTAGTCAAAAGTGTCTCCCGATCCAATCCTTTAACCCAAACCTCCAAACCAAAATTCTTTTGCTAGGACGCAGAGGTGACCTCGGTCCTAAAGCACAAAACTGATCTTTCATCCTTTTCTACCTTTTCCAATCTATCAATTGACTACTAGGACGTGGCCGGCGCCGTTATTGATGTTCAAAGAGAGAGCATCAGGTTTGAACATTGTGAATGTGTAGCCAATCCCAGGTTCCATTCATTTGACCTTTGAACAAAACTGGTGTCCTCGGTCAATCACGGAGTAGCAACCATTGGCGATGTGGAACTAGTTCTACTGAGCCACGCCAGCGATCATGGAATTCGAAATGTTTTTATTTTCATATTGGTATTTTCCAGATTGAAAACATTTTGAAATAACTTAAACTTGTCTAGGTCAATTTATACGAAAGAAAAATGTTGATGATGCATTTCGGATTCAATGATTAAAGGTGGATGTGAGTAGTCAATCAAGCTAAGCTAAGCTAGCTAATCAAATGAAATCGTTTTAAAATGTTAAGCTTTATAAACAGTGCCGTTCATAATTGTATAAAAATTTCTAAGCACGCGCACTGTCATTTCGACTTTGAGCTTCCAGAACATTTTGCTCTGATCATGTTTTATGGTCAAATTTTCTGCGTAAGACGATCACTCTATAATGTTTATCACAAAATTTAAGTTTCCTAAAATTTGTGTGGGCTGAGATACAGTAATTCCACAAAAATCGGACTTTTTGGACTTTTACCATTCAAACTGAAATATTTCAGAAACTACGCTACAAGTTTTATTGAAATTTGGCAGAGTGATTGAAAAAACATCTAGTTAGCATGTCTGAAGTCTGAAGAACAGTTTTATCGATGGGATCTAAAGTTACGCGAGGTACAATATTTCAGGCATGAACCTAAAAATGCGACTTCTATAGAAATTTGGACGAATGTTTCCATAGAAAAATCATATTTTATGTTCAACTATCAGTAAATCTATTTCAATCAAAAACCCAAAACAATATCGTTAGATTCTGATTTTAAAACTCAAATGGATCATTTCATTCATTTTTATTTCTTTATTACTTTTGTCAGATATTTTTGACTGATTTGTGGATGGAATAAATGTTTTTCTCATGAATCGCCCAAAATTCTATAGGTTTAGGTTCATTCTCGAAATATTTTATCTCGCGTTACTTTTGATACCATCGATAAAATCGATAAAATACTTTAGACATGCTAACTGAATATTTCAACAATCGCTCTGCACAATTTCAATAAAAAGTTAAGCGTAGTTTCTGAAATATTGCAGTTTGAATGATAAAATTCCAGAAAGTCCGATTTTTGTGGAATTACTGTATCTCAGGCCACACAAATTTAAGAAAACTCAACTTTTTTGAAATAATAGTGTGATAGTTGATCTATCTTACGCAGAAAATTTGATCAAAACATATCATCAGAGTTAAAAGTTATGGAAGTTCAAAGTCGAAGTGACAGTGCGCGTGCTTCCAATTTCTATAAAATTATGAACGGTACTGTACATACTGTTTGGATGGATAAAATTTTGAAATTTACAAACGCGTGATGCAAATCAATTATGTTCCGGCATATGGAAATGAGATTTGAAAGGTGAATCTTTGATTTGCATTTTGATGCATTTTAACTCAGACTGGTAACTGACAGTGTTCGGCATCGCTAACTGAAATATTAGCGGCGCTAATTATATCGCTATCTCGGTCAAAGTTAGCGATCGCTAATTAAAACCGCTATATGTTGCGTTGAAGTTATCGATCTTTAATAAAGCGCTAATCGCTAATCGTTAGTAGAAAATTTTGAAAATGATAAGCAAAACACAAATTTTGCAGCCATCTTTAATTATAATATTGACTTGAAAAGTTGTTAAATGATATCAATAGGGGCAGTTTTCGTACTTATTTTGTTATATTTCTGTCCATATCAGTTGCGCTAGCCCACTTTTAGTTTTAGTTAGAGCAGCGGTCGGGGAACCGGGGTAAATTACCCCAAATGGGGTAAAAGTGAAATTCTTGGGGATAACAGTGAATATTTTGTGAGTGAAAAGTGTATATTTTCATTTTGCAATTTTATGAATTTGTTGGTGCGTAACATGAAAATGCTGAAAAAATTTCGATTTCGTTTTTTGCTCTTCGTCATGGGGTAATATCAACTTAAACAAAAATGTTTTGGGGTAATGATTCAAAAAGTTCCCCGACCCCTGAGTTAGAGTATTTGGTAGAAAGTAAAAGGAAAAAAAATTAATAAAAATTTTCAAAATATTCACCCGTTTATTTATTTTTTTTACATCAGTAAATGCAAAGCTAGGTAGATGTTTTGTTTTGTCCGAAATAGTTTTTCATCTTTTTTGACATTAATGCTCAAAAGATTGATTGACTTATTGACTTATTTTGTTCTGGAAATCTCAATTTTTCACAACTTTTTCATCTCTTTTATATTCGAAGAGGGCTTATGCTTAAGACATAAATTCAAATGAAAACAATTCAAAAAGACTCTTATTTCTATGATTCCAATGAAAATCGAGATCGAATAGCTTCTGAAATCAATTAACGAAAATTTATATACCTCATTGGATTCAAAATTTTAAATATGAAGGATGCCGAATTTATGATCTATAAGTCTATGGCCAAATTTAAACTTCAAAGAGGTAGCGTTCTTCAGTTAGCGGAACTAAAAATTAGCGTAACTTTCTTATCCGCTAACTGAAGAAAAATATAGCGGGAAAATTAATTCGCTAACCGAAAGTTAGCGGACTAATTAGCGATTAGCGGATTAGCGTTTTTGTGCCGGACACTGGTAACTGAATTATGAAAATATTCATTCACAAAATTTGGTGGTTGTTCGAAAAATATTTTTACACCAACAGTGTTGGAAAAGGGTAGTGAAAGCAATATAAAGTTTGTAGGTGCCATACTAGGTAAAGTTTATAATGGCATCGGAAAGTGTAAATCTATTGCTCGATTTATAAAATTTTCTATGAGAATCAAAAACATTGAAAAACTGTTCCAGGTTGTGACAGACTATGTCATCATCATTTTGTTACCATTAAATAATAACTTTATTACATTACAAAAAAAAATTGAATAAGTGTTGTGGTATACAAATGTTGTATCTAACCCTTCTGTTGATGATGCCCCGTTTGACGGTAACTCAAAAACTGTTCTACAGAGACTTTTTGTTTAAATATTATTTTCGGATTCAGCGCTAGATTTCACATTAAAAGTGATCTTCAGTTTACTTAGTTCAAAAATGCTGTTTAGGGTAATTAGCCTAGCAGGCAACTCCGTAATGATTGAACAAAGTCAATTAAGATTTAAAACTTACAAAAATATCTTGTGTCTGTGTAGGTGAGTTTTACCTGAAATATACGCTATTAGTAATCCGATTTCAGAGGATACAACGAACAAAACAATAAGAAAATGACGATTCAAGACCATCACAAAAGGACTTCAGTCTAGTGCATCTTTAAAAAAAACGTTTCTAACAGCAAACCACGGTGAGTAACAAGATTACACACGCGCTTGCTAACAGACTAACGAAGTAGATGAGTAAACCACCCCGCACGTACATATGTATATATTTATAAAACAATAAAACAATCCGTGTTGTGCTAATTTTAACCCACCTGTCTTGTGTCATCTATAGGCAACGGAATCGGCACATCTACGATAAAACTCATTCTTTCACGGCTGACTTGGCCGGTTGAGGGAGGCCGCGTCGGAATGATGCGTGCGCAAACGTGGTTCTCCGTTCCGTGGAGTGGTTTTTCCATCGCTTGCTCGAAGATCGCATCCTCGTGGGAGGATGCTGGGCTGGCTGAGTTCCCTTCCCGTCTCGTTGAGGATGATGGGAAAAAATGCCGCCGCTGAGCGACTTATGATTCGATGTTTTTCCACTCGCAGAACCACAGAACGGCACAAATGGAAACCCAACGCGGGACCTATCGTATAATGCCATGAAGGACGTTCCGCGCAGGCCCAGACCGCTTGCAGAAATATTCAATGAAAATCAACCAAAAAACGGTCCGCATGAGAAGAAACATTCAGTCTCGTTCGGATTCGATGAGTTTTCTGCCTCCGTTAAGGAACCGCATCGACACGCACACTTGGAAATTGCCTTTTTGGCGACGTTTTTCCGACTCAGTGGCCACTCAATACCAACTCACCGATGGTCGTTCCCGAGTTTAGTAGATCACCAACCTTGCTCCGGCATTTATGAAAACTTTGGCATATAGTGTGCTCCTAACAGTCGGTTCATTCGGTGTTCAGAACGGATTGATCCCAAGCTCTCTGCCGGTGGAAAGTGGTTGCTAGTTACTTCCTGGAAAAAAGGATTCAGTTTGGGGATTTTTGTGTGTGCATAACTCTCTGTATCTCTCTCTATTTTATTTGTTTTTTTTCTGTCTATCGATCGGATACGTGTCCTGTGGCAGGATAAAAAAAAAGTGAAACTGGTTTTGATTTTGACCAATTGAATTCAACAAGTGCTGATTGAAATAATTGAAAGTGTCTGTACGAGAACATAAAAAAACGATCTAACGAAAATGTCGTCCTCGGCCGTTACAACGAAAACCTCCAAGTATACTTATAAATCCACTGGCGGCGGAAGTGCCGATGTTAGCATCGAGTACAGCGCCGACCTTAGCGCCCTGTCCCGGCTGGAGGTAAGTTCCCTCTTACAGACAAGCCAACACTGTACACTTTAAGTCACATATTTTACAACTCACAGTCAGTTACATAACAACTCGATTAATCCTGCGAAACATTCCAAAGTCCCACGGTCTAGAACCAAAAAGCCATAATTCCCATCCAATCGCACCCGATCCCATTGCGTTCAAATGTCATCCCGTAGAGAGGGTTTCTTGCGAAATTGCTACCGTGTGTCGTCCGTGTCTTTGGTGTCGGTCGATGCATAGTTCTGATGTGCAGTCGGGAACAGCGCTAACTTTAGAACGATCCCGGTCGACAACACGGCCAAAAGCAAAGTGCAAATTCCATCCCACTTCTCGCTAACGTGCGGCTTCAATCGTGTGCCACCCCCGCCCTCCGATTGCCACCACACCATTTCAGTGCATATTGGTGCCCCAAGCTCATCTCATCGATCGTGCGGCGTGCGTCAAAGTGGAATTTTCAACCAAACAAACCCAGAAGCACATCCACATCCACTTAATATCACTTGCCATCAACCCGATCCCGATCCCGTTGTCATTATCAATGGCAACGACCATCGCCACGGATGTTGAACGCACCTGAAATAACTTCCTTGGTTTGGGTTTGGGACTCGAGGGGCGAAACACCCAGTTTTGTAATGCCTATTCAAAGTTTTTTTCTGCTACAAAGCAAATTTTTTTGGCTGAAAACCTGCAAAATTTTGCTGGTTTTTTCCCGCTGACTTTCCAGCAATTTAAATTGCTGAAAAAACAGCAAACGTTAATGCTGGTTTCCAGCAATTCAAATTGCTGGAAACCAGCTATTTCTTGCAGTACAACCTGCTGTATTAAGTATTAAATTTATATTTGATGAATTCAAAATTAATTTTGAATACTGGCTGTACAAATAATCAGCATTAAAAACAATTATTTTTCCCATTTTTCAATAAGGGATATATTTATTTCAAGAAACAATTTTTTTTCAATATTCTATAACACCGGCTCTAGGGGGGCAGCTTCGAGCCAAAGTCTTGATCATCCGCCACCTGTGAAAATAGTTTCGATTAGTTTTTTTTATGGAATATCTATCAGTCGAACAAAAACCCATACTTCTGGTTGCTAGAATATAGAGGAAAATAAAAATAATTAAATGATTCTAACCAAAATTTGAAAAATAGAGTTTACCTTGCATTTGCTTACGAAAACAAATAAACTCCAATTTGACAACTCGATTGCGGATTTCGCAGCAAACTAGATTAACTGCTGAAAAGTCCAGCAATTTGAAAACCGATTGCTGATTTCTCAGCGAAAATGACAAGAATACAACCAAATGCCGAAAAATCCAGCAATTAGAAAACCTATTGCTGGTTTCTAGCAAAAATTTGGATTGCTCAACGTTTCCAGCCATTTTTATTGCTGGAAATCGAGGCAAAATTTTCGTGTATATAATATCAAAACATAACAAATTGCTGTTTCAATATATAAATTCAGTTTCAATATTTCATAGCATTTTGCAAAACAAAATACGGTATTGATTATTTATCATCGTTTATAACATTTTGAGAGCAATGTTTGAAAGTTCCTTTAACTCAAATCTGAATACCTAGTCAAGCTTATTATGATTTTCAATAGATCCACACTTCAATTTGAAATCCTCGAGGAACATACACAAGAATCTTGTTAAACTTTCAATAGAAATGTTTCTACTAGGTTGGTAAACGGATCATTAGAACAACTACAAAATCAATATAAACACGTCTTATTTGCAGTTCTTGAATCTTGGATAAGGACTGTATACTTATTTTGTGAATAACTTTTGAATGCATAGTTGAAAATTGATGAAGTAAAGTGTAAATCTACCTAGTAATGCAATGTATACAAGTTAAAAATTGAAACGATCTTCCGGGTATATTTTATTACACTAAAATATGTTTAATATAAAATTAAAAAAAGTGCCAACTCACAAATTGCTGTTTGAAAAAGGGTTTTCTTCTCATTTATAAAGATGGAGATGACCTTAAAGTCGAGTTGGTAAAAAATGACAACAATAACATGTTTAGGGTAACTAAGCAGGACCGGATTAAAAGAAAGCAAAATTTGAAGTTACCCTGAGCTTCCAACTCTAACTGGCCTCGAGACAAATAAGCAGTATAGAATTCCCTTCGACGAGCCCAAGAACTGTTTAAAATTGAAAAAAAAAACACATTTTTCACCATTTCCACTGTCTGCAACATTGAAATTTTCTAATGAAATCTTAAAAAAAAAGAAAAAAAATTTTCATTGCATAGGTAGTTTATCATATTTCGCATCCTCTGCAATAGATTACTCATTTTTTTCAAATTGGCGTTCAGTTCGGCCTGGTCGAATACCGACCATTTGGTCTAGGAGGAATTATGTAAAAAAAATATTTTACCTTCTAGAAGTTTATAGAGTTTTCAAACTCCAAACGTGTTTTTTTTTTCTTGTAACAGTGATGTTGACGCATTCACCATAAATATAACTTATAACCGTAGTATCTTTTTTTTTCGTCCGTTGGATAGGTTTATTGAGATGTGTCACAAGGCTAGTTTGAAATAAGCCAGATTTGAGATTTATGAGACAACAACACTGGACCTCATCTGACTTAATTTCAAAAAGTTCCATGAGAGATAAATCTATTTGAAAGGGTATGAAAGTTTTTCATTCAAATTTACTTACGTGTATCTCGTAGAAGTTTTTTCAAGAAAATTTTAAAAATCTTCTTCGTTTTCTTTGAACATTCTTTTAACAGAGCTTAAAATCAGTTCAGTAATACAATATTTATGGAAATGTGTAGCAAGTATATCCAAATATTTAAGTTCCAATAACATGAAATTGAACAGCAGTTTTCGCATTCAATTATTTCTCAATAACATTGTAAACTGGTTTACTCAGCCTTTCATTGAGCATTGATGAAAAATAAAGAGCTTTAGTAAGTTCCCTTTAACAAACATGTCACTTGCGAACTTTCTATACTTTTATGATATGGGTATTAGACCGCTGCAATAAATAACTTTTTACTCGCATATGTTTTTTCGATGCATTTTTGTTCACCAAATATCAGGGTAAAATTTTAGATGATTTGGTTGATTCCTGAGTTAGCGCAACGCGTTTCAATTTTGTATGGAAGAAGAAACTTTTACAGTTTAAATCATCCAGAAAACTTAAAAAAGCTTGAAATAAAGTTGGTCTTAGATTTTTAGTTTTGACTATTCCCAAGCTTCATTTCTTACTAAAATGACAAATAGCTAAGCATTTCATGAAAAAAATTATAACCATTTCAAAATAAAAAATCTGAAACCATTGAAAAATATTTAAAAATGGCAGACTGGCGGTTACACAGCTTCCAAAAAATCAGTCTAAAACGCTGAAATTAAAAAAAAAAAATTTTTGTATAAAATCGCACATCTTTTCTGGGTTACAAGTTAGGTTTGTGCTTTGTTCACATGAACTTTACTGCATACATCAAGTAGTATTTTTCATCTCTGGCGATTTTTGAATGAAAAATTTGGTTTTCCCATACAAATTTCCATACAAAATCGTCACGCTAATTCAGGACTGGATGAATCGCTTCCAAAATTTTTATTGCTATTTCTGACAGCAAAAACAACCAAAATAAGCTATGGGAGATGTAAAAATTTAAGAATTTCATATTTCCATACAAAGCTTGCAGCGTTCTAAAGGGCATTCACGGCGATTGTTCTGAAATTTTGGCAAGAAAAAATCTTAAATACTTGAGTTTTTTAGATCTTGAATTATTGCTTCGAAAATTATCCAGCGTGTTTTATATTTAAAAAAGTTATGCCTGAAAATGACAAACTTTTAACGAATTCATAGAAACAACAAATTTACAGCTTCCACCAAATGGAGCAAAGCAAAAGGCGCAAATTATACCGTCCTCCCCATAACATTTGCATAGAAAAAAGAATCCCAATCTATGTTCTGCAACTCATCATCAAGTGCAATCCCCTCACAGCGTGCGTAACCATCACATACACCCGCCGCAACCACACGAACACTAATCACAGCACACTAATCAAAACACACAATAGAGTTAAGCCAGAAACCCGCTCGAGCGTGTGGAATTTCTGCAGGGTTCACAGAAGAAAAAGAAAAAAATGGCAAATCACGGACATGATTTGAAAGATCACAGTGTTCGAAGCGCGTGTGCAAAAGAATTTTAGAAACACAGAAAGGAAAACCGTTTGAAGAAAACTGCTATCATCATAGCGAAAATATGCACTCTGTAAGAGGTGAAAAAGAAAAACACAAGACGGCTAACATTAAAAGTACCCAGATGAGGGTCGTTAAAATAACGATTCTGGCGACAGTCAACCGAATCCAGCAATTTGACCAGTGAAATCATAAACCAAAAGAAATGGTCAGAAAAGTGGCGAGCCCTAAGATGTGCGAAACGGGTGGAGTTGGGGTTAAAAGTGACATAACATGTACAAATCGAATTAGTGAAGTAAAAACGTTTTGGCATCCTGACATGAGAGCGAATGTACCGTGAAAGTTATGGACTGTGCAGAATGGTGTCATTTAATGTTTTGTGTTTTTTTCGCGATGAAGTGGCGTTTTTTTTTTCAAAAGTTTACAATACAATATTAAACGAAAATCGCTTATCGAAGATTAAAACGAATCTCATCCTGTCTTCTTCCAGGATAAAATCCGTCTGCTGCAGGAGGATCTGGAATCGGAGCGTGGCCTGCGCTCGAGGGTAAGTGGATTAGTTTTGTTTACATAATTATTAAACATCAAGATAAAATAACTGTATCACCTATTATATTCTATGATAGAAGGGTATAACGAACACCCGGGGCGAAAAGAGCACCTTTCTGTTCTGTTGAAGTACCCACGCTTTTTTTCAAATAATTTTCATGGGTAACTGTTTTGTGGTTCCTACAGCAGATATCAATTTAAAAAAAAAATCGTTATCGCCTCTTCAAATCCAGAAAAGTTATATTTTTCCATCACATGGAAAGTTCATGTTTGATTTATCATCTTGATCTCTTATGTGAACATTGAAAAATAATGTACACATTGTTCTTCAAATTTCACTGTCGTTAAAGTTCTGGGTTTTAACTATAATTTATTCTATAAATGACTTTTTATTATAACTAGGGGCAAAAGGACACCATTAGGTGGGGAAAATGGGGCACCATATACCGTATAATCTATATTAAAATAGACTCAGTGGGCTTGTCATTTTGTTGGTGCACTTCACCAGTGCGTATTTTCAGTGATGATACTCAAAGAAAAAAAGGGAATTTCGGGTGTCAAAAGCATCCTTGGTCATGGTAAAACAAGATGCATCATCAACTTAAATTATGTAAATCAATGATTGAAACTGGGAGATGATACTGCTTATACGGCGTAGCTTATTTGATTATATGTATCATTTCATCCTCCTCTAAACCTGCCTTAGGCATTTGTACTGAATTCCGTTGTAAAAATGATTTCACTCCTTTTTATCCGCTGGAATATTAACGGATCTCCGGAAGGATCAAGCAAATTTGCAAACTAAAAATCGATTTAGCTAAAAAGTCCTAAGATCTACAAATTCGTATTCGAAGAATCGATCTATGCTATATTGATCCCGGGTTTTTTTTTTCTATTTTTCAAGGCGAGTGCTGTTCGAATTAAATCTTTATTTTAATTTTATCAATGAAAAGGTCAATCACCGTAATGTTTATTGTCACTTAATAATTCGGCCTTATCGGTGAAAAGTGATATCCTTTTAAGTAAGAACATCTTAAGATTACGAAATATGAAGCTCAAATAGTACACTGGATACATACATACAGAACATCTTAAGAATACGAAATTTTATACCCGGATAGAAAGTTCGAAGAAGTGAAAAATGATGAAAATGAATGCTTAGAATTTATTGAAAGCACTATCATCAGATAAGACACGAATGCCGCAGAGATGGTAAAGTGTCTCAAATAAATCAAAAAAACTATCATCAGATACCAAATGTATCTATCTGTATCTACCACTTCATAGTAGTTGGCCCGTGCCGAACAAAAATTTGGTATGTGATGATAATGCTTCTAATAAATTTTACCCGCTCATTTTCACCCTCTTTCATTTCTTCTAACTTTCTATCCGTCTATAGAGTTCCATAATCTTAAGATAAAAAGGACATCAATTTTCACCCATAAGGCCGATAAGTTAACGCGTCATTTCATGATATTTTTAATTTTTCTTGAAACAAAATTTCAATAGTTCGGAAAGATGAGTACATGAAGGGAAATGAAAATGAAAAAATATTATTTTCACATATTTCGTGTATTTACCCTAAATATTAATTGTTGCAAATTGGCAACAATATGAAATGGTTATATCTTTTTGTTCCTCACACAAGACAGTTAGGAATAAATGTTTACTCCTGGTTTATCTTGCACAAATCATAGTTTTAGCTCAAGTACCTATGTATGTTGGTTATCTACCATGGGTGCACGGATTCACCGCAGTTTCTGCCGGGGTTTATGCTTACATGCATTATTTAGATTAATTAAATCTTAGTTCTTTTAGAAATTGGACACTTTCTTTAGCTAATAGCTCGTTTACTAGTAGTCGGATATTCAAAATTTTGACAGCATTTTGCTGCCTGTGAAAGACCTATTTTTTTTCAAAATTATAAATTTACGCTTTTCTAAGATATTTACGAAGCAAGAGAAAAAGAAAAAAAAAATCCCAGTTTCCTTCAAAATCCATCATTATCATATTGATAGCTGACAAAACCGTTGATTATTCAAAGAATTTCTGTGTGTGAGTGGTGTAAAAGTATACAAACACTGTCAAAAATGTCCACAAAGTTCAAATCAAGCATTTGAATGAAACACATGATCGGCAACTACGATTAAGGGTCATCAGGGAAGTCAACCCAGCTAACATGAAATCGTAATAGAAATGATAATCCAAACCGATTAGTAACACATTTTCTATAACCGTCGTAAACAAGGTAGTATTGAGTGATTTTCTATCATTCATTTATAACAAGCTTTGCCCAAAAAAAGTTGAATCGAATAGCAGTTTAGTGAATTCGTAAATATCTCTCCAAAAAGTTGAGAATATGCTAATTCGACATTTTCGATTTGAGTGAACCGATTTACGATAAATGGGCTGTCTTCAATAGACACTCCATCCTGTCTGTTCCTTTGACCGGTTCGTAAAAAGAAAATCTCACCTAAAGAGCTATAGCGTGGATCATATCAACTGATGAGTTGGCATCGTGGTAGGATATCGAACAGCCAACTGGGAGCAGGACTGGAGTTAAAATCTCGGTCGAGGAATTTTTTTTCCGTTTTATTCAAATACTGCCCATATTTGATAAACGGTCTAATATGCCATGAACACCAATGCGAGAAAAACGCAAAACAAATGTTTTAACTATTTTTTTGTATCCTTATACTCAAAATAAAGTAGATTATTGTGCATAACAATCATTGTACACGCTGTTTTTTTTTAAACTCAAAATTAAGTACTTTTGGTTCAAAACAGCACTTCAGTGGCAGCACTCAACTTTGAGTTCGACTGGGCAATCGCAAAACTAAGTTCTGATAGGCATACTCAATACTAAGTTCGGCAGCCGAACTCGAATCTATCCCTTTTTTCGAGGGTAGCTTATTTTCAGGGAATTAAAGGATGATTAAAATTTGTTGTACCCGGATGTTGCTGTTCCGGTACATTGCATTGCAATAACAGAGCGGTGGAAAGTTTTGACACTCCCGGTCATAGAAAACTTCCGGATGTTACTTCCTACGGGAAGTAAACAACATCCGGAAGTTCTTCGGACACTCCAAGCCGCTCACCGTATGATGACAATGACGGACAGAATTTTACGCTGACACGGTGAACATGCATTCCTTCATAGTCTTCCGGTAATTGTTCCGGAACGACAAAATTTTGCGAAGTGTTCGTTGGTTGCTGTTCCGGTTCGAACTGAACTCGCTAAGTGCTTTCAGTCCAACAAAGAGAGTTCAATTTTCAGTTCATATGGTTGAACTAAGCTTTGCTCCCTCGCCGAAGGAAAAAAGGGATCAATTTTGAGTTCGCAGTTCGAACTCCGTTTTGAACCATCGCAAGGAGAAAAAAGGGTACTTAACTTTAAGTTCATAAGGCTATGATGATTTAGTATCCGGGCACTTTATTCCGGTGATAGCTACGTTAATAGAGCTCGGATATGCAAAACTTTAGTAGCGTTGTGTTGGTTATGAAAAGGATTATCTTGCCTATTTTTGACAGATTTTTAAGTTAACGTGTGTTTGAGATATTTACGATGCAAAAAGACATGGTAAAAATAAGTTTGCACAATCACCTCGGAAATTCTTCATTGTCGACTTGAAAAGTCATGAACTGTTGATTTTTCTAAATTTTTTTTGGCTCAAATGGTTAAGAAGTATAAGGAGCCACTTTAAGATGCTCACGAAGTTCAAACCAAGCATCGGAGTGGGACCCTTGATCTCAAATATGGGTAAAAAAAACTATGGTTATTGAGAATAACTAGAAGTAGACCGCTTAACTATGCAGTAAATCCATTTCCGGCTGGCAAAAAGTGTTGCCTGACTAGTAGACACCGAGTAAATAACTAATAATGAGCAGTTCCATGGATCACAATCTGTGCAACCGGTTTTTACGCAATGTGACAGATGTGTTCTGATGGACAAAGAAATTTATAATACAACCGAATTTAAGAGGTCAAATTATTCGAGATGCCTACTAATGAAAAGATTCGAACCAGATTCCAATTGGTTTTTCCAGGTGAATTTGTGTAAAATATCATGATTTTGAAAAGGTTTTGCTTTTGTGGTAAAAAAATAAATAAATACATGACTAAAAAAAGTGTGCAAAAATAAAAAAATTGATTTTTTGAAAAAGTTAGAATATTTCTTGAAATCATTGATACATTTTTTTATATTTTTACATTACATGTCATATTAACACCTTCATTTCATCCATAGAAACTTTTTCGATCAAATGAATAGTTTTTAAAATACACACGTTTGTAACTGCCCGGATACTAAATGATCATAGCCTTAGAATCGAACTATGTTTTGAACCTCGGTCGTACTTAATTTTGAGTTGAAATAAAGGAGCGTGTAGGTGTAAGACATAGGCGGTTGAGTTAAATTGCAAATTTTTATAAAGAATTTATGAAAAAAAAATTTCGGTCTCAGTAGCCCTCTTTATCAAATATACGTGAACAAAAGTTGACAAATAGCTCTGAATTTGCGTGACGTGCATACGTTTTCAAATATTGCTGCGGTTTGCATCTACAAAATGGCTTTAAATTATTAAAAAAACAATGGAAGCTCTAGTGGAAGCGAAAAGGAGGATGAAGTAGTAGCAGATGCTTTCCAGGGTATAAGAGGACGAAAAAGGAAGATGCTGCGTTGGAAATTGAACGAGTGAGACGCTTAAAGCATCCGGTGCTGCCTGGCTGCTCAAGCTGCCTTTTCGACTGCCATTCCAAAATTGATAAGGATTCGCGCTACCGGATCAATGAAGTTTATTGGGGGAAATCGCAGGCAGAACAAAAAGAATTTATTCGGGAATGTGTCCTCCCTGAAGAAATCAAACGGAAACGAAAGCAGTCCGACAGTAACAGGAAATCCTTTAGCTACCTATATCACAACAAGAAGGGATCAGAAAAACTTTCTATAAAAAGACACCGGTTGCTGCGAATGATAATTCAACACATCATGCACATTAGACAATTTATCAAATATATTAGACAAATTTTCTTTAGGGTTGTATGCCTTCATCAATGGGTTTTTTGAAAAATGAATAAAGTAGGGATATTATATAGAGTGTAAACTATCAAATGGCACAATTTTCACCATTTCTAAAAAAATAACATATTAGACCGTTTATCAAATATGGGCAGAATAACTTGAAATCGTTTATTTAGCTTTTTGTGGGTAAACCGTATGTTAACCGGCATCAGAAAAAAAATTCTATGTTTCCAACCGACGGCAAAACCACCAGCCGAGATGTGCTATGCGTATGTAGGGGAACTGGGTGTAAAATGCGCAGTCGGGACAAGATGCGCCACCATCAGTATTTCACTAAACAAACATTGTTCAACATTTCTAAAAACACCAGTTTGTTCTTTTACACTTTTATGCGTTTCTAAACATTTTTGGGCCTTCTTAGTTTTCTATATTTCGTAAGTTTGACGAAAAACGAAAACAATTTTTTTTGGGAGCTTTTCTTGAAATTTTTCAACTTTTCTCGTAAGGAATTACGACATCTATCAGCAAAACATTTACCTGGCATCTGTTCTAATGATGAACATTGGTCTTGACAATTATCGCAATGTCCGTTTAACTTTAAGCATGTTTCATATTTGTTTAAATTTATATGCTGTTTCCATCACAACAATTTAAAAGATATTTATATGTTGAATTGGAAAACAAAGCTTGAATAAAAACGAATACATTTAAATTTCCTACATTTAATATAAATTAAATTAACTATTCACCAGAACGTCAATATATCTGGCAGCACTGCGCGTAGCAATACATTTTTCCATCTGTTAAGTTAAAAAGAAGTGTTTTTATCAGGCAAACACTTTCGGAGGCCCTTGAATTAATAAACGCTTATTATTCGTTAAACGGCGCGTTTGGGTACACACATATGCGCTCTTTGCCCCAAACGAAATGAATATCATACTTGAGAAAGCCTTTCAAAATTCAACGATTAAGACGTATATAGGTAATTAGTATAAGTGTGCATGTTTGTATATTTCTGGTGAAGAATAGTCCCCTTTTCAAAACTATTGTCGAATTTACTGGATTGCATTCTTCATTTACGAGTAATGAAAGATTCTTCTTAACGTGGGCGTCTTACCCCCAGTTCCCCTATTTAAACCGCCCGGCTATTGAAAACAGTTTCTAGTTTCCCATTCACATCCCTTCCCCTTCGAAAACAAAAGAAGGATGAAAAAATACACCGGCTAATCGGCTAAATTGCTTCGAATATTTAATTCAAATAAAATAATAAACTCATCCTAAAAAACTTTAATTCTAGAGATTGATTTGATTAGGTCGTATTAACCACCTGACTTAGTTTTCTAATACATTTTCAATTCTGGTAACTCAGAGTTGTCTGAAAAGTTGTTATGCGATACAAGAATAGATGAGAAATATGCCAGGATACTCAATACAGGCCTAAATTTAGATGTTGTGGTGAAAACGTACTTACGACCTTTAGCAATACTTTTTTGGCGCATACGTCGTATTGCTAATTAATAAATTTTATCTTAAAACATGATTTGTTTTGTCCTAACCTTGCTTGAAATACTAAAGTTCTAACATGATATGATTCCTTTGGCGTATGACTCAATTAATTGCATGAAATTTGAGGAAACTCTTCAGCTGGTACTTTGTCAAGTATCTCGAGAAAGAGCAATTAAGAAAGAGTACTTACGTTTCAATCCCTGGAGTGTTGTCTGGATCCTCGCAGGTTATATATTCTCTACATAATGGGTGGGAGGGCCTTGTCCAACCCGAATAGCAATTCTCGATTCCCAGTTAAAGAACTAAACTTTCCATCATATGGCAATGCATTTACTACCAAAATGCATTAGGACACAAAAACCAAAACGATGAACTGTTGTTTGGCGTCCTTTTGCATCACGGCAATTCAATGTTGCAAAGTTTGTAGAAATCGGTACAATAGTTTCTGGGATATAAAGCGGCGTTCCCACTATTTTTCTCGATTGTTCTTAGTGTAACCAAAACACCTATGGTCCTTTCAGTGTTAAAAAAAACAAATGAGGCCCTTGGAGAGAAAAGGGTATAAGTGCATGAAAGCTTATTTCGAGAAAACAGGCTTTTAAGTTGTTGTGTCTGCCAACTTTCCATATATTTTTCGAAAATTTGTATTTATCTTTGGAACGTAAAAGTATGTAAATAAAATTCTAAAAATCTGAAAAAATCATCAAATATAGTTTGTAACATGAAGAATCTTTTGGCATCATTAACTCAATATCGACAATTTTGTCACTTATACCCCTTTGACTCTGAGGGCCTCAAATATTATCATTAAATGAAACGTTGGAAACGTAAAAAACCATACTATTTTCCATTTTAATTTTATCTCATATTATTAAGAAGTTATGGAGCAAATACAAAGGAGACCAAAATAACCATCACTCCCCTAATAATTTCACGTTTTTGTGATTTTTTCTTCAAACGTTCGTAATTGAATCAAGATTGAGAAAATTCTATTCGGAAAGTTTAAAGTACTTGGCAAAAAGAGTCAAATGATATACAAAACAGCTGATTTTTTTAAATCGTTCAAGCGCATTTACTGATTAGAACAAATCATTTCGAAGAAATCCTAATGCATTTTTTATTTTAAAAAACTGCTGACGTACTGTTAGACAAAAATTTTAAATTTTTAAAGATTGCTACAACTCATTAAGTAATGGCGAAATGAAATTTTAAAATCAATCGTAGTTTGAAAAACAAAAGGTGACTTATGATAATCTAAACGCACGTACTGCGTGAATCAGTAAGAAAATGTGGCAGACAATTCCACGCTGTTTTAAATAACAAATTTGAAATAACAGAGCTTGATAATTACATGTATGCATGCATAGGATACGCTGAAGATCTGACAGGTTATGCATAGCTCTGCTCGGTTTAAAGACTTGCAGCCAGGTGCAAATTACCATATGCCAAAGTTGAGAAGCTTTTTTGGCAATAGCTCTCCGTTTATAGCGGGGAACTAATTTGTCAAGCCTTGGCGACAACAGCCAAATTGAAAATAGGAAGGCATGGTTCGAAACTGATTCTATAAGGAAATGCTGTATGTATTTCGAATTGATTCTTTTTTCGATATTCCTGAGGACGGTTCCGTAATGGCTCATAATGTTCATCTTAAAAGTTAAATTAAGTCGTATGACAAGTCACACAATATCTACCATGTTCGGTAAGACATTTAAGTAATTACGTGTAAGAATTTGACAAAACCAAGAAATTCCAGTTTGTCATACATATTTATATGGGCGTCCAGTAAAACTGACATTCACTGATTTACGCAAAATGTGTCGCGTGCTGTCAGGTGCAATACACTAGAGGAGCATTGCGAAATTCCGTTCTCCGACAGAGATTGCCTCTGGGAAGATGGCACCGCTAACTGATACTAACGGCCAACCTGTCGTACTTTGTCAGAATCCGTGGGCGAACGGTTTGATTTCAACTCCGAAAAATCCACAGCCGCAATTCGTTTAGCTTTGCCGCGACGTCGACGACGATGTCGGCATCTTTAACCCCCCCTCCCTTCTTGTCCTTGTTTTTCTCGTTTTTAGTGAGCCAGTGCCTGCGTGTGGGCGTTGAAATATCGCATATTGCTCAGCAAACGTAAGAACGATCGAGAGATTCCGACATAGCTAACTTTATGTAATTTAGCAAAACGTGAATCATAAAAGTTATAAAATGTTTGCAAAACGTGTGCGATCTGTCGCCGTTGTTAAAATTGCAGATGAGAAAGAGAAACAGAAATGGCATCCAAATTTTGTAGTCCGATGGTCAGTTCCTGTCGGCATGATTTACGAGGATGCATCGGCTTTTCCTCGTTCCGCAATGGCGTCGACCCTTGAGCGAATGCCGTAAGGATAAACATTCAAGAATAAACATTTCCGATTCGAGTGCGAAAGAATAATATTGTTTCGAAAAGAAAAAGTGTCCCTATTTTTAAATATGCCACCCCATTCACAGAATGGATGGGCGGACGAGATTTTACCTCCGTCTAGGAAAGAAAATGCTTCTATGGCGGCAATTCGAGGCCCAACCATCGAGAAGACGTTCCTGGTTGTCGCCGAAAAAGCGAACAATTTTGGTTTATGAAACATGACCTAAAAATAGTCGAACTCGTCAAACGGTTTTCCCTAGAGAGGTGGACAACTAGTTAGGTGTTGGGCAGGTTTTTTTTTTGAAAATTTCGATGTGTTGGCGTGCGTAACCTAGATTACTTTACCCTCAATTAATCCCGCGTTCTTTTTCTGGGAAATGTTATGAATGACACATGGTCTGAGATGACATTTCATAATTGGTGAAATCCTACCTTACAGAAAATAATTTCAAGTATAGAGACATAGCGACGAGCTTGATACGCATTTTCTCATGAAAATAAATGTTTAATAAGCAACGTGCCAAAGTAAAAATGTTTAACTCGAAACGAAAAATGAATATTGCGATCTTCACCCCATAAACATCAATGCAAGACGGAAAACACACCCCACGGCGAGCGAATAATAAACATCTTGGCAATTTCGCAAGCAAACAACATCCGCCATAATATCGTTGAGTAGCTACGAAGTGCAACCCTTACATTCACTTGCGAGCTGAAGTGCATCCCGTTAACACCACCAATTCGATCCTGGCCGTTTCATCTCAGCCAAAGGCCAAAATTTTACCATTTTCCGCGAACAATTAAACCACATATCCACCCTTGGTGACCGTACAATGTCACAATGTTAGTCAACTTCAGTTCAACTGGATATTCTTTTCTCAGAAATTACTTTCAGTCGTCCGAAGCAGCGTCGCGCTACGGTGAGCGTCGTGTGCCAGCCTGGATACGAGCACCTCGAATTATTGGTTCAAAAGTCTGAAAACTCGATGCGCTACGGATTCAAAAATAGAATCTCGTGCGACTTGCGGCAAAGCTTGCCGTAAATGTGTGAAACCAAAAACCACTTGAAGTTAATTTTCTTCCCACCTGTAAGCCATAGGCGCGCATATTTCAATCTTTAAACCGGCGCCGCGCTTGTTTGCCCGCCCACACATACCCGGCCGATCCGTGATTTCCGTTGATAATTATTTTGCATGATTTATAATGCCCGGGACCACATGTCGATCCCGATGAGGTATATATTATGCAGTAAAATTAACTATTCGTTTGATTTTTATTTTAAGAAGTAAAACTGGAACCCATGGTTTAAGAAAATATTTGGTTGGTTCTAACAAATATAGTATACTGGATATCATATTTATTGTGTTGCCAAACTCTATGCCTAACCAAAACACTAAATAGTTTGTCCTTGACTTCTGCGGTTCGAGAAAAAAAACGCTATTTGATGGATTGATATTAATTTCTAATATAGGTATTATTCTTTTTTCTTATTTCGGATAAATCTAAAACATAAGCCATACCCAATTTGTTTTACCAGAATCAGCCATTTCCCAGAAAATGTTTCGCCAGAATTACCATTCCCCAGAAAATTGAATATATTCATCCAAATTAGAATTAGAATTAAAAATAGATTTGTTTACACAAAAAAAACGGTTTACGAAGTATTATTCATAACCAAAGAGTTCATCCGAGACGATCCGGGACGAGACGGCACAAAGCCACCGAAGCTCCCTAATCTGAGGTAGCAAAAAGTATTATTTGGTGTTTGGACTCTTTTGTAAATTTTGTAAATTTTGTAAATTTGAAAAAATTTGTATGAAAATTTCTATTTTAACTAATTTTAGATAAATTCAGATAAAAAATGGTTAAAAACAACTTATAATGTAGGCTGATTGGTGTTATTTTCGACCCTACTTTATTGGACTAATTGATAACTAAATGATAAATATTATCCGAACATTTCATGAAACTCAAGAGAAAAATGTGTGAAATGATTGATTATTCATATTTATTACTAAAAAAACAAAACCACTCGAATCATTTTCTGTTTCATCGAAACACATCAGTTTATGTTGAATTGAACTTTAAGCTTCTTGAAACCGTTCATGATCATTTTGTTAAAACTTGCTCCAAAAATCTCATTTTTATAACAACCGTTTCGGAACGGATCTTTCTCAAAATTTTTATCAAATATCCGGTCATGCCCGGGTAAAAACGGGCAATCTGGCAAGCTTAGGGTCAATAAGATTTAAAAAATGTTTGATTGATCCGGAAGCAAAAATGATTATTTTCGGCAATACGCTGTTTTCCCGTTAAAGGCGTTTTTTTTTCACCTCATAAGGACGATTAACAATCACATCCAAGTATCCATTTTACTGGTGCCACGTGAGTACAGTGGCAAAGAAAATGGGCGCCAAAACTTCCTACATAAATCATTAGCAAGCCTTGATTGCTTTTGGGCCTTTCTACTCTGGGTGGTTGGAATGATTTTTTTTCTTGGAAAATTGGTTGCCATGACTATTAGGTATTTGATACGGAAAAAAACTAAAAATTAATTATCAAATTCCACAAAAACATTTAGGAATCATCTCTCCGTTGTGTTTTCTTCGCGTGAAGGCGAATACAACAAAAAATTTGCATGAAAATCTAATGAACCCTGCAAGTGTTATTCATGATCGCACATATCTATGCCTCCATTTTTAAATATAAGAAGATTGCTTCCCCCAAACCGGAATTTTCGTCAACATCAGCGACGGCGACATCACTGACGACATTTCATATTGACCAGACATGTATCAAACTTCTTCCAAGTGTCGGAACCAACAAAACAAATTATTGCCGATTGCTGAGGTGTTTGATGATTTTTTTCTGCTTTTTGGAAAATGTCAGCTATTGCTCCAATTCATAAGTCTGGAAACGCTCATCGTGTTGAAAATTATCGACCAATATCCATTCTTTGCTGTTTCTCCAAAGTATTTGAAGTCCTGATGTACGAAAGATTGTATACTGCAGCTGTCCCGTTACTCACGGAGGTCCAGCACGGCTTTGTCAAGAAAAGGTCAACGTTGACAAATTTAATGTGCTATGCCAGCGAATTGCATACAGCCACATATAAGAAACTGCAAGTGGACTCTATATACATTGACTTCGCGAAGGCCTTCGATAAAGTTCCACACAGAATCGTCATAGAAAAACTTACTCGCTACGGCTTTTCTGTATGGGTTACCAAATGGTTGTCGTCGTACCTGCTTAATCGTCGAGGTTTTATCAACATTCGTGGTACTCACTCTATTGTGTTCAACATGCCATCAGGTGTACCGCAGGGCAGCCACTTAGGACCGCTTATCTTCGTGCTGTTTATAAACGATTTAGCAACATGCCTTCAATCACCGAAACTACTGTTTGCTGATGATTTGAAAATCTATCGAACCATAGATTCAATAGTGGATTGCGCTGCGCTTCAAGATGACATCGACAGATTACTGGCGTGGTGCAATATACATGGAATGGAAGTTAATGGCGGTAAGTGTAAGTGCATAAGCTTCTTCAGGAGTAGAGCCTCAATCGTTTACGACTACACTTTAAGCGGAAGCTCACTCGAAAGGGTAACCTCCATAAAAGATCTTGGGGTTACTTTTGATCAAAAGCTCACTTTTGCCCAGCATGTCGCGACGACTACAGCCAAAGGTTTCGCTTTGCTCGGTTTTCTTCGTCGGAATACGTCAAGTTTTGAAGACCCGTATGCATTGAAAACTTTATTCTGCTCGTTAGTACGCAGCGTCTTAGAATATGCTGTTCCTGTTTGGGCACCCTACCACTCCGTTCACAGCGACAGGATTGAAAGAATCCAGAAAAAATTTCTGCGGTACGCATTACGCCGTCTGCCCTGGCAAGATCCCGTACGGCTACCTCCTTAATCTGAGAGGTGTGGCCTACTATCAATGACGCCTTTGAGTCAAAGAAGAAACTATCTTCAACGAATGTTCATCTACGATATTTTAACCAACGCTGTTGGCTGTCCTCAACTGCTCCAGAGTTTAAACCTCTACGCCCCAGCTCGACAACTACGCAGTCAGTTGATTTTTTGGTTGCCAAGAAGCAGAACAGTATTTGGACAAAATCACCCCTTAAACCGATGTTGTCAAGCTTTTAATGTTGTCTCGCACTTATTTGACTTTCATATATCTAAATCTACGTTTAAAAGTGCAATCCGTGATGTAAACTAGTTTTTAACTAATTTTTAATAGTTTTGTAATCTTATTCATAAGCTAGTTTTATTTATATGCTAGTTTAATGGCAATGCGGTGAACGTTAGATGATAAATTCTTGATAGAAGAATTAAAGATCGGAAAGAAATGACGGATAGATAAAGCAGACGCTTAGTAGAAGAAAATTTACAGGTGTTGAAATTGAGCCAAGAGCATATTTTATGGAAAGTTTCAAAGGTGCGTTCTAGGGGTAAATATTCAAAAATACAGTTCAAAAAATAAAAAAGTTGTCAAAAGTAGGGACGTTTACGGTACTTGCGTGAAAACAATAAGTAGCGCTGCCGATAAAAACGGAATCCGAAAAACAGACAACACATCGCTTGAACTGGTTCAGCAATAGGAAAGCTTCACCAGAGCCATGCGTTCTAGACTTTTTGTCCGATTGGGAAGCACGTGCTTTACCAATCCATCGGGTTGGATGTATGGGTGAACGTAATTGCGCCTCTCGCTGTTACTTCTCTCAGCCATTCAACTGATGTGGGACAAAGGGTCTAGAACGCACCTTTGAAACTTTCCATAAAATATGCTCTTGGCTCAATTTCAACACCTGTAAATTTTCTTCTACTAAGCGTCTGCTTTATCTATCCGTCATTTCTTTCCGATCTTTAATTCTTCTATCAAGAATTTATCATCTAACGTTCACCGCATTGCCATTGAACTAGCATATAAATAATTTACCAACGGTGACTACTCGTTAATAAGCTAGTTTTAATATTAAGTCTGTATGACAGTAGTCAAAGACTCCAAATAAATAAAAAAATAAGTTCGAACGCGATGAGCTACTAAAATGATTTTCAAAAGGCACACTGGTTAGCGTAGAATCAAAGTAAACCAAACGTATAACAAAATACAATACTGACTATAAGATAAATTCAGTTGGAAATTTTCAAACAATTGTAAGTAAAAAGTAAACAGCAAGTAAGATTAAACTAGAGAGAAATTATGCTTATGCTTTTGCCTATGAAACATACACAGCTAGACCTTTCAGCTTCCCGGTGAGTAGTAAAAGTACATTTACTAGTCATCTTAACTCGGCCGGGCCCACTGTTCAGTATTGAACGCAGAGACAACTGCAACATATGGAGGAAGAAAAGTGGATAACAGACCATACGGTTCCATGATAATAAAATGTTTGAAATACTCACGTTGGAAGCACATTTGCTAAAATTTACTGTGCTCCTTGATGTTGGCCCTTGTGAATTCTTTAGTGGGTAGAAATGAGGTTTTTCTGCACAGAAATCCAAAACAATGCAGTATAAGTTGAATCAAATGATAAATTGTAATTCTATAATAACTTTACTGGGCGGTTAATCAAACTACATGTTTCGGATTATAGTGCACCATCCGCTCTGGTCATTGACCTTGGATCGTGTCCACGTCCACGATGAAATTGCCACACACAAAATTGATTCGCTAAATTCGATTTTCATTAAATTTTCAGCGATAAAAAAAACTATTAAACTTCATTTAACCATTTTACTCGTATTTTATTTACAGTCCATACGTAAATGCCCGCACCTTGGCCTTAACCCCGGCCATAAGATTCTGCACAAGCGTTGAATCAACCGTTTTTTGCATGTAAACCCATATTTTGATCAGTTCCTCGACTGTCTTCACTACCCAGACAACCAGAAGTAGAGTTATTTAAACTCATTTTCGTATATCTGCACCTACAATGTGCGGCCCATGCATATTATTTATCGTTTTTAAATGCATTGCATGATTTTATTACGAAATCCGTATATCTGCACGTACAATTTGCGGCCCATGCATATTGTTTATCGTATTTAAATACATTGCATGACTTTATTACGACAATACAATCCAAATCAAGAATATGTGTGCTAATGTACCTAGATGGCCTCCAAATTGATACGTTTATACTGGTTTTGCTGCATTATATACGATATTTTTACACGTATATTTGTGTTGCAAATTCGAAATATCCACCAAATGGTTGTCTGAGTACCTTAGGTCGTTTAAGAAGATGCTGCTTAATAATCGCCCAGAACTTCTCGATGAGGTGGAGCTCCGGAGTGTTGGGAGGGTTGAACATTTTCGGCACGAAATTGACCTGATTGTCCGCATACCACTTCAGCACGTCCTTGGAGTAGTGGGTGAGACTAAATCCACCCAGAAGATTGTTGGGGCGTTGTGGGGCTTCAGGAAAGGAAGCAGCCGCTTCTGGAGGCACTCTTTCATGTACACTTGTAGTCACGAAAGGTGCACTCCGCTTCCCTCACTTGCAGATGGCTAGCCAAACCAGGAGCTTCTTCGCAAATTTGAACATATTCTGAGTGCGGACATGCTCCGGCACGCTGAACTTATTCTTGGCCGTGAAAAACAGGTTGCCGGGGATCTGTTTGAAGTCGGCCTTCACATATGTTTCGTCGTCCATGATGCAGCATTCAACTTTCGTCAGCACGTTGAGGTACAACTGACACGGGTTTTGGCGGACTTGTTCTGCTTCTCGTCGCGATTAGGGACCTTTTGTACCTTGAACGTTCGAAGCCCAGCCTTAGTTTTGACCTTCTGGATAAAACTTCGGCTTAAGTGCAGCTGATTTACGCAAGATTTTATCACGCACGAGCTGTTCTTCGACTCCATTTCCGCGAATATTCATCACAGGACTTTAAAACAAGCAGGATGTGAACAATGCACTATGAACTAAATCCACCCAAATTTCAATAAATTTTCTCCAACGTTTAAAAAGTTATAGCAATTTCATCGTGAACACCCTTTAGCGTCTTTACTGGCTCTTGAAAATAAATATTGAAAGCACAGAGGAAAAAATCAGCACCACCAAAAAATCTTTTTAAATTAACTTTTTTAACAGATTTTGCGGTATAATTGTTAAAGTACACATCCATGACTGATACAGTATCTAAACAATTCTAATGTGTCGTAATAGATATGAACCATAACGAAAAAAATTATATCATCCAATAACTTACCGCCAATTGAACCTGGAACCTGGAAACCTGGAACATGATTTATAAAACGAGATTATAAAGATATAAAGATTATAAACGAGATTTATAAACGAGCATATAAACAAACTGTCGAGTTCCAAGGCACAACATAATTGTAAGAAGCCCCTTATCTGTACGACGATTTCCGACTTAACTCAAATGCGCATCTCACTTTTCTTCCAGCCGTTTTCAAATTATAATAGTAATTCCAGCACAACTTTATAAATTAAACCGAATATATTCCCGATATTGTACTTCTTTAGTTGAAAAAGTAGGTTGAAATAGAAAAAGAAAACTCCACTACACTCCCCGCAAATAGCGGGGACAGACGACCTCACGATATTTCAAAATTTCAAATTTTGTAGGCTCATGAAAATTTTCGGGTAGAAACTCCCGGATTGCAATATCAGTTCAGAATAAATGAATGAGAAGGATAATTGAACGAACCCACTAAATGTAGCAAGTGTGTTTCATCTTGTAGCGAATCATTCAACCTGCTGGAGATGGACGAAATCAACGGAGAATCGGATCGGGCACAAACAACGAAGCATACAATTATTGATCATTATGCATTATCTAATAATTAAAAAAAATTCAATTTTACAATAAGAAACTACTTAAACTTCAAAAATTTAATTTTCACCACGACGGAGCGAAAAAAACACGTGCGATACCAACAAACCATCGCCTGCTTCCCTGAGATTAAACTAGAGGGAAATATACAAAATAAATCTAGGGAAGAAGCAGGCTATATGCACCTATTGAACAGAATACCGATTTAATCAAATATAACATCGAATATGTGAACAAAAACTATAAACACATCAGCATGCATCTGTTTTCTATACATTGTAGTAATTTTTGTGTTGAAATCTCTTTTTGTTTTCGAAAAAAAAACATTGAAAATGCTTGTATCTGATAACTTTCATACGACAAAGCTGAAGTTTTATAAAAATCTATGTCTTTTTTTAGTTTTATAGAATAAAACAAAAGTTAGAGTTGCCGTATTATGGAGGCATTTCATCCATAAGAAAAACTTTATCAAATCTGTTTTGAGATCTTCAATTCCCTTTCAAGATGTTAATTAGAACTTAGATTCAAAGTTTTAGTATTAAAAATCGTATATTAAACCTGTAATTTTAGGATAAATGCATTTTACAAACATGATAGGGGCATACAAAAACACTCCCTTAATGCGTTTACCAATCATTATAAAACCTTCATAAAATCTTAAATTTGTTTTACTAGTCAATTTATTTCAACAAAAGGTGTCAAAACCTTGTACAAATTTTTCATTTATTTTGAGTTAGTAAATTCATAAATTCATCCTTGCCTTATGTTCAAAGCGTATCGCCCTCAAATGCATTGATTGAATTTTTTGCCTTTTCAGCCAATTCGTCAACGGTCGTAGTCATATTTAGTAACCCCTTTTCCTACAGGAAAATATCTAGGTTTTGTGGCATTCTAAGAAATTCTGGGCAATGGTTCATTCTGGGAAAAAAATTTAGGAAATGGTCCATTCTGGGAAACTCATTTCTGGGGTATGGTTCATTCTGGGATTAGATTTCGTGCATAATCATTCAGGGTAAATGTTTTCGGGCTTTTGGGATACAATCGTTTTCATGCTTCGAAATTAATTTTTGAACGTAGAAATTCGGGGTGCCCGTTACAGTATAATTAAGTAAAACCATTGAAGAATTCTTCTGAACTACGCCACGGTTTGAGTGTTTTTCTGTTCAGTCAATTTTCTTTATTTTTATATAGAAAATAGATTAAACAGATTTATTCGTCGAACAGCGATGACATTATAAACCGCTTAGATGAAAACATAATTCTCCTTTTATTCAGTAATTGGAGAACTTTCTTGAAAACCTTGGGTTATTGGTTTTGAACTTTCAAATGACCTTGAACTTGACCTTATTTTTAACTAGAGTGGAGGAGGAGGAAACAATGACCAACAGTACTTTTGAATGTATTCTCATTGATTTTTTAATGAATCGATGATTATCTAATGATCTTAGTGTTTCTTCTGTTTTCGTTATAAGTATGTAACTAGAAAATGTGAGTAATTTATTTGGCCCAGTCGTCCGTGAAGCGTAAAATTGGTATCAAAAATATCATTTTTGGGTAACCTTTTCAAAAAAAATTTTCTCACCTGTTATGAAATGATCTTAATATCGTAGAGAAGCTGAAATATTTCCCCCTTTTAACATCAACACAAATCTGACATGATGCAATACAAAATTTTTAGACTTCTTCCCAGGAATACTGAATAGCTGGAAATGTTTATTCTTAGCACATGTTTCCGATGTAAAATTTATGTCCCGTTCCATTTTCGATGCAAGCAGCGCGCTATGTGAAAGATACTGATTGGCTATCATCAATTTCATTTCAGATTGAACGCGAGAAGGCAGATCTCAGCGTTCAGATTATTCAGTTGTCAGAACGCCTCGAGGAAGCGGAAGGAGGTGCCGAAAGTCAGGTAGGTGTCAACCATTTATTTTTCACTCTGTCTACATTCCGATGTTGCTTTTTTCATGAAATCACGCATACGATGTTGTTTATATTTCAAACTGTCTGTATATTTTCAATTTGGAGTACACGCAGTCCAATTTGAAGTGGCACCAAGTTTTCATTCATTGAAAAAGAAAACTCATGTTTAAGTTAGAAGGAAAACAAAACATCATTTTTCCAACCGTAAAGAAATTTTGCTAGAATTATAATTCTGCCATATTCTCCATAGCTGGAAATCAACCGAAAACGGGATACCGAACTGACCAAACTGCGTAAACTGTTGGAAGATGTGCACCTGGAGTCGGAGGAAACCGCCCACATCCTGAAGAAGAAGCACCAGGAAATCGTCGTCGACTTCAACGAGCAAATCGAATCACTCACCAAAACGAAACAGAGGTAATATGGTTCCAGAAACACACAGATTGCCTACTAGAATATGAATCATCCTTAAACTGACATTGGGATTGCTTTTCAAATCCTTGATTCAACTTGAATCTGAATTCTGAATTCTGATTTTGAATAATTCAGAATTCGGAATCTGAATTCTGAATACTGAATCTGAATTCTGAATCTGAATTCTGAATCTGAATTCTGAATCTGAATTCTGAATCTGTATCCTGAATCAGAATTCTGAATCTGAATTCTAAATCTGAATTCTGAATCTGAATCCTGAATCTGAATTCTGAATCTGAATTCTGAATCTGAATTCTGAATCTGAACTCTGAATCTGAATTCTGAATCTGAATCTGAATTCTGAATCTGAATTCTGAATCTGAATTCTGAATCTGATTTCTGAATCTGAATTCTGAATCTGAATTCTGAATTCTGAATCTGAATTCTGAATCTGAATTCTGAATCTGAATTCTGAATCTGAATTCTGAATCTGAATTCTGAATCTGAATTCTGAATCTGAATTCTGAATCTGAATTCTGAATCTGAATTCTGAATCTGAATTCTGAATCTGAATTCTGAATCTGAATTCTGAATCTGAATTCTGAATCTGAATTCTGAATCTGAATTCTGAATCTGAATTCTGAATCTGAATTCTGAATCTGAATTCTGAATCTGAATTCTGAATCTGAATTCTGAATCTGAATTCTGAATCTGAATTCTGAATCTGAATTCTGAATCTGAATTCTGAATCTGAATTCTGAATCTGAATTCTGAATCTGAATTCTGAATCTGAATTCTGAATCTGAATTCTGAATCTGAATTCTGAATCTGAATTCTGAATCTGAATTCTGAATCTGAATTCTGAATCTGAATTCTGAATCTGAATTCTGAATCTGAATTCTGAATCTGAATTCTGAATCTGAATTCTGAATCTGAATTCTGAATCTGAATTCTGAATCTGAATTCTGAATCTGAATTCTGAATCTGAATTCTGAATCTGAATTCTGAATCTGAATTCTGAATCTGAATTCTGAATCTGAATTCTGAATCTGAATTCTGAATCTGAATTCTGAATCTGAATTCTGAATCTGAATTCTGAATCTGAATTCTGAATCTGAATTCTGAATCTGAATTCTGAATCTGAATTCTGAATCTGAATTCTGAATCTGAATTCTGAATCTGAATTCTGAATCTGAATTCTGAATCTGAATTCTGAATCTGAATTCTGAATCTGAATTCTGAATCTGAATTCTGAATCTGAATTCTGAATCTGAATTCTGAATCTGAATTCTGAATCTGAATTCTGAATCTGAATTCTGAATCTGAATTCTGAATCTGAATTCTGAATCTGAATTCTGAATCTGAATTCTGAATCTGAATTCTGAATCTGAATTCTGAATCTGAATTCTGAATCTGAATTCTGAATCTGAATTCTGAATCTGAATTCTGAATCTGAATTCTGAATCTGAATTCTGAATCTGAATTCTGAATCTGAATTCTGAATCTGAATTCTGAATCTGAATTCTGAATCTGAATTCTGAATCTGAATTCTGAATCTGAATTCTGAATCTGAATTCTGAATCTGAATTCTGAATCTGAATTCTGAATCTGAATTCTGAATCTGAATTCTGAATCTGAATTCTGAATCTGAATTCTGAATCTGAATTCTGAATCTGAATTCTGAATCTGAATTATGAATCTGAATTCTAAATCTGAATTCTGAATCTGAATTCTGAATCTGAATTCTGAATCTGAATTCTGAATCTGAATTCTGAATCTGAATTCTGAATCTGAATTCTGAATCTGAATTCTGAATCTGAATTCTGAATCTGAATTCTGAATCTGAATTCTGAATCTGAATTCTGAATCTGAATTCTGAATCTGAATTCTGAATCTGAATTCTGAATCTGAATTCTGGATCTGAATTCTGAATCTGAATTCTGAATCTGAATTCTGAATCTGAATTCTGAATCTGAATTCTGAATCTGAATTTTGAATCTGAATTCTGAATCTGAATTCTGAATCTGAATTCTGAATCTGAATTCTGAATCTGAATTCTAAGATAAGTTAACCACCGTTAATTAATTTTGTAAATTTATTTTTCGGCATATCGGTGAAAAGTAGTTATGAAATTGATAAAGATGGATAGAGAAGTGAGAAGAAAATTAACAGATGTTGAAGAGAGCGAAAGAGCATTTTTGCGAGGAAACTTATTAACGTACACCATACTTTACCCTGCAACATTTCATTATTTAGGAGAAGTAGTACCGGGATAGAGGTGGCACTACCTTAACCTATACAATGAAATCTGGTTGGTCCGAAGTCTACATGTGGTGAACACGTATACTCCGGACGGGCGGAGTATACGTGTTCACCACATGTAGACTTCGGACCAACCAGATTTCATTGTATAGGTTAAGGTAGTGCCACCTCTATCCCGGTACTACTTCTCCTAAATAATGAAATGTTGCAGGGTAAAGTATGGTGTACGTTAATAAGTTTCCTCGCAAAAATGCTCTTTCGCTCTCTTCAACATCTGTTAATTTTCTTCTCACTTCTCTATCCATCTTTATCAATTTCATAACTACTTTTCACCGATATGCCGAATCTGAATTCTGAATCTGAATTCTGAATCTGAATTCTGAATCTGAATTCTGAATCTGAATTCTGAATCTGAATTCTGAATCTGAATTCTGAATCTGAATTCTGAATCTGAATTCTGAATCTGAATTCTGAATCTGAATTCTGAATCTGAATTCTGAAACTGAATTCTGAATCTGAATTCTGAATCTGAATTCTGAATCTGAATTCTGAATCTGAATTCTGAATCTGAATTCTGAATCTGAATTCTGAATCTGAATTCTGAATCTGAATTCTGAATCTGAATTCTGAATCTGAATTCTGAATCTGAATTCTGAATCTGAATTCTGAATCTGAATTCTGAATCTGAATTCTGAATCTGAATTCTGAATCTGAATTCTGAATCTGAATTCTGAATCTGAATTCTGAATCTGAATTCTGAATCTGAATTCTGAATCTGAATTCTGAATCTGAATTCTGAATCTGAATTCTGAATCTGAATTCTGAATCTGAATTCTGAATCTGAATTCTGAATTCTGAATCTGAATTCTGAATCTGAATTCTGAATCTGAATTCTGAATTCTGAATCTGAATTCTGAATCTGAATTCTGAATCTGAATTCTGAATCTGAATTCTGAATCTGAATTCTGAATCTGAATTCTGAATCTGAATTCTGAATCTGAATTCTGAATCTGAATCTGAATTCTGAATCTGAATTCTGAATCTGAATTCTGAATCTGAATTCTGAATCTGAATTCTGAATCTGAATTCTGAATCTGAATTCTGAATCTGAATTCTGAATCTGAATTCTGAATCTGAATTCTGAATCTGAATTCTGAATCTGAATTCTGAATCTGAATTCTGAATCTGAATTCTGAATCTGAATTCTGAATCTGAATTCTGAATCTGAATTCTGAATCTGAATTCTGAATCTGAATTCTGAATCTGAATTCTGAATCTGAATTCTGAATCTGAATTCTGAATCTGAATTCTGAATCTGAATTCTGAATCTGAATTCTGAATCTGAATTCTGAATCTGAATTCTGAATCTGAGTTCTGAATCTGAATTCTGAATCTGAATTCTGAAACTGAATTCTGAATCTGAATTCTGAATCTGAATTCTGAATCTGATTTCTGAATCTGAATTCTGAATCTGAATTCTGAATCTGAATCCTGAATCTGAATTCTGAATCTGAATTCTGAATCTGAATTCTGAATTTGAATTCTGAATCTGAATTCTGAATCTATATTCTGAATCTGAATTCTGAATCTTTATTCTGAATCTGGATTCCTTGTCTAAATTTAGAAATCCATCGCTGTTTTCTTACATAAATTTTCCAACAGATAACACTGGCATGAATCAGACTTGTATTGTTGCAATTGGTTTTCCGGTTACTTGGAATAAAGCTTAGTTCTTTTAGAAATGGGACACTTTCATTTGCTAATAGCTCGTTAACTAGTTATTTGATATTGAAAATTTTGACAGCATTTTGTTGCCTGTAAAAAGTACTATCCGACCTATTTTTTTCAAAATTTAAAATTTACGCGTTTTTGAGATATGTACGATGCAAGAGAAAAAGAAAAAAATAATTTTGCACAGTTTCCTTGAAAATACGTCATTATCAAATTGATAGCTGACAAAACCGTTGATTATTCAAAGAATTACTGAGTTCTTGTGGTGGATAAGTATGCAAACACTGTCAATAATGTCCACAAAGTTCAAATCAAGCATTGGAGAGAAGCACATGATCGGCAACAACGGTTAAGGATCATAAAGGAAGTCAAGTCTCATACCAACATTTTTAATTTTCAATAAACGAAAAATTAAGGGTAGATCGCTGAAATGTCCAAAACAATTTTCTCCGATAAGCTGAAAGTGTTGCCTAGTGATGACTCATTGAAATCCAGCCTCAAACAACCATTTTTTGATAGTTCCAAAGCTCTTAAGCTGTAAAACCGGTATCGAAAAAAAAACGTTCAAAAATGTGGTCAAAAATAATCAAATTTGTTCATTTCGAAACAACTGTATTTACTAAAATGCTTCCAGTTTCCAGTTTCCAGAGAAGTATTGGACCAAAAAGTATCAGAAATTGAAGAAGGAGGGTGAAGCCACCTAAAATATAGATTTTTCGAAGTGTAAGTTGGAGAAACTGATCAATACCATGACTGAAAAAAGTGTGCGCCGGCCAATGGGAGAAAGCAAGAATAAAGTAGAAATTTCTTTAACAAAAAACGGTAAATATTTTTTTTCAAATTTTTTCATGAAAGATCATAACATTACCTTATTTTTCTTCATAGAAAGTATTTCGTTCAACCGAATGGTTTTTTAGATACAGGCATTCGTAACTGTCCCATTTCTAAAAGAACTAAGCTTTATGAGCTATTTTTCTTAAATTATATATTCTTTAGGTATAATGAAAAGAAAATTCCTCAAAACATTAAAGTGGGATTATGTCAGAGAATTCGGTGCATTAATGTGTCGGGAAACGGTTGTGGGCGTTCGGTTTTGTGATTCATCTTCTCCGATGTGGTCTAATTTTTGCAACGAATGCAATTCGACTCCCACTCTCGCTGTTGGCTTAGGAAGTCAAGCACTCGAGGGTTTTGAGGTGTGAAAATTTGAAACACGTCCAACAAATCCATTTTAAACGGACCAAATCTTCTACTGGACGCCGTATGGAAAACCCCCCGGCGATGTAGCAATTAAAATATTTCACGTGAGCATCTCATTCTTCTGCACACGTCACTATTATTTTCCCTATTGAAAATGCCGTGAATCCATAAGTTCAAATCTAAGGCAAAATGTGAGGGAAAAAATCTCAGGCAATTCATCTTGTTTGTGCGCCAAAGAGAGTCACAATCCTCTTTTCGCACCTTCGTGACTCAAAGAAAAAAAAAATAATATTCCTCTCAAAGATTCTCAACTTAAAAGCATCATCAATACCATCATCATCATCATGATCACCATTGCCGGGACCGTTCCCGCGATCATTTCAGCTTAGACTGGCCGCGTATTGAGAAAGGCATTCGTGTAAACATATTGCTTGACTTGGGGGGTGAAAAATGGGAAAAACTGAACTAATTTTAGCAGACTGCTCACACTTTGTTGATCATAACTTAACCGAGCGATGGTAGTATTTTTCCTCTGCGCTAAATGGATGATTTGCATGGGAAAAATAAATCTGCAAAGTATGACGTAGACGCTAAGCGTGAATCAGACTAACTTCGAAGGTCACGCCATCCCGCAACAATCGACATCTCTCGGTGTAAAAGATAAATTCTGTTCCGTACTGACATTTTCCATTTCTTCCTTTTTCATCAACAGAGTTGAGAAGGAGAAGTCAAAACTGCAAGCCGAGATCTATGAGCTGCTGTCTCAAATCGAGAGCCTGTCGAAGGACAAATCAGTCAGTATTAAAACCATCGAGAAACTTGAAGTGCAAATCACAGAGCTGAACATCCGCATCGAAGAGCTGAACCGTACCATCATCGATATCACCTCTCACAAGACCCGACTGTCGCAGGAGAATATCGACCTCGTTAAGCAGGTTCAGGATTTGAAGATCAGCATCGAAAGCATCAGCTTTTCGAAGACCCAGCTCAACTCTCAGTTCGAAGAGGCTAAGCGTCGTCTGGAGGAAGATGATCGCCGCCGTTCCATTTTGGAGTCCACCCTGCATCAGGTCGAAACCGAGCTGGAATCGATCCGACTGCAGCTGGAGGAAGAATCCGAGGCTCGTCTGGATCTGGAACGACAACTGGTGAAGGCCAATGGCGAAGCCGGTACCTTCAAATCGAAGTACGAGGCTGAATGCATGGCTCGCACCGAAGAGGTTGAAGAAATTCGTCGCAAGTACACCGTTCGCATCCAGGAGTCCGAGGAACACATCGAATCTCTTCAGCTCCGATTGAACAAACTGGAAAAGGAAAAGAGTCGCCTGTCCAGCGAAATCGAAGTTCTTCTCATCGATTTGGAAAAGGCCAACAATGGCCTCCGCGAGTATTCCAAACGTATCGAAATTCTCGAGAAAACCAATATCGAAATCAAGACTCGTCTGGAGGAAACCATCACCCTGTACGATCAGTCGCAGCGTGATCTGAGACAGAAGACCCAAGATTACCAGCGACTGAGCCACGACCTGGACACAACCCGTGAGCAGAAGGATCAGCTCGCCCGGGACAACAACAAGCTGCAGAAGGAGCTGCACGAAGCTCGCACCACTGTCACCGAGCTGACACGCCGTCTTCATGACTATGAAGTCGAGCTGCGTCGTCTGGAGAACGAGCGTGAGGAGCTGACCGCGGCCTACAAGGAAGCCGAAGCTGTAAGCTCAACCTGCCCACTCACCCTCCAGCATCATTACCATAATTAACAGAAACTTTCCAATTCCAGGGACGCAAAGCGGAAGAAAAACGTGCTCAGGCTCTGTCTGCTGAGTATGGCCAGTTCCGTCACGACACCGAGCGCCGACTTCTGGAGAAGGATGAGGAAATTGAAGTTATTCGGTAAGTGTTTTTTTCCTTTCGATATTATTCTATCTTGTAGAATTTATGACATCCAAATCAATGGACTCTGTCACATTTGCATTTTCGAGCAACGCGTTAATTTCTTCAATATCAAAATTATCTTTCAAAAAGCAGACAACATCATTATACTAAAATTGGGTCTGGAAACTGTGAAACTGGAATACTGAATGGGCTCGAAATTAGTGGCCTGAGCGAACCCTGTTTTTACGAGTTTTTTTTCAAAACCGACTTAAATTTTTGACCATTCCAAAGACAACAGAAAAACTCTTGAAATAATAGTTTATAATCGCTGCAAATCAGCTGCGTTCAAATGGTTTTTTTCTGATTTTTAACCATTTGTTTATAGTTTTTTTTGATCAAGCTAAGTATGTACATTATCTGGTACTTAGCTGGCAAGAGCCGCTTGATCCGAAACAGGCGCTATTTGAGTCGTTAAATTTCGTTTTTCAACGCAAAAAATACAAACATATATGACCGTTTTTTGAGTTCTTTGTTTGACTTTGCTTAAAAGTTCATGAGAGGTTGTGTATGGAACCAGATAGCACCATTAATATATCATTACTACAGCCAGTTTATTTGAACGTTTCTCAGGATTTGCACCGAAAATTTTTAGTAATAATTGTATGTTAATTTCACCATCATGTATTATAATTACTTGTTATCGTAAAAACTTACAAAGTTTTCAGGTTTTTACAATCGCTTCTCAAAGCAACCATTGAAATCATTGGATGTAAAACGCCCTAGTGTATGCAAGATGCTCCAAAACATTGGATCAACACGACTCGAAAACAACACAATTTTCACAGTGAAAATAAATAAATTCTCTTTTTAAAATCGGAAAAAAATGAAAAAAATATTTTTTTCAATTTTATTTACACATGAAAATAAGCGGATTTTAAACATATATCAATGACAAAATGAATAATTTAGAAATTTTTGACTTTGCATTCAAATGCGTCGGTTGCAACTTGGAACCAAATTTTTCTGCTGCTGTTGGCGACAAATTCAGTGAACTATTTTTTTCATGTTTTTTACTCAAACCCGATTTAAAGTTGTAATTATCATGTATTCTCATAATAATTAAGGACTAAGCAAAGAAGAAGATCAATGTATTATGTTTATATTCGGTCTGTTTTCATGGAAAAATTTACTCCAAAATCTAGAGTAAAACACGTGGTTTTGTTCACATCTTACCGAACAGCACCTTGAGAGAAGGGCGACTTGTCCAAAATTCGATGGGGGTATTTTGACCGGATATTAAAAGTTTGATAAATTTTCAATTTATAATAAAACAATAATTTACAGCAGTTTTTTATCAATTGATAATTTGTATATATTCTTTGAAAAACCAATCATATCAGGGGAGAGGATGTTTTAAGCAATCACCTTGGCGTAAAAGCCTATTTCATTTGCTCATTTTTTCAAATTAAGTGATGAATAGCCACCATTTAATTTAATATGATGGTTATTCACGTTTCACGGCTTTTTTAAATTATAAGATATAGATTTCTTGAACTTTTTTGTGTAAGAAGAACTTACTACGCAAATCTTCAAAATCTATAAAAATCTAGTCGTTGGCGTTTTACCCTGCAAAGGCATTTTGGGCATTATTACCCTAACTATACTCAATTTTCTAGAGCAGGTAGAATCATAAATAGCTGAATTTCTAAAATTTTAATTTTTTACTTATTTACATACAAAAACCTTTTAGCAGGAGCCATTTCATCAGGTCAAGGAAATGTTCAAATTGTGTTTTTTTTTGTAAATTTTGTATGGGAGCCAGCCTTTTTTCGGATTCGGAAGGGTTTGAAAGTGTTGAAGAAACCATTCCCGGTCTTGAAAACGGTTTCACCACAAATTTTACGTTTATCGGTTCAGAAGTTTCCAAAAATTGTTCTTATTGTGTCTCAATTTTATGAATTTTGTATAGGAGCTCCCCTTCCTTGAAGTCGGAGCGAGTTGAAAGTATTTTAGAAACCATCTCCGACCCTAAAAACTCTAACATACCGAATTTCCCATTGATCGGTTCAGTAGTTTTCGAGTTTATAGGGAACAGACAGACAGACAAACATTCGTTTTTATATTTACACGGCTGATTTTACTCGGCCTTGCTCGGGTTCACATATAATATAAATCAAAATGAATCGTTCAACCTTTTGAAATTTTGGAAGCTTTATATTCATCATTATAAGAAATTGGCCCAAGTTTGGCCATATAAGTTATGTTAGTCTTTTTAAAGTTTTTATTGAGATTATTCACTCTGTTTATCGTTTTCAAATTATTGAAAAAACTATTCTTATGAGGTTTTGATTAAAAGAAATTTGAATTAATTTCCCTTGAATGCTAATTCCTCCTTTCACGAAAAACATTTTGTATATCCATCATTTTTTAGGAAGCTTGGATAGATTTGGCCCTTTATTTTTTTCTTCAAAAGATGAAACTGTTTTTTTTATCTTTCTCATCCCCTATCTAATGAAAATCTCTGTTAGAGATTATCTCACTTTTCAAGATGGATAATCTTCTTGTACATTGGGTTGTTTAAATTGTATTTACTCAGAAATTCCTAAAAGGACTTCAGGACTTCAGAACAAAACTTACTTTGCATGTTTTCAATTGTATGTGTGTATAGTTTTGCTTTTTTTTTAATTTACACTGTTTCATTATTAGTTCTCCTTAAATGTTAAAAGCTCACTAATAGTTTTTGATGAAAACAGATCATCTCTGAACCTAAGTCCCCAATTAAATTTTTCTATTCATGGGCACAAACATCCCATTAATTATTTTGAAAAGTAATCAATGTTAAATTCTAAGATATCATTTGTTTGAATTCGCAGTACTAAACAGTTTTACAATAAATCTTCTCAAAATTGGATGGTTGAGTCGACTACATTAGTCATCAATGATAAATCAAAAGATAGAAATTGGCCAATGAAACTGAATTGTATAAAACTCAAAACGTTAGATTTAATAATCTAATCAATTTTCTAATCCCTCGTTTAAATTCATCGAAGCTATTGAAGCTCTGAAATTGTGTTTTGTTCATTGTTTCGTCTATAACTTCACTTTGTGAATTGTATTAGTACATCATTTGATTAGTAGGTTAATGTTTCGCATAGTTTTTGTCATAAAGTGTAATCGAGTAAAAACGAACAGTTTTCTTAAGGGCGGGGTAGGGTCTAACACTTTCAAAAAATCGATTTTTTTTATTTTTTTATTTTCTTATTGTAAAACATTTCAAGAATGTTATGTCAAATTTTCAAGTCAATTGAAGCAAAACTGTAGAAATTATAGGCCTTTATCTCCTCCTATCTAATACTGCAAGAAGGCAAGAGCAGAAACTTCAAACGCGTTTTTCTCGAAAGCACATTTTTAAAGTCCGTGGACATCGTCATTTGAAAACTACTTATCCGATTCTTTTCAAATTTGGAACATATTTTCTACATATAAAATACTAGACCCCAACTTTCGTTTTTCTTTTTTGTTTTTTTTTTACTTTGAGGAGATTTTACAGGTGAAAAATGGTGGATTTTTTCGTGAAAAATCGTAGTTTTTACTTCAAACAGCCACAAAAATTTCATAAATTTTTTTTAAGTTAAATAAAAACGTTGGGGTCCAGAAAAACATCTATTAAAAATATTTTGCTCTGATTTTTTGACTTCAGATGATTCTGTGCTGAGATACAGTGTCCACCGCAAATCCTGTTTTCTAAAAGGCATCCTCGAAAGTGCTCCGTCACCGGCGCATTTTTCAATATTTTTCTACGAAAAAATTACTAAATGTTGTTTTAACAATGCTTTGTATAATGCAAAAAATTTGAATACATTTGTTTGAACGATAGCTCTAGAAAAAAATCGTGAAAATGGTGTTTTTTTTATACCCGATAGACCCCCCCCCCCCCCCTTAATGTAACCTATGGGTTCAATTGATCCCTTCAGTTCAAAAAGACACGTTTTTCTATTAAATGATCCATGAACACAATGTAGCATGATAAAACTTATATTTATCGAAAAACTGTTGTTTAAACTAATGTTGCCAGAATTTTAGCACGTATCCGGGCCGGACATTTGATTTCAAAATTGTCGACCAAAAATCTGGGCAAATCGAATAAATCCAGGCAAATTTCGGGCATTTTTCAAAAATATCCGGGCATCTTTAATTTATCCAATTATTGCATGGCTGAAAGGGCTTAAAAGATTGATTTTGTCTTAAAATTATAAATTTTTGCATGAAAGTATGCTATGACTGTAGATTTGAAGACATACTTTTAAAAGTCTCTATATTTAAGACTTTAAAACCAAGAAATAAAAAGTAATGTGCCAAAAAAATCGTCAATCTACCTTTCATCTTTCGAGTTGCTTGATTTTCAACAAATTTGGAGCGTTTTGAATGAATTCCTCTAGGCCTTCCCACTATTTCGATTTACATTTTTTCTTCAAAGTTAACGAGTTGATAGGGTTCCTATCTATTTGTCCTTTTTTTTTTGAATATCAAAAATTCACCATTAAATTAATATAAAAATTGCACCAAAACTGTTCATATAAAAAGAAATAAAGTTGTTCTTTCACATTAAGCAACCCGTTTGCTTCTAAATGCTTTTTGGTATCATCAGGAGAGCTGTTTTTGTGAACCTTGAAAAAAATGGATATTTTATGATTTTGAAATAAGATTTTTACTAACAGAAAAAAAAATCAAATACAAACCAAATTTTGCCTATTTGATTCTCAATTAATAGGCTTTCAAACGAAGAAACCAGTTTTCAAAAATTCAAACTATAGACTGAGTAATTGATGATAATGTGGAAAAGTTTATTGTTGGTCAAATTTACCCCGGTGATCAAAGTTACCCCGTTTTACAGTACTAGGTACTACTCGAAAAAAAAACAAATCGTACCTAAAGAACGTAAAGACAAACGATTAAGTGGTTGGTGAAAAACACCGTTGTTGAAATTTTATCCTATCTGTGATTTGAGACAACAACTATACAATTAATTTTTGAAGAACTTCCGCATTTCATTTACTAAAAAAAACCTTCTAGAGCGTAGACGTGAAGTATTTTCCTGGAAACTCCGCGTTACATAAACAATTTAGGAATTTCGAAATCGGGAATTCAAATTCACTCAATCAATTCAATTATTTTCGACCCCGTACGTAACACAATCGTAAAATCGTAATCACACTTCGAACTCCATAAAACGTAACAAGCTGTTATACCCCCTCCTCTCCCTAAACGCGTTCCGTGATATTCGAATGGTCGCTAAGGTATTTATCATCGATCGTTGAATCTCGACCAAACATAACTGAAAATTCATTCAGTATGGAATCGTTTGGTTTTACAATTAATCTCAATATTTGCTAGAATTAAGCCATACAATTCCGTTGCTTTTACATTTTGCATAGATTGTTTTCATATATGTTGAAGTCGGGACATCAACTGCCAGATTTTCATGAAAAATGGCATAACCAACAATTCGCTATAACCGAGCATCAATTTTCCCTAAAAAAATGTCATGGGCAGTAACACACTGACAAAAATATGAAACTGTATCAAAAAAGTGGCTCCAGAGAGTTGCATTCGGAAATCTCATTTGCGCTGCTTTTAAATGTACATAATTCAAATTGTAACCATAAGAACAGTTCACATTGAAGAGTTAACATCAATCCAAAACAAAAACCGTACGGCAGTTGGCTTTCGTCCAAAGCTTGGCTTCTGCATCGAATATAGTTCAGCGTAAAAGGTGCAACCATACATTACGTTACGATAACAGGAAATGAGAGAGGGAACTCTGTCGAAGTGATTGAAAAGTTGTAAGCGAAGTTGGCATTCATTGAATTGATGAATGGTCAATGTAATCGAGAGTCTCACATGTATGGTCGTCCCCACATTGGCAGGAAACGATCGCGTCAGCTCGATAAACATCTGACAACATTTCAATTCGAGTTTTCTCAGTCTAGTTGTGATCAAGGTTAAGCTGAGATTGATATTATCGGGTGCTCGGTTATCGGTTCTGGTTGGAAATTTATTGTGGAAGGATCATACGAGGATTACGGCAGGGATTCATAACTTTTTTTTATCAATAAATCTTACGTTGCGAGAGAACACATTTAATTCCACCAAATGATGGAAGAAATAAGTTGAAAGTGTTGTTTGAAGAACGAAACTTCCGTGGAATGCTGTGTGGACATTATATAACTCGAAAAATTTTACATTGAGTGCTGTGAAAAACCATCTTGTTAATATTTTTTCTTGAAATTAAATTAGTGAAGCCTGGAGTACGCAGCATACGATAATATTTTTTTATATTAAATGAACTTAACAAAAATATGTTGTTGAATGCACGAGAACGCAATATGCGGTCTAATAAATTTAGCATAAATAGTTACTGTACTTATTTTCGACAAAATTGTAATTTTCAAATTTAAATTCTTGATTCTGAAAGTGAATTTGATGCTACATTCTGATTCTGATTTTTGAAATTATATTCTGAAAACGAGTGCAAATTGTGTTGAAGATATCACGTTTCAAAGAAAGATTATTTAACAGTATAAAGTAAAATTCATCGTTGAAAAATAAATTCGCAAACACGATCAGTTTATTGCTATTATAATATTAAAAGCTGGTTCCAGAGTCTCTCAATAAGTTCTAGATAAACATGCATGAATAAATTTTCTTATCAATATTATTCTGCCTTCATAAGAACATTTGATAGGCAAATTCATAGAAAAAAGTTTTGACATTATTGAGGAGCTTTCTTGAGTGTTCTATGACAAAAATTCTATTTTGTTAAGCAAATAAGTGGAATTTTTATGTGAAAATTATGTTCTTTAAGGAAAATTTAGCACATTTCATCAGCTTTTCTTAAAATAGCTAATGAATCTTAGTTTCCTGAAACTCAGAGAAAAAATTGGTTTTATTTATTTCATTTGGTCGGCCATCAGCAAAACATTAGGCAATTCAGGCCGACTTATATTTTGGACTCAGGCCGATGACATAGTCAATGCGATGCGATGCGATGCGAACCGGCGAATGCGATTCAATGCGGTGAACCACATTTGTAAAAATGTATGTGAATCGCTTAAACCTGACATACACAATGCGTCGATGCGTGTTAATTTGTTCCGCCGCTCGAGTTCGCATTCACCGCGTTCGCCAATTCGCATCGCATCGCTCAGACTATGTCACCGGCCGCACTTTTATAACTTTTTACTCTGATGATATTTTTCAATAAAATGTTCAGCGTAAGATTTATAGATCAACTATCACACCATCATAAGAATTAGTGTATCTCAGTTCACCATGACCGTCGGAGGGAATTCAAATTTCTTGAGCTTTTTTTTATTTAAAAAAAGACATACCTATACCGTCTTAGCCAATTTAGCCTTTACAGACTGAATAAATGACGTGGACAACTTAAGATCAACATTTAACACCTACCAGATGGGAATCGAACCCATGCCATCAATGGACCAGCGATTACCGTCTTATCACGCTAACCACTCGACCACCGAGACGTACTTAGTTCTTTATGCACAATTAAACATAAAAAAGCTTTAAAATAGCAATTCAGAATTGAAAAATATGAATCAGATTCATAATCTGAAATTTAAATCTGGAGTTCAGATTCACAAGACGGATTAAAAATAAATAACTAAAATAATGAATTCAAATTGAAATCCAAAACTTCAAAATTTAAATTATAGATTCTCATTGGAATTCTCTGAAATACATCTTGGCTCATATTTATAAAATTATGAACTTGAAATTTAGATTCTTAAATCGTTTTGAAATTCAGAAACAAATTCCAAATTCAAATTTTGAATCTAGGTTTAAAATTCAGATTCAGAATTATCACTCAAAATTCAGATAAAAATATTAAGATGATTACTTTGTTAAGGAATTTGAATTGCAAAAGATCGCAGATTAATAATTTTTATTGTGAACTCAACTTCAAAATTTCAACTGAAAAACCAATATCATAAAGTACAATATGAGTTTATTAGGCAAATTACGTTTTAATGAAAAAAAACATTTTTTAAGCTTAAAAATATCATCAACAGAATTTTAAATTTTTAATCGATTTTAAATAAAAATTATTGCTGATAAAGAAACATTTAATCTTGACGAAAAAAATCTGCAGGGATTTCGATATTTACTTGGCGTAAATATTCTTTAACACTATTATTGATTCATTAACATTGCTTTTTTTAATTTAAAATTCAACTTTAATTTTTAATTTGGAGTGGATTTGCGAGAATTTCAAACTGCTTTATTTTAAACTCTTAATTTTACTTATACTCTCAATTTAATTTATTCTTCTCGATGGTTAATATCTTTGAATGTGCTCAAAAGTTTGGTAGATGTAGCTAATTTTATTAAAGCGTAGAATTTTTTTTTAATTGAAGGATTTCTAAAAAAAAAAAGTTATATATGCTCAAATCAAACAAGCTAAATCTTCCAGAGTCTTGGGCAAATTCATAGATTTTAACCATTATCCATCCCAGAAATTTTTACCCGTTAGAGTTCCTGGAGTGTCAATTTGATACTCCTAACCAAAACCACCAAAACCAAGAGATTTTTACAGTTTATAGTTTGAAAACCTCGTAATCTAACTCAAATATGTTTCTCAGACAATATTCATCTACAACACTTCAGTAGGTATTCCGTTGTTCAAAGTCTTAGAAAAAAACCGGTCATGCTTCGGAAAAAAGTAGATCAATGAGCTACGGACTGCAAAAAAAAGCACTGGTGAAGGGTGATACGGTCAAAATTTGGTCAATATCAACTTGACGTATTTCTTTGAATTTTGCATTTAAAAATCTGAACACCTCCATTTTGAAGGTGTGCGTGTGTGTAGAATTTTGCTCCTATTTTGATTTTGGAATTCACTCTTCAGTTGTCAAAATGCCGTCCAAGGAAGAAGAGCAGCGTATCAAAATGTTGCTCGCACATCGCGAAAATCCAAGCTACTCGCACGTAAAGCTGGCAAAATCGCTAAAAGTTGCCAAATCAACCATTTCAAATGTAATTAAAGTGTTTGGGGAACGTTTGTCGACAGCCAGGAAGTCTGCATCGAGCCAAAAAACGAGCCGAACTATCGACTTACAAGAAGGTAGTGACTCCAAATAGCGATGAAAAACCAAATACGACGGCCAAAGCGCGATCCCGGAGGCTGTACATGACGATGCTGACGAAGTTTGACTGCGTGGTAATGGACGACGAAACCTACGTCAAAGCCGACTACAAGCAGCTTCCGAGACAGGAGTTTTATACGGCAAAAGGAAGGGGAAAGGTTGCAGATATTTTCAAGCACATGAAACTGTCAAAGTTCGCGAAGAAATATCTGGTTCGGCAAGCCATATGTACCTGTGGCTTGAAAAGCAGCATTTTCATAGCTTCCGGGAGTTTTAACCAAGAAATTTACGTGAAAGAGTGTTTGAATAAATGTCTGCTGCCTTTCTTGAAGAAACACGGTTGTTCCGTACTGTTTTGGCCGGATTTGGCATCTTGCCATTACGGTAAAAAGGCCATGGAGTGATACGCCGCCAACAACGTGCAGGTGGTTCCCAAGGACAAGAAACCTCCCAACACGCCAGAGCTCCGCCCAATTGAGAAATACTGGGCTATTGTCAAGCGGAACTTAAAGAAGACCAAAAAACTGCTAAGGACGAGCAGCAGTTCAAGGCAAACTGGCTTTCTGCGGCGAAGAAGGTGGACAAGGTGACTGTACAAAATCTCATGGCAGGGGTTAAGCGTAAGGCACGGCAATACGGATTTGGAAAAGCGGAAGCCTAACTGAATATTTTTCTGAATTTTATACGAATTAAAATTGAAAAAGAAATTAAATTTGATTTTTTAAATAAACGATTTCACCGATTTACACGCGTTTTCCCTTAACCAAATTTTGACCGTACAACCCTTTATAATAACACCCGCTATAATCTTGTTGCGAAATTCTTGCATTTAGCTACTCAAAATCCAGTGCAAAGTTGAATTTAATTGTTAGAAAATCTGAGAAAAACAAACACAAAATTTCGAACTTCAAACCAGCTACCTTTGAAAATTCGTCAAAAATTCTGTGTGTTCGTGTTTTGAAAATCTAAAGATGCGAAAATGTGCCAAATTATGTCAACCTTCCAATCCCTATTTAAATTTTTTTTCTGGTGTGATTAAAACCGTTTTGACGGTTCATTAATTGAAAAGAACGGTTTCTACCACATTGTTTGAGGGCATGATCTTAAAAAATTCATTTCGATGCGCCCGAATAAAGTTACAAGCCGCAAAATTTCCAAATTGACACTGATTATGATGAATGTCATTTCCCTGTTTTGTTACTTAAAGTTCAGCTATACAAATTTAGTATACCATTTGAAAGATTTTAGGATGTTTTAACGATTTCATATGAAAAATTATCAATGTAAGAGAACTTTAAAATGAATGCTCAAATGGTACAAAAGTAATGTTTATTTTATTCATGCATAGTTTGAGCAAAATAATCATAGAAACAAATCAGTAATACCACCCCCCTTAGGCGATTGTTCCTACGGCCCTGCGTCCACACAAACTAAGACAGCTCAAGTTTTGTGAAATTAAAGGGTGATAGTTGATCGAGTTTATCTACCATACACAGAAAATCTGATAAAAAAATTTCAATAACGTGAATAATCATTTTGACGGAATCCGGCATTCGGGCCGAACCGGACTTTTATCAAACTACAATTCAAAGATTCGAGCAAATCCGGATAAAACCAAGCAACCTGGCAAAATCAGACATTTTGTTCAAATTACTTAAGTTATTCATTTTGTGGAACGATGTCACACTCATTGAATTGAAATTTTGAAACATTCACTATTGAATTCGATAGCACTATTATTTTCATACAATTTATTTTAACTATTTGTAGCTCCCAAATACTCGTACGTTTAGGTTTTTACTTAGTATTTGCCAGTTCTCATTGATACATCAATATTTAATATGAGCAAAAATTATGTATAGGCCTATAGGGTGTCTCATTATGTCTAAGCGCGATTTTATTACAACTCTGCTTATTCCGGATGACGTTTAAACAGCTGATTTCTGCTGATTATTGTTTTTTACAGTTTAACTTAAAACTCTGTGTATCGTGAGCACCAGTTTTCATAATTTTCGTGAAAATTAGAAGCATTTCCCCGAAAATGCGCAAAAATGTCGTGTAAAAATGGTATACTATCCCCAACATTTAGCTGAGAAAGTTTGCCAAAATGGAAGAAGTAAACATTAATAAACATTGGGGCAGTCTGAAATTTGATTCGGAAAAGCGGAAAGGAAAGCGGCTTCGTGCACAAACTAAACAATATCTGGGCTAAAAACAGGTCCGGTGGACAAAATTTTGGAACGGAAAGTCAAGCTCACACCGGTAGGAAGACTAGCTCAATTCAGAATGTGGCCAAAAACGTGGATCCCCTATCAGCACTGTTCATCGTGCCAAGGTGAGATTGTGTCTTAAGACATATAAGAAGCAGAAGAAGCCGAATCCGAGACAGAAACAAACCGCTTCTGTCAAACCAAGAGCTCGTGAATTATATGATCCACTGCTGTGTGGAAAATAGGTGTGCGTTATCATGGACAACGAAACCTATTGCAAGTTTGATTACAAAACGCTTCCGAGTGATCAGTGTAACACTGTTTGGGATGGCCAAAGTATTGACGAGACGGAGACATTATTTTTTACCGAAGAAATCGGTAAAAAGGCAATAGTTTGTGTGCAGTGTAGCGTGCTTTCCGAGCTGTTCGTGTCTACTGACACAACAAATACATCTATTTACATCCGAGAGTGCCTGAACTGTCACCTATTGCCCATGATCCGCAAGTTATCACCCAGTACTGTTTTGACCGGATTTGACTTCAGTTTACTTTTCAAAAGACACAATGACTCGGTACAAAGTCTAGGTCTTACCGAAGGAGACGAAACCGTCAAATTTTCCTCAAGCGAGACTGAATGAAACTTTTTGGGCCGTTACCAAATCGTATTTGAGAAAACATGTGATTCACATGATGTGAAGCCTGCAGATTCTATCGTAAATTTCTCAAAGAACTGAAAAAAGTGGCCATAGTTATCGCGAATCAGTCTATGTTGAAGCTAATGAGCAGTATTCGATCAAATATTCGATTACTGGCCTACGATTGACAGGAATCCATCCTTTTATTGATTCACTGTAAAAGAAGACTATACACAGCCATTTGTTTTATGCTGGAAACCAGCAAAATTTTGATGGTTTTATGCTGATGGTTGTAGCGAGTGAGACCCTCGAATTGCAAGTGGCGCAATCTGTGACCACAGCCAGAAAATAAACAAAATTTCATGAGTCGGCTGTTGTTAATGGCTTAATGCCGAGCACCCCAGAATAATAGGGAAAATGGATTACTTACATTGAGCTGCTCACACGGTGATATCGTCGCACGGAATATGCGACAGGGCATCTTGTTGGAATGCCAATGCGTACCAGCGACCCGAGTTCCTCGTTTCTCCTTCCTTTCGTGGCACTTGTTCCTTGGGACCCAAATGCCTGGAATCCTCCAAGCGACGTAAGTTGCAGTGTCAGAACCGGAATTTCAATACTCGCACCCAGACAAAGCATTCGCGAGCAGTCTGTGCGCAGAAGTACGGTCCGATGACCTCAAGGCACGATGTGTTTGACCCACTTGATGTACCAATGGGGCACCCGTCAGGTCCACTTTAGATCCCGGCAACACCTTCTCCGGTCGATTTTCGATTCACGCCCAGCACGACGTTCGGTTCGACGATTGCTTGTCGGATAAGGCACCAGCCACTGAATCGGCCAACACCAATAACTCGGACGAAAGAAAGCGGTCCTCGCTCGACCGAACAAATGGTTTTGAGCCGATGGTACTGCTCAGTTTCAGCCAACCAGAGATCCGGAGGATGCCCGAATCCAAATCGCACGGCGACAATTCGAGTGTCGAAAACACAAAGACGAGGAATAAAAATAAAAACCCTACGACGGAGAGTTCTGTTAGCTTTAGGCTCTCTGCTTCCAATAATGTGACCTATCTCTAGGAGGGTTTTCCGTTTCGCGTTGCTGGCTCAAGCGGTTGCTCGATAGAGCCGACAAGTCGGAATTGCCCTGTAAATGTCAAATATGGTTAGCTACTCCGGCGTTAGCCTTTTGGTGGCAAAGTGATTACTCACCTCCTAGAGGGTCTTTCCTTTGGGTTTGTCGTCCCGCAACAGCGATGCAAGAATGGCTGCTTTGCGCCCGTTTTTTGTTTCGCACTTTTTTCGCAACGCGTGTGATAAGTTCTGTGCTCGCCTTCTTTCGTTTCCTGACAGCTGTCATCGTCCTCATGTGTCCGTTATTGACTTGAAATTGTGCAGCGTGCCGAAATTTTCTTTAAGGCGCTACCTGCATTATCGATGCACTGTCGTTTTCTGTTCCTAATAGCTTCACACGCTCAATTCTCATACTCTTGGTGCTTATAGCCAAAATAACTTAATTTTGCTCAACAAACGTTACATGGTTTTCAAGCAAAATTTTCAGCAATAATTTGTTTTATTAATGGATGTAAAACAAAATTATAGTTGCACAAAAATTAACCATATCGCATGCTCTTCCTAAATCTTTCAGCGACTATCCGGCTGGAATTTAAAAGTTGAATAAGTCTATAGAGTAAGAAAAACATTGTCAGCTTGCTTGTCAAATTCATGCTAAACAATCTACTTACCGAATGATTCTCTTTGAGAGTTTTTTATATTGGACAACATCAAACTTCGAACTCTATCTTCTCAATCACCTAAAGTTAACTCTCAAGAATAACAAAGTTCCGTATCTGACAAATCGAATGCTGATTTTCCAGCAATACGGATCAATTGCTGGAAAATTTCCAGCAAAAAAAAACAAGTGCTGGAAAAGTCAGCAAAACGAATCATGTTAGCTGGTTTCTAGCAAAAATTTTTATTGCTGGACGTTTCCAGAATTTTTTTGCTGAAAAGCGAGTCGAAAATTTACTGTCTGTAGAGAACATAAAAGTGAAAAAAATTGCTCCGTAGTTGTGTTTCAACTGCTCATTTTAAATCGTGCATAGACATAATGGGACACCCTATACTTGGCCAAAATAAATATAATAAGTGATGTATTTTGAATCTTTTGCTTCAGCGCTACGTGTGTACTAATGTTTTCTATGGATGTTGAGTAAACCGGTCACGCTTGGAGCACGAAATCTGGATTTGGGACTTAAATAGATTAAAAACCTTAAACAAACAAACAAACTACCCCACAAAGTCATTCTACACGAAAGTGTGGAACGAAATATGTGAATTTGCGGCTGCATGGGATACTACTGTCGAGGTGCTCAAAATGTTGAATCAACTGTAGTTTAGAAAATAAACAGTAAATACTGCTACAAAGCATATAAAAAAAGTTCTGCTTTTGTTCAATAAACATGAATGAACTCATAATCATCAATCGTACAGATACCAGTAATTTTTCAGTTTTTTCATTGATGTTATAATGTCGCCATCGTACACATGTACAACGCTTGTCTAGGATTGATATTCACAATGTATCCTCAATTGACATTTCTCAAACAAGACAATGGTTTCAATTTGTTACTGCGGGATTTAGCATGGGAAAAACAGTAAATTAAACACTTAATTGCGATTCCGCCTAGGATTGTGGTTGATTGAATGAATGATTTTTTTATATTCCGAAGAAGATAAGACAACATTAGCCAAAACAGAGACTACCCTAATCCGTGTGAGCCAGACACAGTTGGTTTGGTGTTGTCTAGTGTTCTGAAAAACATAGAAAATAGGTACAAGAGAGATAGCAACGTAAAATTCTGTTACGGCTGCGTATTAGAGATCAAAAGGAGGGGAAAGCGGTTAAAAATACTTTTCAATGGCACCGTTGATGGCGTTGAATAATCGACTCGAGCGTCGTGAGAGGCTTATCCCCACTCAGATATGGGACGCAAACTATAACCATGCGATGCACTACTACCAGCCTATGATCGATTACCTAGATGCAAAGCGTCAAGGCAGGACCCCGGAGAGGATACCTTATCTCCCGTACACGGAAGAGCGTGGCCTAGAGCGGTTTCATACGAGCCACTTCGTATTTCGACCCTACACGCGGCATGACATAGCGGCCCTGTCGGAGGAAGCCGTCGATAAGGCATCTAGCTATCTACCCGATTATCGCTCGGATATAAAACGCTCGGTACTCAGTTTGACCGCGACCGCCGACGCAGCCAGATTGAAGAAACACGTAACGCCGGACAGTGTTCTTGACCGGTACCGTGAAAAGCTCACCGAACGTTCCACCCAAAAGCAGTACCAGCAACGCGAAAGAATGGCCTTGGCCAGGAAAATTTACAACTTCACCGATCTGAAGGATGACACTTCGGCGGAACTGAAGCGTGCCATCCGTGGCAAATCGGCCAACCAGATCTCCCACATTCTGCTGGCCGAGAGTGCCAAGAACCGTGCCTCGGTGGAACGTTCCGATAGCTGCAGGAGCAAGGTTGTCCGCAGTTCTTCGTCCTCCATGCGCCAGTCCAGCAACCGTGCCACCAGCGAAGTACGAAGCTACGTCATTAAATCCTCCAGCGTCAATGTCACTGACACTTCCGCTGTCGAGGAAGCGGCCGAAAAGTACAACGCTGTCCACACCTCGGTCAACAATGTTCGTCGCGAGATCAAGAACTTCGCCGACAGGACCCAGGAGTTCTTGCATGACACCAGGTGAATGCTATCTCTCACTACTATCGTACCTTTACATAAACTACAAACTCTTCAATTAGTTTATAAGGACTTAGAAGTGCGTGTGTGTATGCTCGTTAAACTATTCTATACTAGACTAAGTGCAAATACCGTATAAGGACAGTGCATGCGAAAATTCGCAACAATTAGCCATCAATTATGTGAAAATTTTTTGCTCTACCTTTCGGCGGGTGGCCAAATCATGTTACGTCAAACGGCAAACCCGCGTTCAAGTGGAAGTTGAACCAGAAAACAGCAGACCGATTTGTGCTGAAAAATAATCTATTTTTGAGTTTGCCTGCGCCCATCGGGCCATTATTGTGTGCAGCACAACCCAGCTAAGCGCTTCGTTTGTCCATCGTACGCGCGACGACACGGTTCCCTGTAATTTTCATCCTGTATGATCCTTCCCGTGCCAACAACCGAGTAATTCGCAGGGGAAAAGACAAATTTTGCCTGTTTCAGTTCATATCAGATCCCACCGTTTTGGGGGGAGGGCATCGGAATGCTATAATCACGGTGCATTGGCATGTCCAATCGAGTCGAGTCTCGTTTGGTGGTGGCATTGAAATATCTGCCTTAGGTAATTAAACTCTCGTCTCGAAAATTTGTTAACGACAGCAGACAACCAGTTACAGTGAACGTGCTCTCCGATCGTCATTTTAAATATCAAAAGTATTTCTTTTAATCACACAGAATGAGGTCACACCGAGAAAAATACAGCGAATTGCTATTTTCATTACGCAAGGACTTTCATAAAATAAAAGTTATCTGGGTACTTTTTCTTTCTCATCCACCGTTCAAACTCGCGCAATCCATTTTGTCAACAATGTGGTACATAAATTTGAAGACACGCGCGATGTTATTCATGTCGCGAGCAACATTAAGCTGAGATCATTTGGTAAAAATAAATTCCCGTGACCTTAGGTATCGATCATTAAAAAAATATCAACATTCTGTCTCGTTTTAATGACCGTTGATATTGTGTTTAGATCATTGATAACAACCGCCAAATAACCTTAGAGTATCATAAAGTGCCCAAACAGTATTTTTTTGCCTACGTTAGCTTTGAAAGTCTAACAATTGAAATTAGGGATTGTAATTCCGGTAATACCGAGTAAAACTTTAATACCGAATACCGATTTTAGAATCTTCTAAAACCGGTATTTTCGATATTGAGAAATAATCATAAAAAATACGATAATGAGGTGCAATTTTCATATTACTTTTCTCCAAATTGCCTTGTTTGAATTTGAAAAAATAATATTATCAAAATGAAGGGCAATTTGAACTTTTAGGTTTGTATTGGAAAACTGAATATTTTGTACTGAATAATCAACATCATTTTTGTTTGTTCTGTGGAACTGGGTCTGTTAATGGTTTTGTGCCAATTTATAAATTTTCTAAGGAAATTTTCCGCTGGACAACTTTGTCGGAGACCGCAAATTCGTATCTTGTTAGAAAAAAACCCGATTTAATACACTTAACAGTGGATTGTAGCCTTTCTTACAGTCTAAAAATTATATTTGGATACACATGACACAAAATAATAAATAAATGGTAGATTTATAAATTCTGAGTAATGATTAAAGTATTTCGAACGTAGTAAATCCTAAATGAATTTAAGATATTAGGATTCCAATTTTTTTTAAGGATGAAGGTATTTTGAATTAATTATAATTTTCACATAAATAATAACATAATTGTAAACTTATTGAAAAATTTTGAATGATTGAATTCTGGGATATCTTGTATGATCCCGTTTCTATGACATTATGATCTTATATTTATAAAATAGAAGAGGTCCAAAAATGAAGAGTATAATTTTTAAAAAAAAATTCCTAACCATGTGTTTCAAATAATTCAACCTCTCAAGAAAAGAAAGCGAATAAATGGAAAAAAATTTAAATAAATTTTCAACTGCTAGACTAAAATACGATGCTTCAATGTAGATTACAATAATCTATCGAATCAACTATAGATATTAAACATTTTGACAACTTTGAAATGTCAATATTTTCAATTTTGTCATTTTGTCAATTATGTCTATTTTATCATTTTTGTCAATTTTGTCAATTCAATTAGTTTTGTCAATTTTATAAATTTTATAAATTTTATAAATTTTGTAAATTTTGTAAATTTTATAAATTTTGTAAATTTTGTAAATTTTGTAAATTTTGTAGATTTTGTAAATTTTGTAAATTTAGTAATTTTTGAAAATTTTGTGAATTTTGTAAATTTTGTCCATTTTGTCTACTTGGGTAGTTTTGTCAATTTTGTGAATTAAGTTAATCTAGGCTATTTTGTCAATTTAGCCTAGGTAGTGAATTTAGTAAGTTTAGTAAATTCTGTCAACTTAGTCAGTTAGATCAATTTTGTCAATTGTCTAAATTTGGACAATTTTGCAATTTTGTCAATTTCGCAACTTTGTCAACATAGATTTTTTTTCATTTTTGTCGTATAGTTAATTTAGCCCAGTTTGTCAATTGTTTCCAATTTTGTAAATTTGGTCTCAATTTAGTTATTTTTGTCAATTTTGTCAATTATGTCTATCTACTTTTTCATTTTTCTCATTTTTTTTTATCGTAATTCATAGGAAAAGAACATTTGGAACGACAAGTGAAATTGAATGATGCAAAAACTTATACTCGACAGTATTTAAAATATTTATTTTTGATTTTTGACTTTAACTTGTCAGGATACATGCTACTGCTAGATCAGTTGATCCTAGTATCACATTATTTTATTTCCAATAAGATTCTATTTTCCCTAACCAGCATGGGAGCAGCAGTGGTATAAATTATTTTAGCATACCTTTCAGGGGCATTCTTACTAGTATACAAGAAAGAATGCCCCTGATAGGTATGCTAAAAACTTTGATTTCTATGTTGATTCATTTTTATAAAGGGCGAAAGCTGTTTCGAGAAAATCGCGTTGAAAGTAATTAGGTTTAAAATGTAATTCTTCAAACGGTACTTTTTCACCCAGCTGACAATTCGGCCGCACGCCCTTTTGAAAAAAATTATACCACTGCTGCTCTCATGCTGGGTAGGGAATATAGAATCTTATTGGAAGAAAATAATGGGATTCTGGGCAATGTTCCGAAAATCAATCAAAATAAACACTCAGGATGCGTTTCCTGTTGGATACATTCTGATTGTATAATGGGATAGCGCCTCTCGCAACTGCTTCGCCTGGCTGGTATGCAATCTCGATCAGCGCTCCTATCAGCTATGCAAACCGAGTCGCATCATTCAGAATCATCGGTTTAGCAAACATCGCATATCGGAGATGAGAGAGATACCAACTGATCCAATCTGAATCCGCCTGGCTGATTAGAAATTGAAAAGACGGCGGAAGTGACCATCTTTCCATCAAAAACACAACTTAAGTTTGATTTTATTCTTATTGTAGTAAAAAAAAGCTGTAAAATCAAATAAATTTATTAATTGGCTATGTTTAAAATCAAACATCATTTGCTAATGATCGGTTACATGTATCACTCGCTCACTGCCTTAACCATTCACTCCTGATCCTGGCCCAACATGATTCGCCGTATGCATCGCTCAATGGTGAGATTCCAATTTGATGATAGTGCTGCACTGTTTTGACAGCAAACATCGTGCGAGGTGATCTGTATTTTAGCGATGAATAGAACGATCGATGATCGGATAAGTCCAGTAGCAATCAATAACAAAACCCGATTGCTATACGTTCAGTTGCGAAGTGCATTCAGGAACATTCATTGAAAATGAGTGATATTCGGAACACTGATTCTGGGTATGCCAACGAATGATTCGCAACGTAAGGTCGATTTTTGAAAAGGGCACATTTTTTGCCATATTTGCAAAATTTGTCAGGTTTGTAAATTTTATCAAGTTTGTGAATGTTGTCATTTTTTTTGTATTTTTTTATCAATTTTGTCAACTATGCAAGTTTGGTCCAATTTGTAATTTTTGATGATTTTAACAATCATGTCATATGACAATTATAGACTAGTCAGTTTGGAAAATTTGTTTAATTTTTTTCTATATTGATTCTGTCAATTTTGCATATTTTGAAAACTTTTTCAGTTGTACGATTTGTATTCATTTTATCTATCCAGTTTTGCCAAATTTGTAAATGTTATCATTTATGTCAAGCCATTCAAACTTGGTCAATTTTGGTAAATTTTTGTTAATTTTTTCCATATTTGCGAAATTTGTCAGGTTTGTTAAAACTTGATTAAAATTTGTAAATGTTGTGTATTTTGTAATTTTTATCAATTTTGTACATTATGTTAATTTGGTCAACTTTGAAATTTAAGAAAATTTAAACAATTATGTCATTTTTGTTGAAATTGACTATTTTGACATTTTTGTCAATTATGTCGGTTTTGTAAATTTGTTTTGTAAATAGTCTAGCGCTGGACTGCATCTGAATTTTTGGATTTTAATCTGAATTCTGAAACTCACTATTCGACCCGATTTTTTTAAATTAAAAATCAGAAATACTTTAAAGTCCAGGGAATTCAACATCTTGAAATTAACGCGTCTGTTCAAAAAAATCACTTTAAACTCTAAAACAATTGATAAAATTAAATTGGGTGAAACTTTTTGTTGGTGCATTTTCGTTGGAACAGGTTGGAACGTGAAATTACGCCTATTTAAAATGGGTTTTTTTTTATTCGGGTGGGGCCAATAGATAGTGTCGATTTTTTAAATAGGATTTGATTAGATGTTCCGAAATTTCAAAGGCATTTTTTTTGTTCCGAGCTAACTGATAGTTTTGCTGTTATGAAATGTCACGCTAGATTTGTTTACATTTGGCGCGTTCGCCCTTTTTCAAACTTACTACAAAATTATCTGACAGATTCCCGCTTTCGTCGTAGTATCAAAGCCAGTCATCGCTGCAGAAGAATGCGTTGTAGGGCTTTAGTCCCATCGGTTTGATATGCTAAGTTCGAGGTGGAACCCCTTTATGAAAATCCATATTAACGCAATATGGTTAGATGCTTCGGCTCTAAATTTTTGAAACCGGTTTCGGTTTTCACTGAACTGGTACAAAAAATAAATTAAAATCAAAAGTTTGAAATTATTCCACTCTCCTCTACTCCTACCTCCCGCTCGTTTTGTCATTAAGAAGACATCATGAGTGGGAGTGGAGGCTGTAACTTTTTACCACTATACACAGCGAGCCTTCGTGTAAATGACGTCATGTATAATTTGACGTCATATACACGATAAACTTCAATTTAGTGATTGCTGGTTGTGGCTAGCAAGCCAAATTGACACGTTTTTTGGAGTGATGATTTGATGATAATTACTATGAAAATTTATTTTTCAAACTATTTTGTTTTTTTTTCTTTCTTTTATACATTGAAGAGGGAAAAAAATCAAATTTTTTAAGACAAAAATCATTTTTATTGTACTCCCCAGTTTCGCAAAAACGTGTGGACAAAGTTTACAAAAAATCACACCAATACACACAAATACACTGACATCGTCTGAACTCTTCGAGCTGATTCGATAGGTACCTATAAAGGTATATCTAAGACCCATAATTAATGATCTCCCAAATCGACCGATAACTATACCTTTCTGAAAGAAAGGCAAAAAATAAGGTGTTGAAAGGGGACATGGCTTTTGGCATTAAAAAACATTAAATTCAATTGACATCACTGCTGGGTGCCTAGCGAAATATTGTATGACTACTTTTCATGCAAAACTTCGTGGGGCAATAGCAGCTATGTCAGTTGAATTTATTGTTTTGTCAATGCCAAAAGACATACCCCTGTTAAACAGCTTATATTTTTTGCGTAATAAGAAGTTACGGTCTTCCACAAAGTTGTTAAGCAGAAAATTTCTTATAGAAAATTTATGAGTTAATTGGCACCAAGAAATGCACGACACGCATCGTTATTTCGTCTGTCGGCTTCGCTCTCTGCCCTAATCACCATGGTGGGTGCACCCACCGTACCTACTCGGAGAGCAAACAAACACGTTTCGCTGGACCGCTGCTTGTAGTTCTAGAAATTCAGGAATGATTTTACGTTTATAATTTTCATATTTTTGTGAAATCTCACAGCGTGATTTGTTGCACCTCACTAGAATGTAGATAAAATTAGCTTTCCAATGAATATACTTTTGATTGGTCCAAACAAAGTAAAAGCACTGAAAATCCGGGTACAACCTGACGGTGGACCACAAAAACAGATGAAATTTCAATTTGCAAAAAAATTGCGCAAAGTAGTGAACTTTGAAAAATTCCAGTAAATTCAATTTTTGTTGCATAAAAAATCTAAAGACAGCAAAATGTTAGAATTTTAATAAAGTTTGTTGTCATATTTTTTCTAAAACTCTACTATCGCTCAAACAGTATTTACTAGCAATCGAATGAAAAGTAGGTTTTTTAGACCACTTTTTTTAACTTTTTGTGACCATTTCATTAAAATAAATTTAAAAAAATATTTCTTGTCTTCATGATGTAGGCATTAGCTTCAGCTTTCATATGCACAAGGCAAATATTTTTTTGGACGTGTAATATATGAAATACAGGAGTTTTCGTGAGGCATGTTTTTTCAGATTTTTTTTCTTTCATGCTAAATAACGAGAAAACTTGTAACTTTAGCTGTATATAATATTCTAAACATATTTTACTGACATTACAAGGTTTCTTTTGATGTAAGTTTTGTTTAAATCGGTCTAACACGCCAAAAGTTATAACGATTTGAGCTTGTGGTGTCAAATTGACACCACAAGTGCTGATTAGGGTAATGAAATCTAATGCGGATGAGGGTTAAATAAGAATGCCAGAATGTTTTCCAGACAAATCCAAAACGAGCGAATCCGGACATTTTATATTAAAAACCTTGTAAAATCCGGGCAATGGATTTCAAAATTTACAACCTAAAATCTGGGCAATATCCAGCATATTTGATCAAAATCACGTGATTATTCAATAATAAACAAAAAGAACACACTTGAAAATAATTTTTTTTCTTCAAAACACATCAGCAGATTTTTAGTCGTATTTTAGGCTTGCCAAAAACTATTCATGATTGTTCAGACAAAACTTGCTCAAAGAGATCGCAAAAATAAAAATTTATAATAACTCAATATAAGTTTTTTTTTTGTCATTTTGCGAAAGTGAATAAATCTGGGCAAAATCCAGGCTTTTTTCTACGAAATCCGGGCAACTGGGTCGGACCGAACTTTTCCTAAATTTTGTGTCAAATATCCGGGCAAGTCCTGATAAATACGGGCAATCTGGTAAACTTTTCTTAGCATCACCTTAACAATCTGGTTTAGTCAAGCGTTGAGCACGTTCTAGCGATGTTAATCTTGTGATAAACGATTGAATTAGTCGGTGATTTTTTTAAAACTGATTTTCTTTTAAAGAAAATATTCTTTAAGTTGCTTCCAAATGATGGTGGCTCCAGATGTTTCTCCGGAATTCTTAAAAAAATCCTTTGAGTGTAAAGTTAAGAAAAAACAAATTCCGGATAAAAAATAACAGGACTACCATGCGAAAATGCACTATTTTCAATCAAACAATGAACGAATGGACGAATAAAATTGAATTAACTTGGGAGATGATCAAAAACGGCTGTTAAAAAATTTAAAAACTTTCTTCAAATTTCGGATCTAAAATTACTCTGAACTACAACAATTCAACTTGTGTGTTCGCAGTTTAAAAAGATGGAAGTTTTCTTGTAAATTCAATTTTCAAATCAAATTTCATTTATCGACATTTTATTACTTTCTATGAACTATTTTAGCTAAAGGAACTGAGGAATGGTCCTAAAAATTTGGTTTTGAAGAGTTTATAAAATGTCCCGCTTTTTTCTGAAAGTATCTGGTAAGCCTAGGTTAAAACTCATTTGCTTGAAATTCTTCAACGAAGCAAAACGATGGTTCTAGTTTTGGGATTGCTTTCTGGTTTTAGAAACTGTCTCTTTCCAATTGACTTCGACCGATGTCTATCAGGTCGAAACAATCCTGCTGCCGAGCTGGGTCGGTTTCAACTTGTTTCAACTTGCTCCAATGAACAACGACCTAACTAATTTCGACCAAAACATTGGCTCGTTGAACATCTACCAGTTGACCGAAACCAGTTGCAACTGATTTTTACCAACGATTGAACGAAGCTAAAACCAATTTCAAACTACTACCAGCTACCCTACTACCAGTGGTTGAATCCTTATATTCCAGCCCGTAGCAAGGTCGTGGTATTTCATGATTAAGCAGGAATCTGCTCTTGCGGAAACAAAAAACAACATATTTCAAGACGAGTTTTTTCTCTGTTTTTAAAATAAAAAAAGGACTTTTGTTTGTTTACTTGGCAACCTTTGATCACACTAACCCAGTGGTCGGCAACCTGCGGCTTGCGAATCGCATGCGAGTGTTTGGATGTACAGCTGCAGTTCTTTAGCTCACGACGGCGCTAATATGATTTATTTGACTGAAATAAATATTTAAAAAATCATGCTAAATTAGTATTTTACCTCAATTTCAGCTTCATTGAAGTTTTCATTTTTCACTGTAATCAATTTTAAAAGGCGTTTCTAGTTTAACTTGTTGACTCGGAGCGAACAGAGCACCATTGATCGGGACATGATGAGCATTTTCTGCCGTAGAATGTAGCAACGAATTCAACTCGATGAAGTCAATTAATTTATAGAGCTACAGTTTGACAGATTTCATCTGACGAGTTGGCCTAGAGGTAAGATGTCGGAAAGGTAAGTTAGAATACTCAGGCTTTTGATTCCTAGTCAAGCGAACTTTTTTTTCTATTTACTATTTATGATTGACTATTTTGATTGTTGCAGTATACGGATAGTCGCATCATCCGTTAAACAATGCACCAGAAAAATAATATATGAGTTTGTGCGAATTGTTTGTATTCTGCAAACATACATACAATATTTTGTTGTTGCTTTGTTTGATGGATCAATCAATGATCAATCATAGATATCTAGTAAATGAAAAAAAAAACTCGTTTCAACTAAGAATCGAACCTACGTTTTCAAACTGCCTCTCCGACACCTTACCACAAGGCCAAATCGTGAGATGAAATCTTTCAAGCTGTAGTTCTATAATCTAGTTCACTTCTTCGAGTTGAACTCGCTGATAGGTTCTACGGCAGAGAATGCTCATCGTGCCTCGATATATAGTTACCGATTTCCAGCTTTCGACAAAAAATTTTGAAATGCTTTTATCTAATTTCTCATCGTTACTAGATGCATTCAAAAGCCGTTTTCGTGACTTTAATTCATACGAGCAAGAATTTTCGTTGTTTTTACCTAAATTTTACAGCTATTTGCCTGAACGCTACGTTGAGTTACGGAAATTTGTTACCAGAATTCTTGCTATGTTTGCAAGTAGCTATCTATGTGAGCAGTTTTTTTCCATAATGAAAGCTACAAAGACTCCTCATCGTTCGAGAATATCTGATAAAAATTTGTGTGTCAGTGACAAATAAACTTCAACCTGATATCAGGACAATAGATAAAATGCTTTATAATATAAGAATGTTAAACATTAAAAGCTTACATAAAAATTTAACGCAAAATTTCATTCCAAGTTTACTAATAACTATATTCCATTTTATTGTATCTAATCTTCGCAAAACTTATTAACGTATAGGAAATTTTTAATGCGGCCCGCACAATGGGACGAGTTTGACATGCCTGCTCTAGTGATTCTGTGATAGGGTGGCCATAAAGTTTGCACTACTTTATAAAGAAATAAGTAAGATTTAAGGGGGTGTCCATTTTACCACCCCTGTCCATTTTATCCACACTTCCCTTACTTTCCATACACACTTTGTTTTTCGCTTGTTTTTCACAAGAGAAAAATCAAAGTTATTATCAACAGATGCGTCACTCAAACAGAAATTTAAAATTAAGCTACACCGGGGCAAGTGCATACGTTCAACTTCTTTCAGAATCAAAAAAATTTAAAAAAAAAATCTTCTAGAAATTGTTGTTTAGGCCCAAACAAACAATCTGACCAAGAGAAATTAAATTTTTCCTCAAATTATTCTCTTAAAACACTGTACTGTTGGCTTGCACAAGAATTCAAGTTTTACATATTTTGGCTACAAAAAAGGCATTGAAATACGCTTTTCGTGGGAAAGTGAATTTTTGAGACTGATATTTAAGTGAAAGCAATAATTTTTTGGAAATTTTTTAGCATTCACACTGCAGGGTAAGTGCAAACGCACCTTTTGGCCATTTAACATCAGCCATTTCCGAATTTCATCTCAAAAATGGTTCAGCATTATACTAGAATGGTAAGTAAGGCTATCCAAATGATGTGTCTGAAAATTCTTTAATGCCTTGGTCTTGGTTGCTTAAAGCAACAGTCAATAAAAATGGAGTCAGAAAAAGTTATTTATATTGCAGCAAAACAGCAAATATATCAATAAAAGTTAATAAAACATATCAGAACAATGTATTAAATTCGTTTTAAGACCAATACACTGACGCATCTGAAAATACGTTTGGAAAAGGCATTGTATGAATGACCTCTACTTGAATTTTAATCAAATCTTGTACTTGAGCACTATCCATTGTACCATTAGCTTGAATTCACCTCACCTGAGGCTTAATAAGCTTCCTAGATTATGGGATAGGGGAAAGATTTCCAAAATGGGCCTATTGGGTTAAATGACCCTACGGCTGTTTGATGAAATGGCTGACTAGACAGCTTATCTGACCAATGCATTTTGAGGGTGATACGCTTAGAACATAAGGCAAGAAAGAATTTTATGAATTTACAAACTCAGAAAAATTTAAAAAATCATACAAGGTTTTGATACATTTTGATGTAATATTTCGACTTTTAAAAATTATACGTAAAGAAGCTTAAAACAAAAACAAGGAAGGTTTTTGTTTCTTACTCAAATGAACTTAAGAAATAAAACATATTTCAGCTTTTTTGGAGGTTTAATAATGATTATACAGTGGAATAATAGAGTGTTTTCGTATGCCCCCATCATGTTTGTAAAATGCCTCTCTCCTAAAATAACAGGTTAAATAGAATAAATACATGATTTTTATCATTGAACCTTCAAATCTAAGCTCTGAATAACATCTTAAGAGAGAATTGAAGATCTAAAAACAGATTTGATAAAGTTTTTCTCATGGATGAACGGCCTCCATAGTATGGGAACCCTAACTTTTGTTTTATTCCATAAAATTATAATATACATAGATTTTTTTAAAACTTCATCTTTGTCGTACGGAAATTATTCCTTTCTAGCAGTTTAAATGAAATTATACTTAAATATTGCCCAAAAAACATAAATTTTGTTCAAAACATAAATAGGCGCATTTAGCCCGCACGGTTTGAGGTTTGTTATTTTAGACAACATTTATAATAAAATCGTTTTCTTGGAAACAGAAGAAAATTTTAACACCGAAATTACTCCAATGTATAGAAAACAGATGCCTGCACACGTGTATATAGTTTTTATCCACATATTCGATGTGATATTTGATTAAATCAGTGTTCTGCTTAATAGGCGCATATAGCCCGCTCCTCCCCTAAGTAGTAATTGAAACTTGATTAATCGTACGCGCAACCGATTTGTGATTCTAAGCCTTCCAAAAGATCATAGTTTGATATATTTTGTTCGGAAGAAGAACGAAATAAGCAAACTTCAGGTTCGTTACACGAACTATTTCCATTCATGTCAGATGTTGCTCAACCTTCTACTTCTTGTAAACCAAGGATGAATTTTGGTCTGTGTTACTGTTTTACAGGTAAAAAGTAACCAAAATCCTAATAAATTTGTTAAAATAGGCGTTGGGACGAATGAAAGCTTTGCTGATAAATTTCTAGAAAAAAAATCTAATTTTCGAATGAAAATTTCACAGAATTTGCTGAGAGGGTAGGTTTTGAGGGGATAAGAAACAAGAGAAGAATTTGATATTTGTTCCGGCCATCAGGCCCATTTACAATTCTAGTGAAAATAAACGTGAAAATTTTTATTTCGTCTATAACTCAGAAACGTGACAACACAAGATTTTTCAACATGCTGGAATCCATGGGGAATGATTGAATGATGAAAATCCAACTTTAAAACCTCCTAGAACTGTTTCAGTTTAAGGAAAATATAAGGTACACCGGGGTAAGTGTGGACGGTTTTTCGTATAGTTCAACTTTAAAAATCCATTAAAAAAATCAGCAATTGGAGCAATTTTCATAAAATTTCATTCAATGTGATGCAGAACATGTTGTTTACAAACGCCGAAGAGATAAGCTCGATAGAAGCTAAGCGAGAAAAGTTATCACATAAATTGTAATGGACTGCCGGTGTCTTCACTTACCTCGCTTTATGGGGTAAGTGTGGACGGTTGATTTTCCCTTTGATTTCTCAGAAAATTTTCAAAAAAATGTGTTTTCTTGGTTGAATACGTTATTTTATTGCTCAAACCGTCCAAAATTTAGAAAAAAAAAGTTCATGATACTATTAGTAAGGCATCTTTCAATAATTATTGTGTGTAATTTATGTTGCTACACACGAGATCCGATTTTATCAAAAACACAGAACAAACAAGTACTTTACCCAACTTTTCATGATCCGAATGCTTAATATAGCTAAATAATACAATTCATGAAAGATGAAGGAAAGAAATTTGAAAAAATGTGTAAACATCGAGTCTTTTTAAAGCCGTCCACACTTACCCCAGGCAGGGGTTCGAGACAAAATTTTAGTTTTTTGTTAATAAACTCTTTTTTCTTCATTTTTAACCGCCGTTTCTTTTCCTAACTGGTTGGTTGGAATATAAGGAATGTTTCAATGTAGAGTTTTCCATCGAGAGCCAGCTAGTTTACGAGAAATTTGCAATTGAAAAAGATGCACATCAACTCGACATCATAGTTGAAAATAGAAAATTCCAAAAAAGTCGCTGTAAACATCCGTTATTGTCTGAATCTTATCTTTTTCACAGTTATTGGATAGATTACAAGTAACTTGAACATTCTGCATGAAAAGTTTGAGAAAATAGTGCACAGTATTGTTTTAATAGCCATCGTCAACACTTACCCCGGTGTACCTTAGTGCATTTTTCAACCATTCTCCATTGATTCCACCATGTTAGGTATATATCCTAGTTATGATAGTTATTTACTGAATCAGCTTTGTTCACAGTCATTTTTACGAGTACTGTAAATGTGCCTTTACTGACAAACATTTTTCCTCATTGAGCCACCGTAGGGTTTCTTTAGAATTCTAGCACAATATTAACCAGACTTAAAATTTACAGCACATTGTTTGCACCTCAACTGTTTGATATTTGCGGCCGAAAGCAAACGCGGCATACGTCACGTCAACATATTTTCCAAGAATACAAATTGTTGTATTCACAATTTCCCAGTTATTAAGAGCCGACATTAAAAAATTCAATTTGGTTTAATTTTTACATGTAAAGTTATTTTCTAATAGTAGGATCTTGACAATATTTTTTTTGATATTTTAATAAAAATAAAAGAAGTGACATTATTTCCTCAACCGTTAATTTTGGAAAATTGTTTTCAGTTATTTGCAAGAATTCAAAATATTCCAAAATATTTTTAATATTTTTTTTTATTATGAAATGGTAAATTGCAAACAAAACTTCAATTTGTTAATTGAAAGAAAAAGTTTTGAAAGTGGTGTTGTTGTGCATTTTGGATTTGTAGTTTATAAAGGAGTTGTACTGCCTTCAGCTAGGCAGAACTAAGCTTAATTTTGGAAAGCCTATCTTAAACATGTTTTCTACATTTGAATTAATCTGTACTAATTGAGTTGTCTCAATATTTATTTTTATAACCTGGTATGACCTTGAAATTTTTTTCAAACTTTCAGTCATCAGTGAATTAAATAAACATAAAACTGACAGTTGTTTTCTTTAAACTTATCTTCGCTGCAACAATTATGCCATTACTGTCCAATTCGGAAATCCGTCTCATTAATCCACGATGTGAGTTATTTTTGTAACGTAACATTTTCATCGTTGCAGCGTGCTGCGGTAGCAACAATACGCAAGCACAGTGCACCCATTTAATTTCATAACAATCAGATACAAGTCCCCAACATCTGGTCGCGAAAAAAAATGATACACATATCACACCGATATTTTAAGATAAGCTCGAACTCAAGCCAGTCCGAATGCTTTCTAGGGGTCCAAGGATTTTTCTCGATATTTCTAATGAAATTTGATATTTTTTTTCGCGACCATACTTCAGGTCTACCTTAATTTGTTCGGCTTTATTTCCCTTGCTTCAGCTGAAAAAAGACCACCGTTGATGCTATTTTTGCACATTATACGTAGCATTTTCTCTGCGTACTCTTTCGTTTTCTATGTATCTAGCCAGAAATAGTTCAAAAGTAATGAACCATATTCGAGCACAAAAACATGTATTCCTACACCAATAAATTGCAGCATCAATTAAATGGTGGAATTTTTTCATTCCATTAAAACAGTATAACTTTTCATTCTATCTGATGAAAAATACAATGATTCATTACCAGAAACGCATTGATGGGCTAGAATTTTAAGTTCAAAAGATGTCAGATCAATCACCGGGTCGCCTAGCCTGTGAACTTCGAGGTGAGACTTCTGTGTATCTCGTATATTTCAACCAGCCGAATTGGCAATGGTCCACTTTTTTTTTCTCTCAAAGCATTTTTACAGCATGACTAACTGTTCGTACTTCAATCTTTTTTATTTGCAGCAAGCAGACTAGCATTGAGATCGAGCAGCTGAACGCTCGCGTTGTTGAAGCTGAGACCAAGCTGAAGAGCGAAGTTCAGCGCATCAAGAAGAAGCTGCAGATTCAGATCACTGAGCTGGAGATGTCCCTGGATGTTGCCAACCACACCAACATTGAGCTCCAGAAGACTATCAAACGCCAGTCGGCTCAGCTGACCGAAATCACGGCCCATTACGAGGAAATCCAACGTCAACTGCAGACCACCGTTGACCAGTACGGAATTGCCCAGCGTCGCATTCAGTCCCTGACCGGTGAACTGGAAGAGATTCGTGCCAACTACGATTCATCTCTGCGCTCTAAGCGCCAGGTCGAAGTTAGCCTTGAGGAAGCCACCTCTCGTATCAATGAACTGGTCGTTAGCAATGCCAACTACGCTTCGCTCAGAGCCAAGCTGGAACAGGAAATCACCGTTCTGGCTACCGACTACGAGGAAGTTTCCCGCGAGCTTAAGATCAGCGACGAGCGCTACCAGAAAGTCCAGGTATTGCATTTTGGATCATTTGAGAACTTGGTACATCTTGATCATGTGAACCTCTCTATTATTTTAGGTTGAGCTCAAGCATACCGTTGAGCTGCTGCACGAAGAACAGGAAAGAATTGTCAAGATCGAAGCCATCAAGAAGTCCCTGGAAGTCGAAGTCAAGGTAACTGAAAGCTTTTTGACGCCCTGTTGGTTGAAAACTTATTGCAATCTTTCTTTCAATAGCAACTTTCAGTTCGCCTTGAAGAGGTGGAGGTCAACGCCGTTGCTGGAAGCCGTCGTATCATCAGCAAACTGGAAGCTCGTCTGCGTGATATCGAAGCCGAATTGGAGGGAGAAAGGATGAAGCACGCTGAAACCATCAAGATCCTGCGCAAGAAGGAGCGCTCGGTTAAGGAAGTATACATCCAAATCGAGGAAGACCAGAAGAACATTCAGATTCTCCAAGATGCTCTTGAGAAGGCCAATCAGAAGATTGCTGCCTACAAGCGCCAGTTGGTCGAACAGGTATACAAGCGTTTTTCTTTTTTGTTAAACTTCCAACCAACCAAATCAATATTTTCAATTCAAGGAACAATGCTCGCAAACCTGCGTCACCAAGGTGCGTCGCTTCCAGCGTGAATTGGAAGCCGCTGAGGATCGTGCCGATGTGGCTGAAAGCAACCTGCATTTGGTTCGTGCCAAGCACCGTACTTTCGTTACCACCTCGACCGTTCCCGGATCGCAGGTCTACCTGGTCCAGGAAACTACCCGAACCATCAACGAATCGTCCTCCTAAGAGGGGTTTGCAGGAACATGTCGCAGTTTAGTGCCATTCCTCCGGTTCGCACGATCCACCGGGAAAAAGCAGGGTGTGGCACAATGCACACCAGATGATCTTTCATTATTACCATTTCCGTTCAATTGTTTTTTAGTTCTACGCGTTCATCTTTCGTTGTGTTCTACTTTATGTTATCCTACGTTATCGCCTTTGATTTTGTATATTTTTCATCTTTTTATTCCAACCACGTTAACGAACAAATACCAGCAAATCTCTTTGTAACAAGGCGTCTATTATCCATCGCCAAAAAACCACTACAGAGTGCCATTATCACACAACTCCCAACAACTATGAAGAAATGTGAATCTCTTACATTGAAAAAAATCTAAACGCTGAATACTAGCCGCCATTTTTATTAAGATCAATACTGAAACTAGATGATATAAAAGAGAAAAAGAGAGTGTAGCAAAAATTGATTTAGAAAAGAACGCCTTTTGTTATCAGTTGCGTGCCACTTTTATAACGCAAGCACTGGAAGTGTCGTGAAAAGAAGATCATTTCAATTATATTTCTTTTGTATGATATAAATCTTTGTAATAAATAATTATTATTAAACAAATAAAAAGCTTAAAATCAGAATCAGAACCAAGTGTTCGTGGATCCAAGTTTTGAAAAATCCTAATTCTTGAGGATGTTATCATGATACGGTCCCTTGAGTTCCCGCAGATTTATTCCCAGTGTCTGGCATAAAATCGTCGTTCCGCTAAACGCTGATTAGTCCGCTAATGGAGGAAGGTTGGAAACCCTGGATCGAGATAAACGTGTTTCCACATCGAACTAATTTTGAGTTGAATTTTGTACATATTTAAACTGTGTTTTTGTTAGTTTTATTGGTTTGAAATTATGTGTGAAGTGTGCATCCGGATTGAATGGAGTTTAAGTTTTCAGTTTAGCAGATTGCAGGTAATTTATGTTTTTAATTTGTATTTTGGCATACTTCGGTTCAACGATGGCGACATTTGTTTTGATTTTCGAGTTCGAGCTATCTAGATAAGCTCGAAATGAAAAAAACAAATTGAGAAGGCGCGATTTAAACTTAAAAAAAAGCTCCTTAAATTTAACGATACCATTACAATGCGTCACATCATTCGACATCCACTTAAACCGACATCTGATAAGTAAAAATATTTTTTCTATTTAACGACATCTGGTGGATAATTGAAAATGAATTTTGAATCGACCAAAATCAACGACTAATGACATTTTGAAAATAATGTGATCCAAGATAAAAAGTATACGCACAGTCTGTGGTATACGTGTAACCATTTTCGACAACATAAAGTGTGATTACAAAAATATGACAGTTTATTAAAGCTAATATACCTGGTAGGTACTTTAATTTCCAAATATTTGTCTTCGGTTTCTGGTAATGAATTGAAACTTTCTGATGATAACAACTTTCCGAAATATACATTGGCAAAATTTGAAATACTTATCATATTTTAAAATGGATGCACCGTACTATTCTCTTGACAATTTCTTTTACTTTTGGAAAACCTGTTTCGAAAATGTTTTGCTTACAGCAATCTAATAAACTTTATTTTATTGGTTGCGTCATTTTACTTAAATTTAAGATTGCCTTCTATCACCGAGAACAGACGTACAAGCTGTAGGATACGTTCGATTAGTAAAGCATTCAAGTATGGGTGAAATCATAAATAGGTTCGATTAGTTTAAAGCATTGTAATTCTGGCAGTAACGAACGAACCACCGAGAGAGGAGGTCAATAAAGTGGTGTCAGCCGAAGGTGTTGCCGACTCAGAATTCTACAATTTGGCGCAGCCAGTGGGATTAGTTTTTTTGTCTCGGTTATAGTTGTTTGAAAGGTTAAGTTTCATTAAATGAATTCACTGCAGGGTCCGGTTATCAAATCGAAGCATAAGTCGGTCAGTTTTTTTTTAAATTCATTGGGTTTCGCGGTCCAGTTCCATACTGAAGAGCAAGCAGCAACGCGACGTAAGGTTGCAAGAAAAAGCTGGGCCGGTTAATAAAAAACCGTAGAGCATGGCGAGACCGGTTGAAAATTTTCCCGAAGCGCACGAATACAGGAGGAGCTGGTCCAGTTTATTAACTGAAGAGCAAAGCGGGCCTGGTTGGAAGAATTTAACCGAAGCGCAAGAAAGAGAGGAAATTCTCTAATTATACTCGTTAGCAAGTTAGAAACTGCGGAACAACGTCAAGCGGCTCGGGTGGGAAAATACCCGAAGCGCATGAGAGGAGAGAATTATTTCGATTGAAACTGAGCATCGATCTGTTTAGAAACCAGCTGGAGAGCCAACTGATTTACTTCTCCTCTCGGTGAAACGAACAACGGCAGAGGCTTTCATTTTCACCACACCGCATTTTGCTACTAAAGATTCGCTTAGAAAGAGAGTGAAGAACTTGATGAGAGGGAAAGATTGTAATTTCACCACACGTGTAGTACATGTTTGTGTAGAAGGACAGGAAAGTAGATCTGAGAAACAGATGGTGAAACATCTAAAGCTGCTCATAGTTGGATTGTTCGCCATCTTGTGCAGTGGAAAATTTTCAAAGCAAGGAAAAATTACTTTCGCTAGGAGCAATTGTGGACGATTTGGATTTTAATCACGGTAAGAATGAAGTAAAAAACCACAGAGTGCTAATTGGAATAAGTGATGATAGAGAAATAAGCCAATCCGTTTGGAACTAATTAATATTTCAGATGGACGCCAGATCGAGTCAATTTTCGATTCCCCCATTCAATGATTCTTTGCCGACCCAAGATTTGAGACGAGAATGGGAGGAATGGCATAGATCATTTGAATTGGTGCTTGAGCTTCGGAATATTGAAAGTCAGCACGAGAAGTTTGTGTTTCTTTTGGCTTGCGGAGGCAGAGGTTTGCAAAAAGTATTTTATAATGCCGGACCAGCTGCAGACGAGATCTACCCACTACCAGTGAAGGTTCCATTAAGGCCGGATGAAATTCCCGAATACGACAACGCTATCAAACGATTGCAGAAGTTTTTTGTGGGCAAAAGAAATGAGCGCATTGAAGTTGAACTTTTCAGATCAATGACGCAATCGCAGGATGAAGCTTTCAACCAATTCATCTTAAGACTCCGCTCGCAGGCAGCGTGCTGCGATTTTTCCGATAAAGAGAAACGGGAGATTTTGCATCAGGTGACCATGGGCGCCAGTGACGAAAAGGTACGTGACAAAGGACTTGAGAACGTCATGGGCCTAGATGAGTTGATGAACTATGCGGTCAATCGGGAAATCTTGCATCGCCAAAAGACGAAACCAAAAATTGGAGAAGAGCTGGAAACTGTAGCTGCCGTTAGACAGTCTCAGTGGAAGAGACTTCGAACAACTTCTTCGTTTAAAAGTAGGCCGTTTCAAAACAACGAGTGTGGTGATTGCGGCAGAACAAACCATGCTGCCGGATCCGATATTTGCAGTGCTAAAAAGGCAACATGCCGCAGATGTAGAGCACAAGGACATTTTGCTCGGAAGTGTCCAGGGATGTTTGGCCGAGAGCAAAGGACATCGCGATATGGATTCCAACGTAGAACACAATTTCGCGACAGACGTCAGCAATCTAACACCCACCGGAATGAGATGGAAACAAACGCCTTGCAGGGAGCTGGTAAATGGATTGAGGATTTACCAAGTCGCCCAAGTGTTAAGGAGGACAGTCTTAAGGTGGAGTAACCATTTATGATATTTTTCTTTCTTTTTAAACATTACATTTTAAATCGTTGAATAAATATTTGAATTAACAAGAACTCATGATTTATTTATTCAGGATGATTCAAACGGCTCAATGGTTTGCAAAATTGCTGACTTCCCAGTCTTGTTTCTGAATGACTCGGGCGCCTCAATCAATACCGTCACAGAAAAGGTATGGCGACAGCTCCTTGAGCAGAAAACAAGCATTTATAAAAAGAGATTTCATTGTGAAAAACAGTTCACACCATATGCTTCCGAAAAACCATTGCGTGTTATAGCTACTTTCGAAGCGTGGATTTCTGTTGATCCCATGAAACCTACCATCTTTTCTGAGTTTTTCTTCATCGAGGGGGTCAACAAATCGTTACTAAGCAAGTCTACTGCAGAAGATTTGAGAATTCTTAAAATCGGCCTTGATGTGCAAACTATAGAAGAGACAGCCCAACCGTTTCCAAAATTTCATGGTATACAACTGAAACTCGTCATTGACAAATCTGTTCCCCCAAAAAAATTATCCTACCTGAGAATACCAGAGCCATTAAAAGACAAAGTCGATGAAAAAATCAACGAAATGCTTCGTACCGATATCATCGAGCCAGTAGAGGGTGCTCCAGAATGGATTTCTCCAATGGTGGTCGTGCCGAAAGATCGGAATGATATACGTTTGTGCATAAACATGAAATACCCGAACCAGGCTATACAAGGGGAGCACTTTCCGCTTCCAATTATAGAAACTTTTTTGAACAGCCTGAGAGGAGCTACCGTGTTCTCTAGACTGGATATTTCGTCGGCATTCCATCATGTAGAACTGCACCCAGAATCTCGGAACGTCGCAACATTCATGATGAATAAAGGGCTGATGCGTTTCAAACGTCTTATGTTTGGCATCACCTGCGCGCCCGAGATGTTCCAGCGAATAATGATGGAAATGCTTTAAAAACGAACACACACATATAGGATCTCAGTGAAACTACATGTTTCTTTGAAGAGATCTGAATTCTAATTAAGACTAAAGCGTACATCTTTCAAGGATATAATGGCTAGCATCTTACTAATGGCTAACACCACCAGCCCACAGAAAGAGTACTATGTATGCCGTGACCGAGACTCGATCTCATGACCTCTGGCTTAGAAGACTTGAACGCTATCCTCTAGGCCACGGTCGGCGGCTTGCTTGGTGGTCATGTCTTGGTCATGTCAAAGGGGTCATAGTCTATATCGACGACATAGTTGTTTCGGGAAAATCCCGTCATGAACACGACCAACGTCTTAACCAAGTCCTGAAAATTCTGGAGAAGAATAACGCCAAATTGAACGAGAATAAATGCTGCTTTGCTGTACATGAGCTAGAGATTCTTGGCTTCAAAGTAAGCTCTCATGGTATCAGCCCTTCGGATGAGAAAATTGCAGCCATCAAAAACTTTTGACAACCCGAAACGAAAGAGGAAGTGAGAAGCTTTCTGGGGCTCGTAAATTTTGTGGCTCATTTTATCCCATGCCTCTCTACTCGGACGGAACCTTTGAGAAAGTTTATAAGAGGTAATTTTCAAATAAAAAAAACGATAAATGGTTTGATTAATAATTACATATTTCATTTAAGGCGATGTATCGGTATTTGGTCCTGAACAAAGTGAGGCCTTCGAAGACTTGAAAAGGGAACTCTCAAGCAATGTAGGGAAGTTGGGATATTTTGATCCAAACGATTGTACCGAACTCTATGTCGACGCCTCACCAGTTGGATTAGGAGCGGTATTAATTCAGAAAGACAAAACCAATGTCCCCCGAATCATATGTTTCGCGTCCAAAGGGCTGACACAAACTGAGCGCATTTACCCTCAAACTCAGCGCGAAGCCCTAGCGGTCGTCTGGGCTGGCGAAAAACTTTAAATCTACTTGTTTGGTTTATACTATATATACCGACCACAAAACGTTAGAGTTTATCTTCGGTGGCAAACTTAAAGAAAATAAAAGAGCAATCAGACGGGCCGAAGGCTGGGCTTTGCGCTTTCAGCCCTACGACTTCGAAATTAAACATATTCCAGGCAATGTTGCGGATCTTCGTTCAGAATGAATTTTTCTCCCCATCCTAGTCACCAATGAATTTACTCCTCAACATGGAAACGCTGTTTTCTTTACAAACGACGCTTTTCAGCATCGAACGACGCATACCTAGTTTGTTTTTCTTCCCCTCTCTAGTGATCAGTTATTTTCTGAGTTACTATCGGTAACCATCAAACAATCATCATTCGCTCTTGATGAAAACATTGCGCGAAGACGGCGTCGTATCATCCGGCGCCTTCTCGACTCGCTGACGATCATGCTTCACCACGAATGCTTCATGAAGCAAAATGATTCAATTCTAGGAACACAAGAGGTGCCCAAAAACTAAACCTAGACCAATATTGGCTTATTTTCCTCTCAAGTTGTGTCAATTGTATGGGTCTTAGTCGTTATCTCGGGAATTGTCCTTTTCCTTAAGGGTCTAAGTCTGGGCATGAATCAACAACATCTTCATCAACTCGCGCCGAATCAACTCGCTAACGAATTGATTCTGTTGCGAACTGAATGATTGCTGGAGTAAACAATGACTGAAAATCTGGAGGAAAAAATCAACAAAGAACCCTAGGCAACAGAAACAGAACGAAAAACCATGGTACATAGTTCACTAAGACGGCGTTCTTCTGTTGCAGGTTTTAATTCGTTCGTGGGTAAATGCTAAACAGCGTCGTTACTGTGGTTGCATCGGTAACGATTTGAAATTTTGAAGTAAACGAAGCGATTTTCAGTAACCCTGATTCCAGGCTTGGCGAATATTTCAGATGCTCTCTCGAGATTGTGTATCTAAACAGATCCTCCATTCGATGAAGGTTCGACTCACTTTCTATTTGCTATAGGAGAGGGCTTGACAGCTATAACCTTGGAACAAATTAAGACCGAAACCGGAAATGATGAAACATCCATGGCAGTTATGGAAGCTATCAAAACGGGGGTTTGGCCACGAACATTAATACGCTACGAAGCTTTTGCCAAAGAGCTCGGGATTCTCGAAGGCATTTTGGTGAGAGATGATCGGATAATAGTTCCGAAATCGCTAAGACCCCGGGCTCTGGCCATCGCCCATCGTGGTCACCCGGGAGTAGTTACCATGCGTCGATATCTTCGCGAAAAAGTATGGTGGCCTCTTATGGACCGTGACGTGCTGGAAAACATACAACAATGTGCCGGTTGTGCTGCTGTGAGGTGCTGAGTTTGCCAAGTATTGTAAGGATAAGAACATACGGCTGGTTCGCACAATCCCTTATTGGCCGCAAATGAATGGCCTGGTAGAGCGGCAAAACCAGGGGATCCTCCGGACGTTGCGGATTGCTAAAGCCACTAATATGGATTGGCGCAAGGCCATCTAGGACTACGTATATATGTATAACACATTCCCTCATTCCGTAACGGATAAAGCACAGGTAGACCGATAAAGGATTTATTGCCAGCCATTAGAACCGAAGTTGCACTGCGCCAAGATGAAGGTGTTCGAGAGACCGATGCCATTGGAAAGCTGAAAGGAAAAGTATACGCGGATCAGAGACGAAATGCTGAGGCATCCGACATTAAAGAAGGAGACTTCGTGATGCTTAGAAATAATGAAACAGGAAAATTGGAACCAAAATTTCGACTTGAGAAATTTCAAGTGAAGAAAATTTCTGGACAAGACGCCATCGTGACTAATGAGGAAGGAGTTATTTTGCGTCGCTGCGTAACACATTTAAAAAAAAATGGCCTTCCGTTAGAGCTCCAGAACCTGCAGAATTTACTTGTGACTCTTCTGCAACGGAAAACGACTCTTCCACAGAACCTACCAGAGATTCCCTTGTCCAACCAACACATCACGATGATGACCATCACCTTCAAGACCAGAGTGCTCCCAGCCACCCGCTGGGATCAGCGATTAAAAGAAAGACCGAATCTACTCAACAGCCATCGATGAAACGTCCTGCTCGAGAGAGGAAAATTCCGCACCGTTACGTACAACTGTTAGAAGACTTTTGATTAAATTTCTTAATTTTTTTTTTCTCTTAATTTTTCTCTGGTTACTTTGTTTATAAAGACGAGGGAAGAGATGTAGGATACGTTCGATTAGTAAAGCATTCAAGTATGGGTGAAATCATAAATAGGTTCGATTAGTTTAAAGCTTTGTAATTCTGGCAGTAACGAACGAACCACCGAGAGAGGAGGTTAATAAAGTGGTGTCAACCGAAGGTGTTGCCGACTCAGAATTCTACACAAGCTAGCCCCCTAAACTTGTGTTAAAATTCCAACGCCCTTTTTGAACCATTTTGTTTTTTGGCTGGGACACCAGATGTCTCAAAACACACCAAAAAGAACTGTCAAAACAAAACTGAGAAAAAAATAATAAAATTCAAATCAGTTTTAAACAGCTCGTATGAGCTACTTGGCGTGTTGATAGAAAATCACTGTTTGAGCTTCGTAAATCATTCGTCACATTGCATAAAAAATGTACTTATGATAAAATTTACCCGCTATTTTCTTCAAGCTTGCACGAAGTACTAAATTTTTAACAATGAGGTTCAAATGTGAAACGTGTATGGAACCTGCTTTGAGATGCCTATAGAATCAGTACTGCTGGGTGAGAATGATCGTCAGATTCTTATTTGACTGGAGATGCTTCCTCTGACATCGATAACCATTCAAGAAGTGCGTAAGCTTGATCCAAAAGTTGTCAGTTATTCTCTGCCGCAATAGTACTAAAATAATAAAGTAAAATTTGGCCAAGTTAATAGAAACTCCAATTGCATTTTTCGAGCAATAAGTTTAAGCCGTTCGTTTTTCTGAGATATTGCTGAGCGCTTTAAAAGTTGATTTGTAACTTTTTAGCGGCGCAGCAGATGGCAGATTTCACCTTTTCAGATACCTTCACATTTTCACATGAACGTTCATTTCCTGTTCTTATCGTTGTCATTGGCTGTTTTGTGATACAGTTTTTTATTATGCAGGCATGGGCATTAACTATTTATTTCTACGTTCGTGAGCAACTCGAGAGGAAGGAACATCATCCAGATCGACCACATACCGACGTCGATGAAGCTGGCGGACATTTTGACTAAGGGTCTACCTGCACCAGCGCTTAGAATGCTATACGGGGCAGCCTTGAAATAACAGATTGCTACTCAGAGAATACCACGTTATTTTTGAAACCGTCTTCGAAGTAGTTTTTATTCCAACCGCGAGTGTTCCCCTCCACCATATCACTTCAAACCATACTGTATATTCTGTTCGGATCAAATGGACTGTATTATCGTTCAAAAATAAAAACGCGTCTGTTACGTTTAACAGTCAAAGAACAAGTGATTTATTGGGAGAAAAAATACAATGGTATTGGTATGAAAAGCAAAAAACTATAGCAAAAATACTTGGTATAAATTTCTCTCTATCGGGAAGGGTTGCCGGAACTAACATCCTCCCCGGCGTTGAAATGGACGATTTCAAAATGCAGGATGACACCATTCCTCCTAGGTGTCCAGCGGCAGTAGACAGATATTCTTAACAGCTCTCGTAGTAGTTTTTCCATTGGGCAGCTGAAGGCTAACCACACGAGTGTGGCCATCCTTACCAGGAATCAACTCTTTGATGCGGGCCATAACCCACTGTAGAGGTGGAAGGTTTTCGTCGACCAGCAGCACCAGAGATCCTTCTTTAAACGTTGTATGTTTGAAGTCTTTTTGACGCTGTTGTAGCTCATGTAGATAGTGGGTCATCCAGATTTTCCAGAATTTCTGTTTGAGATCTTGCAAGAATTGCCAGCGAAAGAGCCTGTTCGCTGGGATATCGTGGTACGACGGTTCGACGATCGCTTGGAATTCCCTTCCTATCAGGAAGTGCGCTGGCGTTATCGCACGGATATCATTTGGGTCGTCAGACAGAGGGCATAGAGGACGAGAATTCAAAATTGACTCTATCTGGGTGAGTACCGTTGAGAATTGTTCGTACGACAGGCAATGTTCGGCGAGTATCAACTTGAGATGCGTTTTAACTGACTTTACGCCAGCCTCCCATATACCACCAAAATGGGGACTGTGCGGCGGTATGAAGCTCCATTGAATCCCTCGTTGTGTGGTGAAATCGTTGATTGTACGTTGATGTTGCTCCTCTAGGAACAATGCAGCCAAACGTCGTAGTTCGTTGTTCGCACCCTCGAAATTTGTAGCATTGTCAGAGTAAATTCTTTCTACTAAGCCTCGGCGACTGACAAATCGGTGCAAAGAACCAAGGAACGCTTCAGAGGTCAGGTCGGACACTAATTCAAGGTGGATGCATCGGGTAGCCATACATACGTACACACAGATGTAGCCTTTCGTTGTCTGAGGGCTTCTCAACTTGGTAGTAGCACGAACCTTGAACGGTCCAGCGAAATCGAGGCCAGTATTCGTAAATACTGGTGCTGGTTGGACACGGTAATCTGGCAAGTCTCCCATAAACTGTGTGGATCTTTTCGGTTTCAAGCGGCAACATGGTACACAATCATGTACGATCTTGCGTATAAGATTCTTTGCCTTGAGGGGCCAGTAGCGCTGCCTGACGATGGCTAAGAGACTTCGTTGTCCAACGTGGAGGTTCGTAAGATGCAGATGCCGTATCAGTGTTATTGTCAGTGGGTGCTTATCTGGCAGAAGTGCTTGGTGTTTATATTCGTAGGGTACTTGTGCGTTCTTCAGACGACCACCAACGCGAAGAATACCATCATGTGAATCAATGAACGGACTAAGATTGAGGAGCGGGGATTTTACTAATCTGTCGGTTGTTATTAACTTGATTTCTGTTTCAAACATTTCAGCTTGGAAAAGTCTCAAAATAAGCGTTGATGCTCGTTTCATTTCGTCAGCTTGCAATAGACCCTTGGTTAGCGTTTTCTTTCCATTGCGGATGTAATCACAAAAACGCACGACGTAAGCCATAGCCCGATGAATAACTGGGAAACGGCTGATTTTATTAAATAGTGGCAACCGAGTGTTTGGTAGCGTCGTCAGGAAAATGTTACCTTTTAATTCAGGCAAATCTTCGTCTTTTATCGTAAGCGGTTGTTCAATGTCTGGTTCAGTTGATTGAAGACTCGGTGGCCCGTTCCACCAGAGTGTGTGGGCAGCAAGATCTTTCGGTTGAACACCACGAGACAGGCAATCTGCAGGGTTCGAAATCGAGGGTATGTATTTCCAGACGAATTGATCGCCAATAATCTGAATGTCTCGTACTCGGTTACTAACAAATAGAGCAAGAGTTTCAGGTGGTTTTCGGATCCAACACAGAACTATTTGGGAGTCGCTCCACAATATAATACTTCGGACTTGAATTTCGATCGAGGTCAATAGTTTAGCCGTCAGTCGAGTTAGCAGTTGAGCTGCCATCAGTTCGGCACGTGGTGTCGTAATTTGCTTCTGATTGCCAGTCTTGCGGGGTAGAATTCGTGCTTTGCTACATATCAGCTTCATTTCGGCTACTCCATCGTGACGTATCAAACGAGAGTAGAGACAGGCGCCATACGCCAAATCCGATGCGTCCGCAAATCCGTGGAGCTCGATAACCGCTGTTTGTTCACCGAGAATCCATCTGGGGATTCTAACACCATTCAAACAATTCAGTTGGTTGTAGTAGTCGCGCCACAATTGCCCAATTTGTTCCGGAACCTGTTGGTCCCAGTCAAGATTCAGATTCCAGAGCTCCCTCAGGATCAGCTTAGCTGCAGTAACCGCCGGGCCCACGAAGCCCAACGGGTCGAAGATTTTTGCTATTTGGCTCAGGATTTCTCTTTTCGTTATTGCAGGTTCGGTTAACTTGGACAGGACGAACGTGAAATGGTCTTCAACGGGGTTCCAAGCTACACCAAGCGTTTTCATAATGACGTTGATGCTTGGATCTTCAATTTCGATGCCACTTTCACCTTGCTCCTCAGGAACATCCGCCAGAAGTTCGATACAATTTGAAGCAAATTTGTGCACACTGAAACAACCTCTCTTGAGTAGTTTGACGACTTGGTTCTTCAACTGGATAGTTTCTTCCAACGTGTTTGCTCCCGTTAGAATATCGTCCATATAGCATGCTCTCTGCACAATCTTTGCAGCTAATGGATAGCTTTCTTGTTCATCAATGGCTAGTTGACGCAGTGACATGGTAGCAAGAAATGGGGATGATGCTAGACCATATGTTACTGTCAGTAGATCGAAGGTCTTCAAAGGTTGGCTCTTATCCTCTCGCCAGAGGATTCTCTGATAGGAAACGTCATCTTTATGCAAGGCAACTTGCCGATACATTTTAGGAATATCAGCGGTGAATGCAAATCTGTGCGATCGAAAGTTCAACAGGATAGCGATCAAGTCATTTTGCACAATCGGTCCTATCATCTGCGTTTGGTTAATCGAGACCCCAGAGTCCGAAGTAGCAGATCCATCGAACACTACGCGAAGCTTAGTTGTCGTGCTGGATGGCTTCAAAACGTAGTGGTGCGGTAAGTAGAAACTTGGAGTCTGATCTGCGTCGGCTGTTCGATTCTCCCTCATATGCCCAAGTGATTCATACTCCTTCAAAAAGTCGCTGTATTGCTTCTTCAATTCTGGTGCTTGATCGAGACGTTTCTCTAGAGCCAAGAATCTTCTCTCAGCCATGCGTTTTGAGTTGCCCAGTCTATTTTTGTCGTCATTGAAAGGGAGCCGAACAATAAATCGTCCCTCAGAGTCACGTCGGTGTGTTTCCTCAAAATGTCGCAAGCAATCTTGTTCTGTGGTCGAAGGAGGGAAATTATCGTTTTCAAATGACTCAATTTCCCAAAAACGGTTTACCAATCGGTCTAGATTTTCTTCGGTAACGGTGGTACAAAACGAGTGGACGACAGTTTTTGCTTCAATGGGAACGGAACCGCTTAAAATCCAGCCAAATTGAGTCTCTTGGAGTACAGCGGAACAACGAGGAATATGCATCCGACCAGACTTCAGCATGTCGAAAAATACCTCCGCTCCAAACAACATGTTGATTTTACCAGGTACATCAAACTCAGGGTCCGCAAGTTGGAGGTCGTTTGGCAAACTCAAAGCAGCAGTTTCAATTTTCGTCAACGGAAGATTGCCAGTAATTTTGGGTATCACAAGCAGCTCAAGACAAACAGAATAGTTGGCGATACGAGATTCCACCTTTGTATGGACTTTGGAACGTACGAACGAAACGAAAGGAGAATCTGCCTGTCAAAATCTCTCGGTTGGACGCAAAAATTGGAGCGGTTCGTTTCATCGTTGTCATCCCTCGACGGTTGTTCGGGTTTCGATTCTTCCAATTTCGTAGACGATGTTTCACCAACAGGCTTGCTGGGCTTCTTGGAACCATCATCAGGATGCAGGAAAGTATGATGACGTTTCTTGCATTTCTTGCACGTACTATGGGAGGAGCAATCTGGCGATCTGTGACCTTGCAGCAAACAATTAAAACAAAGGCCACTGCGGCGGAGGGTAACGTATTTATCAGACAAACTAGCACTTTTAAAATCATCACACTCCCAAAGTTTGTGACTCTTCGGACATTGAGGACATTTGTTGTGAGTTGCAACCAGCACACTTGCCTTTACTTTCGTTTCTTGGAAATCTCTTGTAGGTCTTGAATTCTTGATAACGGGTTTCATTGGAAGTCGAATCTTTTCTAATACTCGGCATCGTTCACGAAGGAATTCAATGGTGTCGTCATAATCTGGCAACTCTCCAGCAGTTTGAGCTAATTCCCACGCCTTTCTGGTTTCTGGGTCAAGTTTTGAAGCAATGCGATTGATGAGCATGCATTCGCCTACACGGTAACCAAAGTTACTCTATTCTGTATAAAATTTCATACAGTTTCGGAGCAACTGTCTCCACTTAGTTTTATGTTTGGGCGTTTTAAGCAGAGCGTGAGCAAAGAGCTTTTATACATTTGAAAGCTTTCGGCCAGTTGCTCAATTCTGTATATTTTGACATGGGGATGCCCATGCATTTTCAAGATTTCTTCAGGAAAGTAAAAGTAATAAATTTTTTTTCGGAAAAAAGGTAATTCACGTGTGTAGAGGGTTGATTCTTAATTGCTTATATAAACATTTAATACAAATACATTATTCTTTACATATAATTGTTTTCTACGTAGTGACGGAATAAAAAACTGTTGTGACAGCCTAGATCTTAGGGGGAAACAAATCAGGGCTACGGTTGTTCGTCTTGGTCCCGAAATTTTGTTTTCCATCTCGATCGGACTTAACATCTAGAACGGATCTGCATCCGCGCGGTCCATCATGGATTGAACTAGAAAACGTAGTATCTGGAAAGAGGATGAATTGAATCTTTTAAAATTATAATCTGGTTCGATGTGAAAAATTAGTTATGCCAATATTATACTGGAAAGCTTAATACAAAGAATGAAATTGGTAAATTTGTATTTCAAAATTGAAAGCATTTCGGCCTATATATTATGAGTCTTAGGTCAAGGTCTTAGGAGTCAAGGCAAATTGAAAATTCAGATTACAAAATTGATATTGATGATGTGGTATTCAGTCTGCATTGCGATTAAATAGTTCATTCAAGCATATATAAAAGTTAAAGGCCACTATGCATATGGATATTTAAAATTCTTTTCCTCAGGAAAATTAATTAAAATAATAACATATAGTTATTGTTCCTCACAATACTTTGTCAGTAAGAACGATTTAGAATCTTATCAGCTCATATTACGTCTGCAGCCGGCAAGAATGTGTTCGGCATCAAATTGGGTTTCTCTTGCATCGTAAAAAAATAAACATCAGTTGATTATTGAAATATAGGATCCTCTCCCTCACCTGGTCTGATAAAAAAGGCATTTCTCTCAAGGCACACAGCAGCCTAATTGTATCCATTTTGCCGGCGTACTCGATCAGATTGAATGCCATCTCGACATATTCCTGGACCCCCGAGTTTCGGTTTCGGTCGATTATTTTCACAAGACACCAACTGTTGATGCATTTTACCTGTAGATTGTTATTAAAGGAGGAAGTATGTAAAAATAACTTAGTGTAAGCTTATTTAGAAAGTTATTTTTGTCTGATCACATACATTTGGTTCAATGTCTAAGCAGTCTCGCCTTTTTGCGCATTTGAAGACGCTTGATGCCTAGCACCAGCACGCTTTGAATAATTCATTGCACTTCCTGCAGCTTTCCGCCGGCAGCAACTCGGAACAGGAATCATCTTGCGAACTGAAACAGACATTAGCTGATTAATAATAATTAATGTAAAATATGAAAAATAAAACAAACCTGTAGCAATCTTAGCGCCATGAACCTCTAGTCAGCTGCTTTCCGGATAATCGGGCCTCTGAAGATGGGAAAACATATGTGGTTTTCGGTGTGCCGGCTAAAATACGCAAAACAAGTATTAATTATAATTACCTACTTCATATTCTTGAAGATAGAAGGCAACTTTCTCTTTTCTGTTTTTTTTTCTTTGGAATTCTATGCCGAGAACGATTTGCGACGAATGCTGCATCTTTCTCATTTATCTTCCGGAATCTGATTGCTGCCCGGAAACGACCACTTCACTTCTCATTTCTATTATGTATCCAATAGTTTCATCGGAGATGTTCAATCGCGTTGTGATGTAGAAAAAGAAAATCGAAAAAAAATCTTTATTTCCAAATGGCACAAAAAGACAGATTTTTCTCTACACACAAAATTTTCGGGGCTCCACTTAGCAAAAATTCAGTGTTACTTTCCATTAGCAAAAATATTTTTTTACTTTCGAGTTAGCAAAAAGCTAAATTTACTTGATATTAGCAATAAAAAAGACCATATTACTTGATTTTAGTAAAACAAAGTTTTTTTTAGCCGCTTTGTTCACAGACAGCAGCCGCCGCGCCAGTTGGGAGAAAAATAAAAAGTTGACGCGATTAAGTGCGGTCCCGGATGTTCGTTGCTGGTGGTGCTTGTGGTGACCAACTCCACGACGAAATGGTAGCTAAATAGACACCGGATGCTTACAGGTAAGATCCGATTTTAAAGTCTACAGATTTTCCGATTTTTAATCGAAAAAATTGTTTTTTTTTTCTTCCAGATGACAAACGCCGGCAAACACGACGGGTTTTTTGCAACAGTCCGGAAATGAAAAGTTGAAATTGGAATTTTGAACCCGCTGCTACCGGAACAAACCCGGTGCGTTCGTGAATTAGGATCGGTCGCTTGGCGTTTCACTCGCCGAAAGGTGTGTTCCCAGGATTGTAATCTATATATATAAAAAGCAATTATCTGTATGTTTGTTTGTTTGTTTGTTTGTTTGTTTGTCCTCTATAGACTCAGCCGTCTTAAGAGCTAGAGATCTGAAATTTGGCATGGATGCTCATTAGGACCAGGAATGATGAAAAATGTTTTTAGATTTTTGGACGACCCCTTCTGAAGGGGGTCGTCCATACAAGACAAATATTGTTTTCACGTTATTGACGTTATTTTCCGTCGGATTGTGATGAAAATTTGCACATGAGTGTTTTGAGAGACGAGCAATCGATTACAGTTATCAAATTTAGAGTCAGGGGTCGGCCAAAGGGGTCGTCCATATTCACTGATTAATGTTTTTGCGATATTGGCGTTATTATACACCGGGTTTTGATGAAAATTTGCACATGAGTGTTTTGAGAAACGAGCAATCGATTACAGTTATCAAATTTAGAGTCAGGGGTCGGCCAAAGGGGTCGTCCATATTCACTGATTAATGTTTTTGCGATATTGGCGTTATTATACACCGGGTTGTGATGAAAATTTGCACATGAGTGTTTTGAGAAACGAGCAATCGATTTCAGTTATCAAACTTAAAGTCAGGGGTCGGCTAGAGGGGTCGTCCATATCTACTGTTTAATGTTTTTGCGATATTGGCATTGTTATAGATCGTATTGTGATGAAAATTAGCACATGAGTGTTTTGAGGGACGAGCAATCGATTTCAAGTTTCGAATTGCGGATCAGAAGTCGGCTGAAGGAGTCGTTTATACCCAACTTTAATGTTTTTGCGATATTGACGTTATTCTACATTGGATTGAGATGAAAATTGCCGCATAGGAGATTTGAGGGACGCTCTTTTGCTTTCAGGTTTTAAGTCTTGACTCAGGGGTCGGCAAAATGGGTTATTATCTGTTCACTGTTTTTGCGATATTCTCTTGATTGAGCATAGGATTGTAATTAAAATTGACACATGGGAGTTTAACAGAAAAGATAATTGATTTCAGGTGTCAAGTTTTGAATCGTGGTCAAAGAAAAGACCGTCCATGTTAGTTGCTCACTGTTTTCGCGATATTGTTGTGATCATGCATCGGATTGAGATGAAAATGTTCAGATGAGGGTTATAAACTATGAGCAATTGACTCTAGGTAGCATGTTCCGCGTCAAGGGTCGGCAAAAGGGGGGTCTTTATTCACTGTTCACTGTTTTCAAGTTCCTGACGTTATTTAACATATAATTTGAAAAGAAAAATGGCACAAGTGAGTTTTGAGGATCGTAAAATTGGTTTCAATTATCAAATTTCGGGCCATGTGACAGAAAAAGAGGGTTTCATTGAATGTTCAGTGTATTGTGCAATAATTTTGTTGGAGGCAGTTAATTGATACCAATTTAAGTGTGAAGGTCAAGTAAAAGAGTCGTGCACATACACAATTAGTACATGTTTCTGCCATAATGTCTAGATTTTGCAACCGATCGAGAAGAAAACACTCTCACAGAATAAAAAGCCAATCAACTGTTTAATTTGAATTTCCAGTAATAGTAATATTAGCGACTTCAAACACTGTTGAAATTTTTCCCCCAAATTTTCGAAAGAATGTTTCGAATTCATTTTCTAAACTCATTTTGACGTACCAATGATTTAAAGCGAAACGAAGTTCGTACGGGATCAGCTAGTTATTAAATAAAAGTGCAAATTAAGTTTCGAAAAAATTTGTAAAAAAAAATCAAAATGAAGTTATTTGTGTATTCTAATGCTAAATCAAACATTCCCTCAATAAAAAAAAACAATAAATTTTGAAATTTAAAATCCGGAGCTATCTTTTCCTCCGATTTTTGCTAGCAATTTTAGTAAAACATGCGGCGGCTAACTTTTTTTCTCGTTTGCTCAAATTTTAGTTAAAAAATATTGCTAAATTGATTGCTAAGTTTCTAGCTGGTCAAATTTGAGCAAAATTTTGCTAAATTCCGGCCTCGAAAGTTTTGTGTGTAGTCTATTCCATCCCATGCTAGGATTGCCAAGATCTAGTATACACACAAAACTTTCGGGGCTCCACTTAGCAAAATTTTGCTGTTACTTCCCGTTAGCAAAAATATTTTTTTACTGTTGAGTTAGCAAAAAGCTAAATTTACTTGATTTTAGTAATAAAAAAGGTCATTTTACTTGATTTTAGTAAAACGAAGGTTTTTCAGCCGCTTTGTTCACAGACACCAGCCGCCGCGCCAGTAGGGAGAAAAATAAAAAGCTGTCGCGATTGAGTGCGGTTCCGGATGTTCGTTGCTGACGGTTCTTGTGGTGGCAAAATCCACAACGAAATGGTAGCTGAATCGACACCGGATGCTTACAGGGTAAGGTCTGATCTTAAAGTGTTAAGATTCTATAATTTCTCGATTTCTAATTTGTGTGATTTTTTTTTTTTCCTACCAGGATAAAACTGCAACATGAAGCGCGCCACAGGCCGGTAATGAAGAAGGACCACAACTGGAAATTCAACAAGCTGCATCCGGCAAACACCCCGGTGCTTTCTTTGACGAAGGTGGCATGGCGCTCGCCAGTAGGTGCGTTCCCAGAATAGGAAAAGTGTGAAAAAAATATAAAATTGTGAAAAATAAATTATAAGTGAATGAAATTTGTGTATTTTATTCAATATTCAAACATTCCCCTGATTCACCAGAGAAAAAATAAAGAAACATGAAATTACGGATCCGGGCTATCTTTTTCTCCGGTTTTTGCTAGAAATTTGAGTAAAAACTGCGGCGGCTAACTTTTGTACTCGTTTGCTAAAATTTTAGTTAAAAAATATTGCTAAATTGATTGCTAAGTTTCTAGCTGGTCAAATTTGAGCAAAATTTTGCTAAATTCCGGCCTCGAAAATTTTGTGTGTATTTACTTACCAATATCCAACGCCAAAAGATCCGGAATCAAATGTCCGTCAAACGAACAATTGATTTGGATCTAATTTTGAATATTTACGCGGTCTATATCCACAAAAATTCCGCTTTAATTATTATCTTTTTATTTACACCACCATCAAAAAGCATTTGAAATTCGCATTGACCCGCTTTGACATCCCCTTCCAACAACTGCAAACTTTTTATGCAGAGCTGAATAATCAAGTTTTAGTTTACAAATGTATATCGGCAACCCAAATCTACCCAAAATTGAATTGGGGTTAAACAAATTTTGAGCAACAATCGATTAGTTATAATGAAGGTGTAAATGCAACACATTTTATAAGTAACTCAATTTTTCCGTGTAAGTCACCCATACACTGAACCAAATCTGGAAATAAAATCTACTAGGTCATTCCAATAATTTTTAAAGTTAATCGCTCATATACAAAGTAATGATTTATCCTGTCAGTAAATGTCGCCAGCGCTCATTGACGATAACTCCGGTTTGGGGATTCAGCGACAATACCTCCGCTTGCTCTCGGGTCTCATCGTCGACGTCTGCTTCGTAAATCCGCTGATGGTGTGCGTTGTACTCCGTGTACACATTCTCCACCGCTCGTAACTGCAACTGAAGGAACTGCTTCGATTTCAATTTGGGATTCGGATTCTCGGCACTATGCAGCAAACTCTCGTACACACGATTCAATTTATTCTTCACTGCATTCAATTTGAACCACATCACTTTTAGTTCTTCGCCAGTTCTCTTACTTTGCACTTTCTTCTTTTGTTTTTCTTTTTGTTCACTCACTGTGCCCAAGGCATTTTCAGCAGCACTTCCGTTCGTTTGCTCTCCCACACCAGTGGGGTTTTTTGTCGGTGTGTGCATCATTTTGAAACTGAACACACGCAACACTCAAATCCGGGGTAACTCACTTTTCGGCAATACTTGCACACACATCAACTAAGTTCCCCTCTCCGACAAACAACCACACTTATACCACTGGTATAGTGAGCAACACTCCAACACTGAATTACGGCTTGGCCGTATTGAATCACAAAATGGCGGTCTTTTTCGCACTGATCGCCTGTCGCAAAATGGCGTCCCCTTCCCACGGAAATTAACAAACTTCGGCTGATTCACAGCCTCACTGATAAGCGACAATAAAAACCCAGTCGACACTCGGTCGTCTCACTATGTCTTCACTTTTCAATAGTAATCGATCAATATTTGACCAATTTTCGATTCATCAAATCTAGCTGACTCGCAGCTTAACGCCAATTTTACAATTGTTGCGTCACTTTTCGTCGTACACCAATCGACTTTTCGTAGCCGGCAAATGGCGTCACTATTCTCAATTCACGCTTTTCGGATAGCAATCAGTCGATCGTTTTTTCACTTCCGGAGGTTCAACCGATCACCAAGCCCGAATCACTTCGCGTTCCAAGTTTTCCGCTCGATAACTTGGTCAAGTATTCCGAAACAAACATCCGGGTCGAAACGGACCAAAAATATGTATATTCTGTTCGGATCAAATGGACTGTATTATCGTTCAAAAATAAAAACGCGTCTGTTACGTTTAACAGTCAAAGAACAAGTCTCGCGTGAGCTTTCATTACGTCGAATGAAACAAAATTTGAAAAACTGAGATATTCACTAAAAAAGCTTCATTATAACATTATCTACCTATATGATTGATAAAACAATAAATTTAAACCCTTTTAATGCATAAAATTTAAGACTTTCAAAATGACGAATGAAACAAAACCTTGCTTGCCCATTTCAATGTTGCTTACGTCCCTTCTTCCAAACGGCGAATGTGCAGAGGAAGAAAAACCTAAGCACATTCGCTATGGATTCCATGAGCAAACAGTGTATACAGGTAGAGGTAATCATAATATCAACCTGGCAATATTATTTCAGATTCTTGTTTGCAGGCGTTCTTAAATCGATACTCAAGGCTTTCGAACGCTGTACAATAAGCAGCAAGAAACCGAACAGCAGCAGTAGCAGCAAACCTAACAACTAACAGCATCAGGCTGATCGGCAGCAGCCTGCTGCTGTTAGTCACCCAATCACCCGATTCACACTTTTATTACGCATTCACTAATAAATTTACCGCTACACTCGATAACTCACTGTTAACATTCACTATGCCAAAAAAAATTGAAAATTTACCGGTAATTGCCTCAGAAACATTTGGGCGTAAGTGCAAGTTGAACGAATCAAAGGACGAATGAGACAAATTTCCCCTCCAGCTGATCGGCAACAGAAAGCTGATCAGCAGCAACGAGTTGGTTTGATCGATGTCGCACCCGATTCACACATTTCATTATGCATTTACTCACCAATTTACCGCTACACCACTTATTAAACAGCCACTACGCCGAAAAAATTGAAAATTTTCTATAGTATTTTCATCAGAAACATTTGGGCGTATGTGCAAGTTGAACGAATCAAAGGACGAATGAAAAGAGACGAATGAAACAAATTTCCCCTCCAAACGACGAATGTGTTCAGACGTATGAACGATTTATGTTTGAATATGTCGTATGTTCCTATTATGATGAAAAAATAGCTCTAAAAATTGCAAAAAATTAAATTCATAATGAGGAATATCTGATACAATTAGTTTCCATGAATATTGCGTATTTTTTGAAGGGTTATCGGCGAAGGAATAAAAATAGGATTCGAAAAACACTCTTCAAATTTCAGAAGCGTTTTTCTCGGTTCGGTGTTTCTGTTTCATTCGACGTAATGAAAGCTCACGCGAGAAGTGATTTATTGGGAGAAAAAATACAATGGTATTGGTATGGAAAGCAAAAAACTATAGCAAAAATACTTGGTATAAATTTCTTTCTATCGGGAAGGGTTGCCGGAACTAACACATACAATTTATGATCTGTGAATATGGAATTTATATTTGTTTTTACGGTGCAATCCTGTTCGGGCTGGCCTCTTTTCCGTATTGCTAGCTGCCAAAACTTTTTTCAATTGCCGAACGTGCGATTTGGCATTTGAGATCACCATACTTATAGTGTATTTGTTTATGCCGAGTGTTGCACTGGTGCACCACTAGGTGCTGTCAAACTGTTTGTTTATTCGGACGGTGTTGCACTGGTTTTGACCTGTCGGAGTTATGCTTACGGGCGGTGGCCCACCGATAATTTTGCCAGTGTTGCGAGAGAGCGTGTGAGTGAGGGAGGTAGCAATACACTGGCGACGATTTGTGTTTGTTTTTATCGGGTACGGTGGAACACTCCACGAGTGGAGAAAACAAATACAGTATTAGATTCATCTTGCTCACTGCTGCATACACGGAAAAAAATTGAGTGGTCATCCCAAAGACGCTGTCATGATAATTTTACCATTTCAGCGCTATAGTATTCCCGCATACCAAAAAACTATATCTTGAATAATCAGTACGATACATCTACGGCTCTAGAAATAGTGATTGTTTCGATGAACGTAGCTATTGTTTTAAACTGTACTTCGACAACGATAAAAAAGAAATATGAACGTTCATGTAAATAAGTGACGGTATCTGAAAAGGTGAATGAAGGTTTAAACGATTTACTTCAATTTTATAAATAATCATAAAACTGTTCTCGAACCTTAACACATAGCGTTTACGTCATATGTCAAACTCACGTCAAAATGACCAAAACGCGGGTCAGAGATGCCAGATGACTCGAAAAAAAAAATTAGCACTGATTTGTGAAAATGTATGTATTTTAAATAAATAAATATATTGAGTAATTTATTTTATATATTCTAAACAGATACATAAAATGAATACATTTTTGTTGCTAATACAATGGCTTCGTCGTTTAAGGAGTTGTTATTTATCTTTAATGCTACAATCTATTATCTTATCATGTATCAAATTGTTATAAGAGTTATAATAATTATAAAAAGTTCATTATAGAAAAAATCTTTCGATTTTTGATATATCTTATTTGTTATGGACAAAAAATTATAGTTGATGGCGGTGCAACGTTAGATTCAAAATTTAATTTCAAGTTTTATAAATACCAACCAAATCTTTTGGTATTCTATTCTAAATTTTACTCACGCTGTTGAGCCTTGAGTTGAGTTTAACATGTCGAATCTATTAAAAATATTTTTTGTTACTCATTAATTATGCTACATTCACAACTCGCGTGAGCTATCATTACGTCGTATGAAACAAAATGTAAAGAAGGAGTTTTTGTTACGAAAAAATATAATACAAAAACTGACATAAACTAGTCGTAACTTAATTCCATTTAGAATATTTGCAGCCTGAGAAACATATTCTATACGTCAGATACAAATTTTAAAGTTGTTTTGATAACTTTTGCAGTAGTTTTCTGTGAATTCTTGGGGTGTTTCATACGACGTAATGAAAACTCACCTGAACCCCCCCCCCCCCCCCCCCTTCCCACCCACTCCCTGCTGAGACGATGAAAAGATAAAATAAAAATTAATCTCCAATAACACTTTTTATTTTCACATTTTCATTCCACATTGATACAATTTAAAAAAACAGTCTAGTTGACATCACTGCCGACAACACAAAAAAGAGGAAAAAGAAGCCTTCGTTTTTCGCGTTTCAAAGTTCCGTACCGGTAAATACCAGCACCAAAGTTTTCTCCGATTGTGGTTTGCCGGACGGCAATCGGCAGCCGCAAATCGGATGTTGAGGACATATATACAGGGACTTTTTCTAGCGATGATCGCAACAGGTAAATCTAATTTTATACATTAACAATAACAAACATAAAAAGGGCTTTTTTTCAGCAACATTTTCGCTGAAGGAGCCATGCATCACGTTGAAAGAAGGAGGAGTGAGGATTCTGGATCCAGCAGCTGCGACAATGTTCCGCCCGTGTGTCGTGTGTGAAACCTGGTTTAGGAGCTGATGAAAACAAAGTCGGAAGGGTATGGAGTGGTCCTAAACAAGTACTTGTCGTTCCAGGCGGATCCCCCGGAATGGTTAGGTTTTTTCCAGGGTCCTGGTCCGTCGGCCTAGCTGTTTACCAGGCATTCCGTAGCGGCTGTACACCGTTGTGTAAGTACCTAATAAAATCTCAATGAAGATGAGTTGAAAGTATGAATTTATTAAATAATGAAAATCCGAAAATTCCCAAAATATTTTCATCTTTGTGTGGGTGAGGGTACAAAAAAGCTTTGAGGTTATCGTCTCTTAGCAGTTTAACGATACAATCTTATAGTTTTTTTCAATGGTTACGTTATATGAGGCCATCAAAAAAAAGTAATTTTGGATCGAACGGTTCGTGCACCGATTTCCGTAACAGTTCGATTAACGGTTTGATAAATCGTTCAAAATATGCCTACATATGTTCATTCTAGGAACAGTTTAGTGCGCTGAAAACGTTATTCATAAGCGTTTTATAAACCATATCCCGACTGTTCCTAGAACAGTGTCTCCATACAGAGGTTTTAATAGTTTTAAACAGTAACATAACTTAACGCCATATTCAACAGACCGTCGTTTTGGAATTCAAGATAAGTGCAATGTTTTTTATGGTTTCAGATATCATTATCTAAACGTTTTTTTACGCTGTTTCTAATCGTTTTATAACTGCTACAGGAACTGTTGTGTTACAATATTTTCGTATTCGGGTTTTCAACCACGAAAAGTTTAACATCGATTTTGTGAAAGTGCGCATGAAACAATATTGAAATTACTATGTACCTGGTAATTTTCGATAACTCTCAATGTTTGTTGTCGAAAATACTATGATCATGATAATTTCATCATAATTTCTATCACAACTACCGTCCGCATAGTAATTTTGACATTGTGGCACCAATTCATATCAAGAAAATACTACGCACATCGTACTTTTGGGAACAAAACATATTTGACTCAAAAACATAAGTGCGTATGATAATTTTACTATGGTAAACATTCTTGTTGTTTACACTAATTCAGGATCATTAATCCCCGCATAAATAAGGATTATAACCAAACGATTTCTTAAATAGTCTAATGACGATTTGGTGAAGCGTAAATAAACCTTTAGCAAACGATTATTCAAACTGTGAAATACATTGGTTGAACCGTGAAATCCGAATTCACAGTATTTTTAATATGTCGTTAGGTTATGTAATTGTTAAAAACTGTTAAAACGCTTATATGGAGGAACTGTTTTACAACAGTTGAGATAACATCCAAAACCACTCATGGAAAGCGTGATTGTGTCGTCTAACTGTTTCTGTTACAGTTTTTCAAAAGGTTCTCCCGTAACCAGACATTGATAGTAGTAGTCGTGAAACGAGTTGATATAATGTTCTTCGAACGTTATGCGAACGGTAATGAAAATCGTGCGCTAACGGAGCACGCACACAGACGTAAAATATGGAGATTTCGGATTTCATAAGTATTTATACTATTTTATATTATTTTATATTTTATTATTTACTTACATTTAACATTGTTTTCCAGAACAAATATGTACATGCGTATTATTTTGTTTTATTCTCTTGTCGTGCCCCATCGCACCCAATCTGAATAAGGTACGTTCAACGCACCATTTTTATTCGGAGCTGTTGGAGAAACTGCCGGATGGGAAAACAACTCGATTTTAGCAAGGTCGAGTTCCGTTGGGAGTTTTGATAGTGTCCTACTCATCAGACTCCAGCAAATCTTGATGAAATACATGGTCTCTGTTTCCAATTTTCGTTGTAGTTTCTGATGTGCTAAAGACGTGCATTCCTGGGGGGAAACGAAAATGCGATTAAGATTTGATACATCGTTATTTTCTGTATTATTACTTACATGGTTGTTTATAATCGTTGATTCCATTGGATTTTGGTAGTTTTCGCTAGCTCGGTCACCATTTTCACCAACTGGTTGTTTACTTTTTTCTCACTCAGCCGGTGTGGGGCAGTGGTGCCAATTTTAGATATTTTACGATTTTGTACTATGTTTATCCAAAAACTGTAGGAATCTGCATAAATTTAAAAAAAAACTTATATACACGCAGAAAAAGGAAGGGGAGTCGAATGAACAAAACGTTTTGTTATTTAATTTTATTTCATCAATGCACATTTAATGAGTAGTTTTGATTTTAAATTCGATCCGAAACAAAATCCAAGATTTCGTTATTTTTACAATATAGTCGAAGCCAATACACCGTGTATGGCGAGGGGTGCCTCTTTATTTTAAAATATTTTTATTGTTGTTTTCAAGTTTATAATTGGGTTGTTTTTTAATCAAAAATTGGTTTTATTAGGTAAACGTGTAATTGGTGGCAAACAAAGACGAAAAAACTGACAGAATCGTGCATGAAATGCAATCAAGTTGTCAGCAGCGCAACTGTTTTCCCGGATTTTTATGGCCGGGATACCGTATACGAAATGGACGAGAACCGGAATTGTCTCCCGGCTAGGTAAGCCTATATTTACCAGTAGCATATTGCGGTTACTGGGAAAATTTCTAATCGCGCGACGGTAGCCTTCCGTGCGGTAGGCTAGCCGGAGCAGTAAACACAGTTAAAAAAATCACTCTCACTCACTAATTTCATTGAAAAGTTAAGAAGTAAATTCTTGAATCAATCTTCAAATCATTATTTTGCAAGAGAGGACAAAACATGAAGTCTTCGGAATGAAATATTATTATTTTTAGTATTCATTGAGATTGAATTAATTACGAGCGTTAAAATCCCAGGCAAAACAAAAAAACAATCTACATTATTGAAAACACATTTTTCCATAGCCTGAGAATTAACGAATTTGGCATGACGAAGATTTTTGATGCGATAAATGCGTCTTTGATACTTTATATGCCGGTCGAATTCAATTATGTTGTCGTTAAAATGTAACAAATCGTACATATATGAGAAGTTAAAAAAGGAGTTGTGTACGGTGAATAATCTATTATAGGAAATAATACCATTCGCATCGCAAAAAATTGGACTGCGCAATTTGTGCGATCTGTCAAATCAGTATAAAATCTGACGGTTTTCTACACGCTAACCGCTTTTCAGTTAAACTTTATACGGATAACTCCGACTGCAAAACAAAGCACGATATCCAACATTCAATGAATGATCGCTACCGTGTCGTCGAACTCTAAACTTATTTAAGGGGGGGGGGGGGGTAGGGTTTAACGGGTATAAAAAAAACACCATTTTCACGATTTTTTTCTAGAGCTATCGTTCAAACAAATGTATTCAAATTTTTTGCATTATACAAAGCATTGTTAAAAGAACATTTAGTAATTTTTTCGTAGAAAAATATTAAAAAATGAGCCGGAGACGGAGCATTTTCGAGGATGCCTTTTAGAAAACAGGATTTGCGGTGGACACTGTATCTCAGCACAGAATCATCTGAAGTCAAAAAATCAGAGCAAAATATTTTTAATAGATGTTTTTCTGGACCCCAACGTTTTTATTTAACTTAAAAATATTTTTATGAAATTTTTGTGGCTGTTTGAAGTAAAAACTACGATTTTTCACCTAAAAATCCGCCATTTTTCACCTGTAAAATCTCCCCAAAGTAAAAAAATCAAAAAAGAAAAACGTTGGGGTCTGGTATTTTATATGTAGAAAATATGTTCCAAATTTGAAAAGAATCGGATAAGTAGTTTTCAAATGACGATGTCCACGGACTTTAAAAATGTGCATTCGAGAAAAACGCGTTTGAAGTTTCTGCTTTTGCTTTCTTGCAGTATTAGATAGGAGGAGATAAAGGCCTATAATTTCTACAATTTTGCTTCAATTGACTTGAAAATTTGACACAACATTCTTGAAATGTTTTACAATAAGAAAATAAAAAAATAAAAAAATCGATTTTTTGAAAGTGTTAGACCCTACCCCCCCCTTAAACAACTACAGGTTTTCATTTTTTTTCGTGAATTTGTCCGCTGATTGAACCCATCGCAAACAGGTTTTTTAACTATTCATTTTTCCGTGATTTTGACCGCTGATTGACCAAGCTCAAGGCAAATACAATTTTTTGTTTTATAAATATTTGGTATACATGTTTGTTTGACAACTTTTTATTAAATCATCTTTCAATGTTTTCTGCTTGTTCATCCGATTTAATTTCAGTCGATAAATAATCCTTATGTAGAACAATGCTAATTTTTTTCTTGAATACTGTAATTTTTTTTACAGTGGTACCCTACGGGCGCCCAAATCAGCTATCGCAGAAATAGAAAAAAAGAGTGGATCAGCAATAAAAAAATGTAAAATTTCTTTCAGTTTGTCCTTTTTTATGTTATTTTTCTTCGCAGGGTGCTGCAATGTTCAGGGGACTTCGTCAAAGCGCCGGCTGATGGCGAATCGCCCTAGAACAACATCCAAGGACTGGTTGAACAGGAATATGTAAGCCAGTTCCGGTTCCGCAGGAAGAAGCCGCGCAACGGCTACCCCGAAGAAGAAAATTTTGTTTTCGCATCTCGTTCGATCCTTGGGAAAATTTCTTCGATCATCCGTGCCGTGTACCTGGTCCGTGTCCTGCGAGTGATATAATGTGAGTTTGCAGTTTATAATCAACTGTCCGTCCAGTTTGAATAAATCTTACAATCGGCCAGACATTTTTGTGCTACTCAAATGTCTGAAAAGTCCCATATAACTAACTTCACTTTTCTTTCCCCTACCATTTCAGATGTCAAGAGGAGCATTCGAGACACAACAATCAACATCCGGGCCAATGAGGCTGATTTATAATGGGTCGCAGATTTTGGTGCTTCGATTGTTGGTTTTGGCTTCGATTAGTTGCTGCTGCCAGAAGAGCTGTCCCGCGGAAACCAAAAAAATGAAAAGGGTGGAATAATTTGATATGAATATAAAAATGAGTTAAATTCTAGTGTTTTATTCATGAATGGAAAAAAATCCTTGAAATAACCAAACAGGATTATTAAAATCCACTGTATTTCTTTTTATTTTGATTAGTAAAAAATGAATTGCTGCAATTCAAAAACGTTTTGTAATTTTGAATCAATCAAACTTCTTAAATTTAAACCAGTTTGTTTTAATTTTTTTTCACAAAAATATTGTTGTTTTGACAAGAAATACGATTCGTTTTCAAAAAGGGCCTATATTATATTGATAAATACACTCGCTTTAATTTCATCTACACTTTCGTATAAAAGTAATCAAATATATATTTCTGCTTTTTCCCAACCAAAATTTTTATTATTTTCTTCCAAAATTTTATTATTCCCAAAATATATTTTTCTGCGTGTAAGTTAACAATACGATGATATAATGAACGCGAAAAGTAGCAAACGCGAATGAAGAAGCGAACTGCGGAGATATACGTTAAACATAATTTAACTTTTTTTCAATTGTCTGTAATTGAAATCAATTTGAGTGGGCATACAGACGATTAATATCAAACCAGTCTAAGAGCACCTGTATCCGTGGTCCAAACAGCCGGTTTAGATCCAAATTCCGACCCGAGCAACCGCATTGGTGATCCATTAGGTGGTATGAAAAAACCCTAGCAATTGCTTTTGCTAAACTAAATCGAGCATTCGAGCAGTCGCAGAAAGCAATTGCTTCGGTTGATATGAATAAAGTTTTTTCTGACAGCTGTTTTCTCAGTCAGGAGATTTTACTTTTAGAACAAGCTAGTTTGGTATGAATAAAGCCCAAATCTGAAGCAATCGCTCGAGAAATCTCCTAGCAATTACTTTATTTTCTAAGCATGCTTGGTAGCAGACTTTTCCAATAAACAAATTCTTCAACAACGTCATGAATTTATAAAATTAGCAATATTACACTGCAATACAATTTAAAAAGGCATTTTCAACATAGATAAAGAACAGTCGAAGTGATAACCCAACTTTTTTCATATTCCTGTTGTTGTATGAAATGATTCGTCTAAGATGAAACAAAACAAATCAATTAGTAAATATTTCAAATTAAAAAAATCCGGCTACAGTGGAAGAAGTCCCAATCGGCTTGAAGTTGGAAGAAAGTTGTAATAATTTAAAACATAATTCAGATCTCCCAAATTTATATGATTTTTTATAATTCAATGATTTAAAAAAACATCTTAAGTTAAGATGCACGCCTATTGCCTATTTTTTTTTATATATCGGATTATCCCGATCCGAGAACGTGTGGGAGAGCTTATGATAAATGTTAAAAAGCTAGGCCATTTTTTGTTTGACAATATTCAATTTTCTTTAAACATCAACATACGAGCATGTATTGACTTAAATTTTTCCGATCGTTCTTACACCCACCACCCGCACCGTCGATTTCATGGCTATTTTAGTCGTGCTTTTCATTTTTTTTATTGTCTTCTTTCATTTTACTTTAGAAAATTTCAGATTCTGCTGGTTGGATAGCTCTTTTTTTTGAAGCAAAAGCTATGTTCTAAGACTTTAGTACACATCTGCTAAGCAAATGTTTATTCATACCAAACTAAGCAAATGCTTTGGGCTTTTGCTTTGCTTGATTTCGAGCAAAGTAAAAGCTACCGAAGCAATTACTAAACCTTATTCATACCACTAATTATACCAGTTTCAACTCAACTTTTTTTAGAGCTGGTATAAGGATTGATCCAAAACTGATGACATTTGGATCCAATTTGACGCAGTTCTAAACCGTTTGACAGTTAATGGAACACGAGTGCAGTTGCCAGTTTTTTCATTGGATCGGATCTAATTTCTTTGGTTCAATTCTTGTATAAATTAGACCCAAGAATAGACCACGAATACAGATGCCCTAAGGCCGATGACATAGTGAATACGATGCGATGCAATGCGGTGAATGCGATTCAATGCGGTGAACCACATGTGATGAAAATGCCCAAGTAACCATAAGCACTAAAGCTTTGCATTTTTATAGCTTTACTCCAGCATTCAAGTGCTAAATTACACTATATCAGCATACCAAGTGCAATTTTGCATTACAACAGCCCTTCGAGTGCTATGCTGCATGAAATTAGAATTATACCACTCTTTTAAAATGCAACTAGCATTTCATCAGCTTTACACAATGCTTTAGAAATTCATCATAGCTCTAAAACAGAATAACAAATGCTATATTTTCTAAGCATTAAATTCGCATCAAACAAGCTTGCTTAAATACTTTTTTGCACTATTTGAGCACTACACTGGCATTAGGCCAAAGCACATTAGCATTGATTGATGCTGAATCAATGCAAATTTAGGGCACCGGTTGCTAGAAATTTGATTCAAATAGGACTTTAATTTCAAAGATTTAACGCGGACCTGATAGGTCCACAAGCAGAGTTACTGAAAAATGTCCGATCCATATGGATGTCATGAGTTCGATTCCAGGTCATCTTCACCCGAAAAATAAAAAATAAAAATATTGAAAATTCAAACCGAGAGATCCCCTTAATATGCATCAGCGAATATCAAAATAAGTCAAATTCATTATCATGGCAGAAAAAATGGAGCCAAACAAAAATCGAAGTTTTTTTTTACCCGCATGGTTGTACCTCATTTGAACGCCATTTGCATTTTCCCAGCATTTTGCCCGCCAACGCTATAGCATCAATTCAGCATAGCACAGTGCTTTTATAGGGTTATACCAGTTTCTGTACTAAAGCCGCAGTTAATTTCGCCAAACCTGGCTCACAGGGCTAATATGATGCACAGAATCAAGCTCTATAGCTGATGTTAGAGCAGAGTTGGTGCTAGTTTTTAGTGCTTATGGTTACTTGGGGTATGTGAATCGCTTAAACCTGACATACTCAAAGCGGCGAAGCAGATGTCAATTTGTTCCGCTGCTCGAATTCGCATAGGCTGCGTCCGTAAATTCGCATCGCATCGCTATCACTATGTCATCGGCACAAGCGTTAAAGACCAATTTCCCTGAAAAACAGAAATCTGCATATTACCTGCTAATAAAACCTAATAAAAATGGTCATTGGTGAATGCTTCGATTTTGTTAAAAAACATCTGGCATCTCTGGCACCCTCATTTCGGCTATTTTCGCATGAGTGTGACAGAAGGCATGAACGCTACAGATAATTCGCGATTTCGAAGCTAATTTTTGACAGATCGTGTGCGTGCAAAAAATGTAAACAAACAGGGGGAAAAACTAGCTAGTAATAAATCATTATTTTCTCTGATTTGGTTAGGGTTTTTCAGAAAATGATGGATACAAATTTAAAGTAGAAGATTCAGAGATTATTTTGAGCTACAGGAAAAAATGTATATGTTCCGTGAAGCATCGCAAATGGACAACAAAAAAGGTCAATTTTTTACTACGCCAAAAACTCTTCAGAGTATTTCACATATTTCTGAATGAAAACTCAAGCCAAATGCACATTTTCAATTGCAGTTTGTTAAAGAAGAAATCAATTAACATTCCTTCAAAATTTGGGGAAGAACCAACAATTGGTAAGCTAAAATTTTTTTTATTCGAAAAAACATAAATTTTTGATATTTTCTATTAGGTTTCCTTCTGCAGCTGCATACTATAAGGCGTAATAATTTTAAAGCTGTAAGGCGGATTTGGATATTTGATGGTGGTAAAAATGCCATGGAAAAAATATATCCTTGAATAAATACACAATTTAAGTTTACTTTGACGGTATGCAATTGACATCGTTCAATGGTTATATCATGTTTTGTACTTTATCGGACCTTATATGATTTTTTTGGAGAAATTTTATTAAAAATTAAATTTATACAACCACTAGCCGTAAAAAAATTAAAATTAAAATTTAACACTTTATACTGTCTTAGGCTGAATCTATTTAAATTTTTATATAACGTATTCATGAAATGTTACAACTAAACCAAATCCAATAGTTTAAAGTAACCAATTGTTCATGCATACAGACCGACGAGAAGCGCATAAAGTTTAATATAAAGATATGATACACCAATATAGATAATTGGAAAAAATTAAAAGTTTAGAAAATGAACGAAAAGATTGATTTACATGTTAGTTTTTTCTGACCAACTGACTATTTTAAAATGGAGCTATCAGATAGAATTGACTCTTCTACCAGGCTAATTTATTCTAATTTAATTGAAAACCAACTTAAATTTTTCAAAGTAGTGTTTTTTTTTCATAATCATTTAGATTTATGGAAACTTAACTCGAAGCAATGTGAAGTCGTCTATAATTTATCGTTCACCCAGAATGTTGCTCACGCTTCATCGTACTACCCTAGATGGCAGCAGCGCAGCTTCGAAATAGCGGATGGTTTGAGATCATTTTCACGATAACAATATAATTTAAGTAATCGTTCAAACCGTTGATACACCTTTTCAGATATCATCACTTTTCCACATGAACGTTCATGTTTTGTTCTTATCGTTTTAGAAATTAAGTTCAACAATATAACCACACTACGTTTACAGAGATAGTCACTATTTCTGAAGCCGTTGATTTATTGTATGGACTGTTTGAGATATAGTTTTTTAGTATGCGGGTCATCAAACCCGTTTGTAAAAAAAAACTAATTTTCAGCTGCTTTATAGTTACATAACTTTGAAAATCATTCCAGAGCATCGGGAGAACACACTAAGATTGACCGACGTGTGTCGGAAGTGTGAATTTTCATGTTTCAAATAATGTCATAATGCATGCATGCAAATAAACAAACAAACATACATAGTAACTTTACTATTTAAATCAAGCTCCTCCCCGCATAAATCAGTATTATAAAATAACGATTGCCATTATCTTCTTCCTAAGACACATGAAAGATTAGCTTTATAGTTTTGGATTATTAATGAACGATTAAGGTAGTCTTTTTCCCATGAAATGGAATCGTTTGGACGCACTTTACGATACAGCGAACGGGTCGTTAAGTAGAGTAACCATTCATTTTTTTTGCTTTTTTCTTTTCCAAAACGACCATGACCCGAAATATATGATACGTGTAATCTTTACTTTATGATCTTTTAAGAAAATGATGACGATAGAACGTATCTTTTAACAATAATAAAAAGACACAAAATTAACTAGGCGGGACGATTCGTGGTATGATTGGTAATTAATAGTAATATAAATAAATTTGATAATAGACATTTAAAATATTTGTATTTTTCGGATTTTATCACAATAGAATTTTATTGTTATTGATGTCTTAAATTGAGTTTGACACTTTTCTGTGTTATCAAAAAATTTCTTCCTAGATGTCTTTTTTCTTCTTCTCGATTTAAAACTTTCAATTCTAAGCAACATTGAATATAGTTATTTTTTCTACCTATGTTAAAATTTGATTTCGATTCAGAAGTTCTTAGTCAAGCTTAGCCCTCGAAAATAGTTCTAATTTTTTTAGTTCAAATACTTATTTAGATGTTAATAACAAAATCCTCATTTATAAACTAAACTGTTATCTATATCATTAAATTTGTGGTTTTGGTGTTTCTCTTCCAGGGGAGCCATTGAAGGTGCGCCGAAGGCAAAAGAAATGGACACATGGCAATTTGATGTCATTAGGAATGGAAGCTTCATTTGGACTCGGATTGTTGAAATCTCTCTGAAACGGTTGTCGATACTGCAGCCCTTTGTTCTTTCTGTTTCGCCAGTTGTTCTTCGAAGTACTCCAACAAAATCTAGCATGCTTTGTGTTTTTAACAAAACAAATTCAGCTGACCATTTTATCGGATATTCATGCTCCGTTACCGAACGTTTCCTGAAAAAAAAGGTCGTCATTTTCATTTAAAAATAAACCTAGACTAGAAGTATTCTTACCTAGCTCCATTTTAACTGTGCACGACTGGCTCGGGTTTCTAACTTCCCGCATACCAAAAAACTATATCTTGAATAATCAGTACGATACATCTACGGCTCTAGAAATAGTGATTGTTTCGATGAACGTAGCTATTGTTTTAAACTGTACTTCGACAACGATAAAAAAGAAATATGAACGTTCATGTAAATAAGTGACGGTATCTGAAAAGGTGAATGAAGGTTTAAACGATTTACTTCAATTTTATAAATAATCATAAAACTGTTCTCGAACCTTAACACATAGCGTTTACGTCATATGTCAAACTCACGTCAAAATGACCAAAACGCGGGTCAGAGATGCCAGATGACTCGAAAAAAAAAATTAGCACTGATTTGTGAAAATGTATGTATTTTAAATAAATAAATATATTGAGTAATTTATTTTATATATTCTAAACAGATACATAAAATGAATACATTTTTGTTGCTAATACAATGGCTTCGTCGTTTAAGGAGTTGTTATTTATCTTTAATGCTACAATCTATTATCTTATCATGTATCAAATTGTTATAAGAGTTATAATAATTATAAAAAGTTCATTATAGAAAAAATCTTTCGATTTTTGATATATCTTATTTGTTATGGACAAAAAATTATAGTTGATGGCGGTGCAACGTTAGATTCAAAATTTAATTTCAAGTTTTATAAATACCAACCAAATCTTTTGGTATTCTATTCTAAATTTTACTCACGCTGTTGAGCCTTGAGTTGAGTTTAACATGTCGAATCTATTAAAAATATTTTTTGTTACTCATTAATTATGCTACATTCACAACTCGCGTGAGCTATCATTACGTCGTATGAAACAAAATGTAAAGAAGGAGTTTTTGTTACGAAAAAATATAATACAAAAACTGACATAAACTAGTCGTAACTTAATTCCATTTAGAATATTTGCAGCCTGAGAAACATATTCTATACGTCAGATACAAATTTTAAAGTTGTTTTGATAACTTTTGCAGTAGTTTTCTGTGAATTCTTGGGGTGTTTCATACGACGTAATGAAAACTCACCTGAACCCCCCCCCCCCCCCCCCCCCCTTCCCACCCACTCCCTGCTGAGACGATGAAAAGATAAAATAAAAATTAATCTCCAATAACACTTTTTATTTTCACATTTTCATTCCACATTGATACAATTTAAAAAAACAGTCTAGTTGACATCACTGCCGACAACACAAAAAAGAGGAAAAAGAAGCCTTCGTTTTTCGCGTTTCAAAGTTCCGTACCGGTAAATACCAGCACCAAAGTTTTCTCCGATTGTGGTTTGCCGGACGGCAATCGGCAGCCGCAAATCGGATGTTGAGGACATATATACAGGGACTTTTTCTAGCGATGATCGCAACAGGTAAATCTAATTTTATACATTAACAATAACAAACATAAAAAGGGCTTTTTTTCAGCAACATTTTCGCTGAAGGAGCCATGCATCACGTTGAAAGAAGGAGGAGTGAGGATTCTGGATCCAGCAGCTGCGACAATGTTCCGCCCGTGTGTCGTGTGTGAAACCTGGTTTAGGAGCTGATGAAAACAAAGTCGGAAGGGTATGGAGTGGTCCTAAACAAGTACTTGTCGTTCCAGGCGGATCCCCCGGAATGGTTAGGTTTTTTCCAGGGTCCTGGTCCGTCGGCCTAGCTGTTTACCAGGCATTCCGTAGCGGCTGTACACCGTTGTGTAAGTACCTAATAAAATCTCAATGAAGATGAGTTGAAAGTATGAATTTATTAAATAATGAAAATCCGAAAATTCCCAAAATATTTTCATCTTTGTGTGGGTGAGGGTACAAAAAAGCTTTGAGGTTATCGTCTCTTAGCAGTTTAACGATACAATCTTATAGTTTTTTTCAATGGTTACGTTATATGAGGCCATCAAAAAAAAGTAATTTTGGATCGAACGGTTCGTGCACCGATTTCCGTAACAGTTCGATTAACGGTTTGATAAATCGTTCAAAATATGCCTACATATGTTCATTCTAGGAACAGTTTAGTGCGCTGAAAACGTTATTCATAAGCGTTTTATAAACCATATCCCGACTGTTCCTAGAACAGTGTCTCCATACAGAGGTTTTAATAGTTTTAAACAGTAACATAACTTAACGCCATATTCAACAGACCGTCGTTTTGGAATTCAAGATAAGTGCAATGTTTTTTATGGTTTCAGATATCATTATCTAAACGTTTTTTTACGCTGTTTCTAATCGTTTTATAACTGCTACAGGAACTGTTGTGTTACAATATTTTCGTATTCGGGTTATGTTTTCAAGTTATTAACCTCAGCCGTAAGAGAACCAGGTGAAGCATAAGTTCACGCAGCGGAGAATATCTGTTCTGCTGCGTCGAAGGTAACGTTCCCGTTGCTGGCCACAAAATTCACATCTCTTGATTGAACTCCAAAAGTTTGAGAAAAAAATTCACGAGCATCGAACTGCTCCGCGGCATTGTTCTTGAGTGCATCCAAAGAAGAGAAGTTTTCCATCAGCCGTTTCCATTTGGTAGCCATCGAACCGCTCACCTTGAGCAGACTGGCGTCATTTTCGATCGAGGCACAGCTCGGGAACGAAGAAAACTTAGGCGAGCACAGCTCTGTCGGCAGCGTTTCGTTGTTTTTTTGGATGTTGAACAGCTTCAGTGGCGCTTCCAATTCTATCACCGGTAGCCGCGGACTGTCAAGTTACCGAATATTATTAGATACGATTGCAAATTTGATAATTCAAACTAAAGTCTTACCACTAAATTGTTAGCACAAACTTTTAACTTGAACTACTTCGACTCTTTTGTAAACTTCCTCCACTGACCACACTTCCTCGTCGCATCTGAAACACTTAAACGTCAATTACTAAAATCGCTTATTCTCCCTCTAAAAACATTCAACTCACCTGTAGAATAATCCTTCCGGTGATGATTCATGCTCCACGGGCCGATTCTTCCAGCTTGACCGAGGTTCGGCACACCTTCCGGGAGTTTGAATTACCGGTACCGGTACGATTGAAACAGCAGCGACAGGAAAGTATTCGCTTCTTTCATTTTCCATTCCCGCCTAACGATACTATTTCTGTCGACAATTTCCTGTGCCATTCCATCGGCAACATTGCTATTCAGCTGCCGTTAAAGCATAGGTCAAAAGCTTGGTTTGGTCCGAGCTCTATCCTCCACTGCTGCTGGGGAAACGGCACTGGTATTATTTATACCGGAACAAATTTTTGGCCTGTCTAATTTACAGTTCCTTTCAAGCTGTAAGATCCAGTTCTTCGGATAAAATATCTGTTAAAAAAAAACAATTTAAAATTACGAATTAAACAAATAACCACCAAAAGAGAAGATCTAAAACTGGTTCGTTCGTACCTTCTGAGTTGACTTCTTTCGTACAATTCCTGTAGAAACCACCTCGTAAAGTTTCGCTTTTTTCCACACTGGTTCCATCGGCCACTGTTTCCGCACCGATTGCGGTATAGCTTGCGTTACGATGCAGAAAATTTCGCGAGAGAACGTCTTTTTCTTAAGAATTGCAACCTCGAACTCGCTCGAAAACGCCATTTTGTTTCTTTATGAATGACGTGAAGTAAAGACACAAATCAAATTCGTTTTTAAGATCATAAACTGTATCTTCCAGTAATAGTACATTATGATTTCTAGTAGGGACGCCGCAAAAATGGAAATTTGGTGAAAATTAAATTATTTAAGGACGATAAACTGGATAGTCACTACCCAAGTAACCATAAGCACTAAAATCTAGCATCAACTCTGCTCTAGCGTCAGCTATAGTGCTTGATTCTGTGCATCATTTTAGCTCTTTGAGCCAGGTTTGGCGAAATTAACTGCTGCATTAGTGCAGAAACTGGTATAACCCTATAAAAGCACAGTTATAGCATTGGTTGATGCTACAGCGTTGGCGGGCAAAATGCTGGGAAAATGCAAATGGCGTTCGAATGAGGTTCGACCATGCGAAAAAAAAAATATTTTGGATTTTTGTTTGGTTCATTTTTCGGCCATGATTCTTAATTTGTAATTATTTTTATATTCGCTTATGCATATTGAGGAGATCTCTCGGATTGAATTTTCTACATGATTTTTTTTATTATTTTTCAGTTGAAAATGACCTGGAATCGAACTCATGACATATGTGGCTCTGACATTTGACATTGACTTTGCCTGTGAACCTATCAGGTCCACGTTAAATCTTTGAAAAAAAGACCTATTTGAATCAAATTTCTAGCAACCGGTGCCCTGAATTTGCATTGATTCAGCATCAATCAATGCTAATGTGCTTTGGCCTAATGCCACTGTAGTGCTTACATAGTGCTTAAAAGCATTAAAGCAACCTTGTGTGATGCCAATTTAATGCTTAGAAAATATAGCATTTGTTATTCTGATTTAGAGCAATGTTGCATTTCAAATGCATTGTGCAAAGCTGATAGAATGCAAGTTGCATTTTTAAAGAGTGGTATAATTCTAACATTATGCAGCATAGCACTCGAAGGGCTGTTGTAATGCAAAATTGCACTTGATGTGCTGATATAGTGTAATTTAGCCTTTGAATGCTGGTGTAAAGCTATAAAAATGCAAAGCTTTAGTGCTTATGGTTACTTGGGTATTATGGTAATCAGAATTAAATGATATGGAAGATTCGTGGTATGATATTTGATTATGCGGGTCGTTCCTCCTAATCTTTATCATAACACATACTAGTTTCATCATGAAACATTTTAATTTTACTAGGGACGAAGTAAAACAATGCATCATTTCATTGACAATTTTACTAAAACGCAGTCGAATTTACTATGCGCAGCCAAATTGAGCACATGGTAAAATAGCTATGCGTAAGGTATTATAAACAACAAAACATATTTGACTCAAAAATATGGTCGCCTGTTGTTCGTTTAAACCACGGATTTAGTAATTTTACTATGCTTTTTTTTGTGTGTATGCGCTTGCTTTATACAGCCCGATTTTGTTCAGTGTATGTTTATTCGCTGCGTTCGCTGCAAAATATTGTTTTGAAAATTGTTCCGTAATTTTATTTTGAAATCTTTTATTAACAGAACAGCACAATAAAAAGAATAATAATAATATTCAGGCCACATCTTAAAGTTTCCTATCGAGGTAGAAATGAATTTCGTCGTCGAAATGGCATCTAAATGTTCCGGACGAACTGGAACGCTAGCCGGTGTTCAAAAACTGGCACATGTGGAAATTCAAACACCAGGTTTTGTGTATCACACCAAGGTAACTGGTTTAACGCTTAAACGTGACATCAATTTCCATATTTAGACAATCTGTTACTATTACAGGGCGGTAGCATCCCCCATCTATCCAAAGAAGTTGAAAACTACTTAAATGTGGAACCAAAATTCCTGCAATATTCGCTCACTAATACCGAACACATGGAAGAAGCCGTGGCCGCCTCTGGTGCTGGGATTGCGAACTTCACCGCCCAAAAGCAATCGGTTGCACTGTTGGTGTTGCAGGACCCGGCCGAATTATGTCTGCCCAATTTTCACGAGAAGGATTTGGTACCTATATATAGTAGAAGTGGTCGTAAAAACTATACTTCAGAGAAGTATTTCAAACTGGTCGAAACGTTCAAACCGAACATCTACGTTCCTCTATTTGACGGAGATACCACAAATGAAAGCTCGAAGAAAAGGGTTCAAAAATCTTTTGATAGAACTGAAACTTTTGTAGAGCAATGCCTTGAACTACATCGTAAATCTGATACTTTGACTCAATCAACTCTGCTTGGGCCGATAATAGGAGGTTTTAACACTAACATACGAGAGAAATCTGTTAAATTTTTAAAAAAGTTTGATGCGGATTTCGGCGGTTACCTTATAGCCGGATTACATTCCAATGGCGGCTCAGCAACGGAACTGGATAAAGAATCTTTGTTAGATATTGTTTCGCAGGTTTGTAAAGAACTTCCAAATCAAAAACCGAGGTTTCTTTTTGGAGCATATACTCCTAAAATGGTACTAGAACTGGTAGTCCGTGGTATCGACGTTTTCGACACCAGTTACCCGTATCTGAAAACTAAGCAAAATCGAGCTTTAACATTTAGCTTTTCTGTTGATGAGCCTAGTGTAGAAAACATGGAAACGGAACTGGATGTAAAGGATACCCGATGGGCAGATGATTTTACCGGATTTTCCAGTAGCTGTTCATGCTTGGCTTGTACAAAACATACCAGAGCATACTCACATCATCTGTACAATACCAGGGAAATGCTGGGTCCCATACTTCTTATGATGTAATTATGAAAAATTTGTCCCTGAAACAACTATGCCAATTATTGTTTTTTTTTTTTTGCAGACACAATCTTCATCATTACAATAAATTTTTCCAAGCAATTAGAAAACACGTTTCTAACGACACTATCAGTACGCTGATCGAGCATTTAGAAAAACAGAAAGACGTACCACAAGTGGTTGAAGAGCAACACAAAATCAGTATGCAGGATATTAACGCTGAATCGCCTTTGATAGCTGAAACAGCTCAGAAAAGAGTAAAAGTGTAGCACAGAAGGTAAATGAACTTTTTTTCAATTGTTACAAAACAAATGATTCGAAAGAAAGCCTATAAAAAACATTTAATCAAGGAATCAACTCATTCAAAAGCGAGACTTGAAATCGAAACTAACATAGAAACGCAATTCGAGTTTCACTATAGCAAGTGAACCGGAATATAGACTTGTGCAAAACTGATCAGTTTATGTCCGCTCATCATTGTTTTAATTTTGTTTTGTTTTCAGTATAGTTTCTAAGATGTGATAGCTGAAGAAGGCATGAGGGCTGCAGCTGAACGAGAAATAAAAAAAAAAACGTTTCGAAATTGACTTCATTCGGCAAAATAAAGCATCCATATGATGCTGATTATGAATTAGTGAAGGGAAAGCTAGTTAGATTTTTTCATTTCTACTCTTTTAATCTTTTTTTTTTGCTTAGTTCATTTTGAAACCTAATTTGTACACTTGACACTTGCTGAACGTACAGAAGAGACTGGACAACTTAACATCAAAAATTCTCGGTACAAAAACGGGCAGCCTGTCGACAAATATGGTCGTTTTTTAGGTTGATTTTCCCAAAACTGAAAAGTGTTGATGAAACAACCAGCATAATATCACGAACACTATACCAGTGGCAAATAGGACTATATAATTCTTCAATGATCGAATCTTAAAAACACAAATTTGCATCAATCAAATTACGTTTATTCCACCATAAGAACAGGAGCTTATAAGAAAATAGGTTGTGTTAATGCAGTTCTGAAGAAAACAATTTAAAAAACAGAATCTGCTATTTTTGAGACACTGATTTTACGGTTTCTCGCTCCGTAGCTCGCTGTTTGGCCTTCTCATAGAGAGGCATTAACTGGCCATTCTGTGCCAAAATCTTAAGCAACTCTACTATCAACGGTAGATAGTTATGCTTGCGACGAATATTTTCAACCTTATAGCGCTTTCGTTTTGACACTTCATCTTCGATTAACATCCGCAAACGAGTGATTTCATTCTGTTTTGTATCAGTTTCCATTTCGTCATCCCCCGATTTCAAGAGTTGATCTACTTGGCGTTGATAGATCATTTGCCGGTCAGAGACCAAAGCCATCAAATTGAAATGTATTTCTCCTTCACTGTATTTCTGAATGCGCTTTTCAATAATCGGACGTACAACATTAAGCCAATCATCTCCAGCACCCACTGCTCCCAAATCAATAGGCCCTTCCTTCAGACCATCCAGTTCATACAGACGACCATCAACCGGAACATACCCTACGAAGTGGAAGACATCCTCATCTTTATTGGCATGTTTGTTGTCCAGCTCAAACAGTGTCTGGCGAGCAAATGAATTGTGAACTGTCCGTATCTGAGATGCATTACTCATGGCCAGACCTTTGTTGTAAGCGTCGAAGGAAAGGCAGAATTCCTTAAAATCTCGCAACGTGGACCCCAACTGAATGTCAGCATGACCACTGTTCAATAAAATGCTCAAAATGGCCTGAGTCGCACAAGCATTGTTGATCACCTGTTTGGCAAAGAAAATTTTTTCCAGTCGGCTATCCTGCACAATTGATCCGGCCGGTTCGTCATCCTTAACCCATTTGAAAAGGAATATTAAACCGTGAATCGGAGCTAGGTTCTTGAACTGTTCCTCATCCAAGCTCCAAAGTTCCTCGACCTGCACGCCTTCAACACCTGAGTGAGAGAATAAAATTAAATTAACACAGCTTAGTTTTTAGAGCTAGGTTACACGGCACACCTACCAAATCCGCGAATAAGTTCCGTAAAAACTCCGGGATCGCTCTCAATGAGACACCATTCTCCGGCACTGTCCGCCATTCTGTCGTATGCGTTAAATCCAAAACTTAAGCCAATTAGCTTCAACAAATGTGCAAATGCGCCGATACCGACAATTGGGAGTTCAATACCAGATTTTCACGGATATGAATCTACCGGCTCTAATATCTGTCTTAAAAACTACAGGAAACGAAGCTGACTCTGCCCGGATTGCGATTTTTACAGTGTCATGGCAAATATGCCATTTTTTGGCATCATCATTACCAATCATTATGGATCATCATCATTTGTGGTATCAAGATACATAAGGAATTATAGAAATGGTGGGAATGCTGAACATGGCGATGAGAAAGATGGTGGGCAAGTCACACGTTAAACCCCATTTCGAAAAGTAGATAACCCCTAAGAATGGAACGCACCATTATTTGCTTAAAAATGTTGAGCAATCCACCGGGTGCAGGAATTTCTCTTAAAGGTACCGAAGAAAGGAGACCTGACGTTGTTCTGTACAATGCTTACTCCGCAATGTATTCATAAAGAATTACTGATTCCATTCTTTTTTAATATGATTCAAATACATTTTCAAAGAGGATGGAATTAGTGGAATTAGTTGCAGTCTCGTGAGGGGCATTTTGCAACTGAAGTATATAGCACGTGCTCTCCCTGTTAAGCTGGGATTCAAACGCACATGAGACAAATTGTGTTTGAGAAAAATATTGCGGTTATTAAAATTTATGTATCGCTTCATTTCTCGACAAGAAATGATTTTGAGTTATTTTTTTTTTAATGATCCAGAAATAACCAAAACCTTGACCCTAACTATGATTTTATATCGATGGGCTGACGTTAAATCAATAAAGCACAAATACTGGTTTCACTCAAATCACTTCAGAATGGTCTACCTGGTTGGAAATGATCGATTTACAGTCCAAGTTGGCCACTTTACTCAAAATGAGCGATGAATTTTGCCCGGTTGTTTCGAACTTTATTCATACGATTTCTTTTTTAGCACGAACACATTAATCGTTTAAAAAAAGAATCCATGTGTGTGCAGTGTATCTGAAAACTAATTATTTTAATCAGAGCTGGTAATGGTGATTGTTAACGACTGACATTTAACGAAAATGCCAGCTAGATCGAAATCATCATCATTTCTTGAACCCAAAGCATGCCATCATAACATTTGGTTTATCAGTCTAGAGCAGGGGTCGGGGAACTTTTTGAATCATTACCCCAAAACATTTTTATTCAAGTTGATATTACCCCATGACGAAAAGCAAAAAAAAACGTATCAAAGAGAAATATTCACTTTTGCATATGCCGCTAAGTTCTTTACTTTCGAAATAAAACCAACAAATTCATTAAATTTCAAAATGAAAATATACACTTTCCACTCAAAAAATATTTACTGTTACCCCCAAGAATATCACTTTTACCCCATTTGGGGTAATTTACCCCGGTTCCCCGACCGCTGGTCTAGAGCGTTTTCGTTGATAGCTTATATTTTATTCATTTCTGAGTGTGACATCTTTAAGCAAGTAAACAAGGTTAATAAAACGGACCACAGCTAAACGTTTTATCAATTTTGATTAAAATACTGATAGTGTGTGTTTGGATACGCAATTTGAAAACGTCAAGTTCAACAGCATCCCTGCAGAGAAAAATGGCGTCATTTTGCTCCCGATGCCCGATGACAGCAACGTTTATCGCTCTGTTGTGATGAGATTCGGGAGATATTCGTGAGAAACCGCTCTCAATTCTCCCATCCCTTGTGTGGAATCGTCTGCAAATAAAAAATCCCTCAACGCGAAGCAGAAGTTGAAAATTTGCCAACGTCTGTAAAAGTGCATAGTTTTTCCTGTAAAGAGTGCAATTCTGGTCCTAAAAATACTTGCAAAATGTTGCCGTACCTTTGGGCAATCGATTGACGATAAGACTTGTCCGATCACTCGTGGATTTTCAGAGAAAACGTCGAAATAAAAGTGTACCGACATACAGTGAGAAATTCTTAATTTTTTTCGCCCACCGTGGAGGAGAAAAAATCAAAATGGTTGTATCAAAGGATGGCAAACGTCGCAGGAAAGTTGGGTCGGCAGTGACAGCTTCGGGGACGGCCAATGCAACTTCTAGTAACAGTAACACACGTACCGGGACAGCATCCGGTGCTGGCAACGCTGGACAAGCCCCAGCTGGATCTGCGGAACAAATTTCGGCTTCTGCTGCTGCTTCCAGAGAAACTCCCGATAGCGAACTTTCGCCCGAGATTCCTAAAAGGTCAGTGTTGTCTTATCGAAATGTGGGGTGGAATCATTGAATATTTCGTGTTTGATGAAAACGGTCACCGTCGATTGACGTTGCTTCCTAGGTCAAATAATTGGCTAGCCTGTCGAAAGTCTTAAAGAATAATACTAGGCTGCTATAGCTTCCCACTATAGCCTACGGCGAGGTATAAATTACGAAATTAATAGTCTACTGTTTTACTTTATCCAATGTTAAAGATGTTATGATTGACCAACTAATAATATCACGCATCCGTCGGAAAAATTATATTCCACGAGATTTTTTTGTTATAATTTTTCCTTACAAATGAATGCAATTTATTGATTAAATTATGTACTACAATAAGCAGATTATAAAAACTGATTAAGTTTAAGTTTATTATTTAAAAAAAATCAAGCGCCTTTGTTAACAGTGCCAATTATAAGTTAAATGCAACTTCATTGTCTTTACACATAGCTTACCATATACTTTTGTGCATTTCTTATCTCCCCAGACCAAAAGTCCAAGCGCAACGTAAATTTGCGCAAGGCCAAGGTTCGGCGTCTACATCTGCATATCTAACGTTCGCGACTAATCCTCCAACAAACCCCCCGAAAGATGGACAAGCTCGACCGAGTGGTACAGATACAGGTCCCATTCCAGAGCTTTTACCAAACATGCGACCGAACACAGAAGATTTTCTAACATTTCTCTGCTTTCGTGGTACGCAAGTTCTTCCACCAAGTCTAGACTTTTTCAATACAGCTCAGCAAGCATCTGGACCATCTAGTAACCGAGGAACCGTTTCCTCTACATCTGTCACCAATCCTAAAGCTCACACCGGCAATGAAAAATCTACTCCAGCAACTGAACAATTGAAAGATACGATGGAAAAGAAGAAAGATTCAACTGATTCGACGGTTCCGAAAAAGAACGAACCAGAAGTAAAGAAACCTGAAACTGCAACTATCGATAAACCAGCTTTTATGCCGTTTGCGGTAAGGAAAAGGGCCGAACAACACCCTGAGAATCGCCGGGTTCAAACGGTTCAAGCTTTGAGGAAGAAGTACCACGAACAGCGTATGGCCAAACTAAGAGTTACGGCTTACAATAAACAAACTCGAACAGGAAACAGTAGAGGCAGAACCGGTTCGGAGGACGAAGAAGAAGGTGAAGATGAAGGTGAAAATGAAAGACAAACAGCGAAACAACCCATAAAAGAAAACAAAAACTTAAAACCAAGTACCGCAAAGAAAAAGCAGCCAGAGAAGAACACTGGAAAGAAAGTCGTTAAAAATACTAAAAAGTCTGCTTCTAAAGAATTAGTAGGTGCTAAGATTGGTTTGACTAAAGACAACACAGAAACGAAAAATGTTAACGACAATGAAGAGGAGAAAATAGTAGCTTCCAAACCTAATGCTGTAGAAACGCCTGCCAAATCGAAACCCAAAGGATCTAAGAAGAAATCTGTTGAACCCATAGAGGAAACAGAAAAACGGACAACTAGATTATCCGCTTTAAAAAGTCCAATTGCTCGAACAATATCCCCTTCAAAATCTGCAACCCCTCCACCAGTACCGAAATCCAAAACAGAAGCCATAGCCATTCCAGCACCAGATCAAGATTTTTCATCAGACGACGATGAACCTCTTTTGAAAAGAGCAGCCCGGAAAAGAGCCGCAGCCAAGACAACGAATGCTAAGAAAGGACGCAAATCTGAACCTATTCCAGAGAAAACGCCGGTGGAAACACCTGAAAAGAAACCACGGAGATCTGAGTCAGTCAGTCGGAAATCGGATGTGAGTTCAAAGAAATCAGAAGTCCCTGTGCCGCCGGAAAACTCCGTTACCTCTCAGAAGAGAACTCCTCGTAGCAGAAAGCGGTACAGTTTTCCACCAACTGAATTACCTTCTGTACCCGACATTGATGTTCAAGTTCAAGTAACCGATGCCACCACTACAGTGCCCATGGTCGACAGAATTGATTCAACAGCTGTTAATGACACTATGGTTGAACAATTTACTAAAACATCACCCAAAAAGGCTAGTGGGGGAAGGAAAAAGAAAGTTGAACCTGATGTTTCTCCACAAGTTGGAGAGAAAAAGCCGAGGAAGACACCAGAAATAATTACACAGTCCGCACCGGAAATAAATTCTAGACCAAGCCGGAAGACTAAAGAAGCCGCTACACTCTACATGGAACTGATAGGTAGAAAATTAAACCATGATGATAAAACTGATGATGATGCTTCGTCGTTGGATAGCTTAGAATTGCCAAATGTAAGAAAGTTAGAACAGATGGAAAATGAATTGAAAGCCAATGTCGAAAAGAAAGAATCAAATGGTGGACCTGCTAAAAATAATCCTCGCAAAAAGAAAGAGACCGTTAAATCAACGGCGAAAGCGAATCAGCCAAAGGAAGCTGAAAGTAAAGAACAAAAAGTTGTTGAGAAAAGTTTCAGTGATTCTGATGAAGAGCCTTTGGCAAGTAAATTCCAACGAAAGAAGCAACAAATACGTCAAAAGCAGAAAGAAAAAGCTAAGAAAGCGTCTCCAAAAAAGAAAAGCCCTACAAAAACATCTCCTGCTAAGGATACTGTTGAAAAATTATCAACAACTAACACGCTTGTACAAGAGATCTCAGTTGAAAGTAAATCTCCCAAACCAAATGCGGAAGAACGAATCGCTTCTCCACTCCCGCCACCCAAACCACCATCACCAGTGAAAACGCCCACTAAGCAAACGCCGCCTCTGAAGACTTCGAGTCCCAAGGTTTCAACCCCTCAAATCTTAAGTCTTCCCGTACAAATATCGAGCCCCGAAATTCTGAGATCCCCTGGCGCCGGTACTGATGACCTGAATTCTACTAAAGTGAATAAATCACACGACAATACATTCCAATCGGCTACAGCAGCAGATTTAAGTATATCTCCAATAAAACCTATTACATCACAACAAGCACCGCAACAACCGTTTATCCGATCGGTGAAACCAATACCAACAACAACACCAACAGATGTACCAATTGAAAAACCTGCACCTAATGCTGGTCAACCGGAAATTCCCTTCAATAGGAACGTTAAAAATGATGTAAATCTGGATGAATCTGATTTCCTTAAAGGGTTTGAACAAAGTTCACCTACATCACCAGTTGCACCTAAAACAAACTCTCTTCTCGGAAATCTGCTGCCAAGCAAAGAGGAATCTGAAAAGATATTTGGAATTGCAAGTGTCAGTCTAGCTCAAAGTTCTGGTCCACTAGACACGAAATGTACGCTCGGCAAATGTGGGTCAGTGCATAAACCTCCACTAGGCCCTCCAGTGCTAACAGAATCCCTGTTGGGAGGACATCTTTCTCCGAGGGATAGAAGGAAAACCAAAGTCAACATGACACATGAACAGATACAAAAATGGATTGATGAAACATCTTGGTCTCCCATTCCGGATGACATTGAAGGAGATTTGAAAGTCTTGGAACAACCTAAAACACCGGTTCCGACACCGCCATCCGTTGCTTGGGAAAGGCTACTTGAATCGAACAAACCAGAACCAATTCCAGCGGAACAGAAACCACCTACACCGGTTCAACAAGCCAAGAAAGAGGAAGAATCAAAACCACCAACGCCGCAACCCAGTGGAAGTGGTTCGAGAGGGCCAACACTCAAAGCTAAACCCGTTACTGTGAAACCAGAGAAAGAAATAGTAAGTGAAGTTGTTACTACTCCTGAAGAAACCGCTAAACCAATCGAACCCAAAACTTCTATCACAAAAGAGGATATAAAAGAGGTAGAGGAACCAGTTAAAAAGCAGCAACCAAAAATCAGAACTCCATCGCCAACTAAGAAGGAAGCGAAAAAAGAGACTAGGGCTAAAGTGGCAGAACAACTTGCCTCAAGTACAACGGTGGCCATTACTGTTTCCACAACAACGACTGTGCCCACTGCAACGGCAACAGCTACGACGCCTAACGCTGAAAGGAAACCAATTTACAAACAGGGCCGAACTCCTGTTTATAAACAGGAAGCCTTAAAAACCTCCAAAACTACGTCAAGTGCCTCAGCTGCCAATAAATTTGGGGCATTTTCACCGGACAATGAACCAAGTGTGTATTCTTTCGACAATGAAGATACATTTGTGCCATTGGCCACTCCGTTCCGGAGGCAAAGCAGAAGGGAATCATGCAATTCATCTGCTCGAGATGAAATTCAAGCCCCTCCCGTGCCATCTACATCTGCTGGTAGAGGAAAATCGTCGGAAGAAAAAACAAACACATTTCAAAAACCCGGTTCGGTGAATTCTCCAAGTAAAACTGGTGTGCAGCCTGCTGTAAGCGTCACGTTGAGTCCAGATGATAACGCCAAATCGACTGCCATCTCTGTAATGCCTTCGGATGAAAAACCTTGTAAAATTGAAGAAAGCGTCAAAGAAGAGGAAAAGAAAACCAGTGCAGACGATTCTGATGATGAAGGCCATACGTTTTACATTCCTTTACAAGGACCAAACTCGGCGGCTGTAGGAAGTAAATCTGACCAGGTCATTCAAGGAGTTGCTGTTAAACTAGGCACGGAAGGACCCGAGGGTCCAAATCAACGTGTTATAATGCATGCTAAACTAGTTACGCGAGCACAAATGGGATCAAATACAACACCAATTCCGGAATCCATGAATGTACAAGAGTTGGTCAAAAGTCTGATGGCTGCGGGGCCAGGAATGAGCAAAGACGGTTTCTCGAAAATGGTTCCGGTTGGAACCGTGCAGCCTCGATTTAAAACGAACGACTCTCCGAAACCGAATGACAAGCCATCTACTCCTGCAGTGGCAACAACTTCAACGGCACCTACTGTTGCGCCTCCTCCACCTACACCACCTCCACCAGTTCCACAAGAGGAGCCCCGAAGTAACACTGGCCTTTCACGGATCAACTCAAACTCATCGCTCAATTCATCACAGCGATCGAAAAACAACAAAGTCAAAGCGAAGCTTGAAGCTCAACAAATTCAACCGAGCAACAATACAGCCTTTCCCCGCAGGGATGATCCAGCCCAAATGGTCGAAGCTCCCGTATTCAAACCTACCGACAAAGAGTTTCATGACCCAATTGAATACATTGAAAGAATTACTCCGGTGGCAGCTCGTTTCGGTATCTGCCGGATAATTCCACCAGCGAGCTTCAAACCCGAATGTCGCATTTCCGATGATATGCGATTCATGGCGTATAACCAGTATGTGCACAAGATGCTCCATCGCTGGGGACCAAGTGCAAAGGAGTATGCCGCTATAAAGAAATATCTAGCCACACAAAGCATCAACCTACAAAATCCTCCCCTGATAGGGGGAATGGAGGTAGATCTACCTCGGTTGTATCACACTGTACAAGAACTGGGAGGCCTCAAGGAGGTTATCGAAAAAAAGAAATGGGCGCGTGTTTCGGAGGACATGTGCATTCCCAAAGCAGCACATGATCGTGTTTCGAAATTAGACGACATTTACTGTAAATACTTACTTCCGTACGACACACTCTCTCCTGCTGAGCGTCAGAAACTGTTCGATGAGGTCGAAGCTGATTGGGCCAAACGGGAAGCTAAAGCTCGGCGTAATGCAGACAAATGCGTAAATTCCGAAATCCGAAACAGTGGCGATTCTGACGATGAAGAAGAAGAATCCAATGAAGAAGAGGAGGACGATGAGTTTTCTATGGAATGCATAATGAAAGGAAGAACAATGCCTTTGAACCAGTTCTTCCGGATAGCCCGAAATACAATGTCATTGTGGTTCAAGAATTCTGAACCCACTGTGGCAGAAATGGAAAGTGAATATTGGCGGCACGTTGCTGTGCGAGATAGTCATGTTTGTGTTCATTCTGGCTCAATCGATTCAAGCGCATATGGATTCGGATTTCCGGCACCTCGAGTCAAAGGTTCCTCGTGTGCCAGACATCCTTGGAACTTAAAAGTACTGACGAACAATAGCGGCTCAATACTACGGTCTCTTGGACCAGTAATGGGAATTACCATACCTACTTTACATGTGGGTATGCTTTTCAGTGCATGTTGCTGGTATCGCGACCCCCATGGTCTTCCATGGATCGAATATCTACATACGGGAGCTAACAAAATTTGGTATGGTATCCCGGATGATCAGAATTCCAATTTCCGATCAGCGTTGACATCGCTAGTGCCGACACACTGTCAAAACAAAACTATCTGGCTCCCTTGCGATACGGCCATGGTTCCACCCCATATGCTTACGGATCGAAATGTCTCACTGTGTCGCACCGAACAACAGCCAGGGCAATTTGTGATCGTGTTTCCGAGAGCCTATACTTCTAGTCTTTGCACTGGGTACGCCGTTTCGGAAAGCGTTTATTTTGCCTCCAGCTCATGGTTGGATACAGCAAAGGACGATTTTAAGGTAGGATGATTAGGGAGTTGTATTAGATTTTTGTGCAGGCACTAATGATTTTTCTTTCTGCTGCAGGACATTCAAGAAAGCTGTGAACCAACAATGTTTTCAGTGGAACAGCTTGTGTTTGCCATTGCCAATGATCAGCGAAGTAATCACGACACGGTGATTCAAGTTTTCCCAATGATAAGTGATATATACGAGAAAGAAAAACAGCAACGCCGTATCTTACAGGTACTTGTATAAGTATATACTTTAATAACGAAACATACAAACTTTATCATTTTATAAAGGTAGCACGGAATCAAAATCGCAATAACAACTGGTATTTTCACTTTGTTTCAGGACAATGGCGTAAATAAATCGGAGAAAATTGAAACCAAACGGAAAACAGCTTCATTAGAAGAGTTTGAGTGCGACATTTGTCGCGCTAATTTGTACCTTTCTTTGGTGCGGGTCAAAATTATTTCCGATGACGACGATGCCGTTGATGAAGAGGAGCGAATCTACTGCCTCAAGCATGCGATCAAGTTTGTCACCGAAAGTCGCCTGCCAGCAAAGTTTTGTAAGCTCGCTTACACTTACTCCTTGGATGATATTGAGGAACTTTTGCGAAAGCTTCAGGACCGTATAGCGCACAAAAAGGTTCCCAAGAGCGGCGGCGGGGGAGGCAGCAGTACTGGAGGTGGCCGGGGTAAGTCTTCTTTACATCTTGCGTCCACTTCGTCACAGTCTTCTTCGTCATATCAAGCACCTAGTCACAGCAAGTACGCCGGAATGGCCACTATGCTGAAATAAATAAGTATTGTACAGAAGAATACCATCAACATTGCGGTCTAAGAGGCCGTAATCATTCAATACGTTCGTCTAAATGTGTGTGCGTGTCTGATTGTGGATTTAAAATTAATTTTTCATTTCCAATTTCCCGTTCTGCACATCTGTATACATCGTAGTAAGAGTAATTTATCAGCAGAGATTTCTGCGGGAGAGTTGCTCTCTACAGCAGCATTTCAACAAGACGCTATTCTAGTGAAGGGTGATTTTTGAAATCGTCATGTGAAAATAATTTAAGCTATATTTCTTGTAGAATTATGATAGTTTGTAGTTGCAATTTCATACTGTGGAGTAAACTACGGGCTAACCCGTATTATAGTCCAATGAAATCTGGATTAAGTTATTGGTTATCTATCCAAAAACGAAACATATAGGTTCACCGGCGGGACGACATTTGTTATTGATTATCACGAACAGCTTCAAAATCCGTATATGTATGTGGTAAAAATGAACGGACAAAATTAACTCTAACTTTTTGTCCAACAATTTATGTAGCTACTTTAATAAAATAAAAGTAGCAGACAGCAGAACGCAGTATTAAAATTTGTATCACAGTTTAGATTTCCTTTTTTCGAAATAATTTATCATACTACCTATCATGTCGATACGGTGCCTGCATTTTTTAAATTATTTATGCTTGAAATAAATAGCAATCTTAAAAATGTGAACGAAATATTTCAAAAATTTAGCGAAAAGATTTAGAGGCATCTATTTTTCGATTGTAAATATGAGAATATTATAAGTAAATGTCACATATATTTCCACACCCTGTTAAGCAACTATGTATATTCAGTGATTTTCATTAGAATTTGACATAAAACTTGGTTATTACTGTTAATGTAGAAAGTTTGCGATTGTATGTCAGTAGCTTCGGCGTTAGGATTCCCACAATCGGTACGTATTGCAATAGAATGTGCAATGCGATGGTATAGGTGGTTCAAGAGACAAAATTTAATCAACCCGGCTCAAATTCACTAATTTGATATTTCTTAATTTCGGCGCAAGTCGTCCAATTTTTAACCGGGTAGCTTTGTAAAATAAAATATAAAGATATAAATAGGAAAGTGAAAAAAACGAAAACAATTACCTATCTCACACTATTCGTACACATACCAGGATTGTGTTTTGCGTGTACTAAGGGGAAAAATGATTGGTACACAATCAAGAATGATCTGCGACTTACTACGGGGAACATACAGAACTAAAATAATATTGATAATATCAAACAGGAAAGGGTTCCATATGAGATGCATTAAAGGTGTAGTGGATCCAATTTCTCGCAGATTATATATAGAGAGATGATAATATATCGACAGATTTAAAATATGACTAAGTGAAAGTTTCATATAGCGGGAATTAAACAATAAAATAACTATTGTAGAACATTTTTCTTATCTTTTAACTGTTTCCGAAAGCCGTCTTCCTTATCGATATAATTTAATGATAAAATGAGAAACAAATCGAGATTTCTTTAAAAAAGTTTAAGAGGTTGTATATGAGACACGACCGTAATTTTAACGTAGAATTACGACAGCCTATCTTGTGCCAATGTATTTTTCGTAATAAATTTAAATTTTTTTGAGTAAAGTTGATCAATTTCAAACAAGTGGTTGGCCGTTAAAAACATTATTCAGCACTATTCAGTTGCATAACTAAAGGCGAAATGAATATAAGCATGTACAATAATGTACATACATATAATTGGTGTCAAGACTCATGGCTTAGAAATTGAAGTTTTGTTTCTAAGCAAATTATATGCAAGCTCCGTATCAAACGCCTGCGTGAAAGCTTCTAATAATAGTGCTGGCATTTAATAAATCAAGTGTTCTTAAATAAGGAATTTTGAATCTGTTTTTTTTTTCTTTTATTCAACGTTTGGATTAAAAAAAAAACGCTGCATACAAAAGACAAAAATTGAAGCAATAATTTTTTATACAACACAGTTTTTCATTCAAATTTCAATAAAAAATCTACTAAATCAACAACTGATCCCTTTCATCCATACACTCAGAAATGAAAAAAATATGAAAATTATTATATTTCAATAACTCCGATATTTCTCTGACATTAATATCCAGAAATATTAAAAAATAACTATTTCAGATATTTAAATTTATGCATCCGAATAATTTCTTGGCGTGTAATGATCCAATGCATAAAATTTAATAACCGAGAAATTATATATTATTTTGTTCAAACAAACGCTTTGTGCGTTTGAGTCCCAACTAAACGGGTATGAGCACATGCTAGATTCTTCAGTTGCTAAATGCCTTTCAACTTGACTGCATGCAGATTCCATTCTCTTTAAATATTTATCTGAATCGTATTTAAAAAGGATGGACTCAATTGCAGCATGTAATATTACCAGCGAAATGCACATGTTTTTATGCTATGGTCAATTATGCACATTGACCATAGAACATGGACGAAAATCAAACGATTTTCGTTTGGTTTTTCTGTTTATTTCTGCTTTAAGCGTTTGCCTTTACGTTACGGCTCAAACTTTTATTTCTGACCACCAGATGTCGTTCCGTAACATTTCTCAATGCATAAATTTTAATCGCAGAAATATTTCCCAGTGAGAAATATCCCAGTAATTACACCATGAGAAATATCCGTGTGCGTAAAGAGGGAGATATGTGATAATACCTAAAATATAACTGTTTGATATTTTATTTATTTCTGAGTGTACGCTTAACTCTAAACAAAAGATAACGCACATAAAATGTGCGTAAATATATATCAAGTATGTACATTTATTGTCTAATATGCAATTCTCGTTTGGTGAATTATTTAGAGTCAGTACAATGGTCGTGCTAAAAACGACGTTTTTTAAACATTGATACCATAAGTCAAACTTGTGACAGCAAAGTGTTTTTTTTTTATTTTACACATAATAACTATGATCAATATGTTTTGATAGGCACAGAAGAACGCAAAATGCTCTCTTGCATGCAAACTATCCGTAGCAAAGAAACGCATAGTATTAAACGCCTATGAATAGGCAACGATTTCTTCAACATTAAAATCAAACGCTTGCAAGCTAACTAGTACCTATCAGTGCCGAAATTTTGAGCTTTCTCACCGCTGCCTTTGATAGAAACGCTTGACTCAGTGCAAAAGAAGAGAAAAATCTCTCTGAAAGTTCTGCCTCATGCGTCTCTTCTGAATCAGTATCAATTCGATATCGATTTTTGTAAAGGGCGATAGTGCCAATATCGCTGTTCGAGAAAATTGCGTTTAAAATTTTACAGCTCCATAAGTTTCCAAGGAAAATCTTACTTATGAACTCAGCTGATTACTCGATTTATTTACATTTGACTCATAAGCTCTTTTGAAAAATTGATACCAAAATTTATCGTTCCCTCTAAGTCAATTCTTTTTCCGTCCAGCAATCACTAGCGTAAAACGACGTTTCAAGGTGGGATTATTGATAATTCTAGATATTAGATGATTATCAACTCAACAAACGGCCCTTTTCAGGGCCAAAATATCTTTGAAAGAGTCTTGTCTTTTCAATGCAAGTTGGGCGCTTGGGTGGTGGGTGGTGTGGCGTTGGTAGTAAGTTGTGTGTGGCGTGGGTGGTAGGTGGCGTGGATGGTAAGTGGCGAGGGTGGTAGATGGCGAGGGTGGTAGGTGGCGAGGGTGGTAGGTGGTGTGTGGCATGGGTGGTAGGTGGTGTGTTTTTTTTTTTTTTTTTAGTTGGTAACCACAGGTGGTAAATCCCGGTTTACGGATTGTATTCCAAGGCACGGCGAGCCACCGCGTCCCCCCAGTTTGCTACTCTGGGTCCATGGGTACAATGGGCAGACTCATGATATACTCCGTGTATACCCCCTACTCCCTAAACTCCACCTGGGGCCGCAGACCTGGTTCCCACCTCGAACTGTTTAGTACACTATGCTTCAATAGTGGGAGGTCTATTCGCGCTAATGCGCTCAAAGGCAATACTCATTAACGAGACCACTTTCAGCAAAACCTCTCATCCTTACGACTCGACGCCTGAACTCTCCTCTGACGACTTGAGAACCGACATCTCCTCGCAATGACTCGAGATTCCCACACAAACCTCTCCTCTTCGCGACTTGAGGCCTGATCTCTCCTCTGACGACTTGAGATCCGACCCCTCCTCGCATCGACTCGAGGTTTACCTCTCCTCTGCACGATTCAAGGCCCGATCTCTCCTCTAACGACTTGAAATCTGACCTCTCCTCGTAATGACTCGAGGTGACCACTTGTACCCCTCCTCTTGTTGGTAAGGGGCCTGATCCCTCCTCTTACGACTCGGGACCCGACCTCCTATCATAAAGACTCGGGGTTGACCACACAAACCTCTCCGCCTGAAGGTTTGAGGCCTGACCTCTCCTCTAACGACTCGAAGCCCGACCTCTTATCTTCAGGGTTCGAAGTTTGCCACCTTGCCCGTCGTGTGCCAGATCGAGAGCAGCTTATCCTGGACTCGCGCCTGTCACGGCACACGCGCGGGACTTAACGCAACTACTCGGATGATTCCCGACGAAGACGTCATCCTACACCGACTCGAATGGCTCGCCCGGCGTCGAGAGCCACTCTACCCGTGGGTATTCCCCGAACGTGGAATAACCCTTTCCCAACGATTTCCACTGCGAAGAAGGTCAAGTCTTATCCCCGCAGCTTCTGTCGTTGAGAACCGCTCTACTCGGATACTCCCCGAAGGTGGAGCATCCTACACACGAACGCGGCGCACCCACGGCATCCGCTACGCAGAAGGTATTGTCTTATCTTTGTAACTTCAAACCGTGGGGTCGGACGCACTCTACTCGACAGCCCTCCGTCGATGGGGTCAGTCTACCCAAGTAACCATAAGCACTAAAGCTTTGCATTTTTATAGCTTTACTCCAGCATTCAAGTGCTAAATTACACTATATCAGCATACCAAGTGCAATTTTGCATTACAACAGCCCTTCGAGTGCTATGCTGCATGAAATTAGAATTATACCACTCTTTTAAAATGCAACTAGCATTTCATCAGCTTTACACAATGCTTTAGAAATTCATCATAGCTCTAAAACAGAATAACAAATGCTATATTTTCTAAGCATTAAATTCGCATCAAACAAGCTTGCTTAAATACTTTTTTGCACTATTTGAGCACTACACTGGCATTAGGCCAAAGCACATTAGCATTGATTGATGCTGAATCAATGCAAATTTAGGGCACCGGTTGCAAGAAATTTGATTCAAATAGGACTTTAATTTCAAAGATTTAACGCGGACCTGATAGGTCCACAAGCAGAGTTACTGAAAAATGTCCGATCCATATGGATGTCATGAGTTCGATTCCAGGTCATCTTCACCCGAAAAATAAAAAATAAAAATATTGAAAATTCAAACCGAGAGATCCCCTTAATATGCATCAGCGAATATCAAAATAAGTCAAATTCATTATCATGGCAGAAAAAATGGAGCCAAACAAAAATCGAAGTTTTTTTTTACCCGCATGGTTGTACCTCATTTGAACGCCATTTGCATTTTCCCAGCATTTTGCCCGCCAACGCTATAGCATCAATTCAGCATAGCACAGTGCTTTTATAGGGTTATACCAGTTTCTGTACTAAAGCCGCAGTTAATTTCGCCAAACCTGGCTCACAGGGCTAATATGATGCACAGAATCAAGCTCTATAGCTGATGTTAGAGCAGAGTTGGTGCTAGTTTTTAGTGCTTATGGTTACTTGGGTACTCCGACCGTTGTCCGGTCTTCTTTATCCCCCTTGGTTGGCAACCCTAGGATTTTTGGCCCGCGGATTTTCCTGCCCGTTGTGTGCCAAATCGAGAGCAGCTTATCCTAGACTCGCGCCTGTCACGGCACACATTCGGGACTTGGAACGCTACGACTCGGATGTTTCCCGACGGTGACGACATCCTACACCGACTCGAGAGGCTCGCCCGGCGTCGAGAGCCTCTCTACCCGTGGGTATCCCCCGACAGTGGTTAACCCTCTTCCCTCGAGATCCGCTACGAGGAAGGTAAAGTCTTATCCCCGCAGTTTCCCTCTTAGGAAGCGGAACTACTCGGATACCCCCCGACATTGGGGTATCCTACACACGTTCGCGGCGCACCCCTGACCTCCGCTACGCAGAAGATGTTGCCTTATCTTTGTAGCTTCGATCAAAGGATCGGACGCACACTACTCAGATGCTCCCCGCCGATGGAGTCATCCTACACCGTTCGCGGACTGCCGTTGGTTCCAGCTCCTCTGCAGGGCAGTCATGATCCGGGTGAACCCATCGCTGACCGCGTGCCAAGTGTTGGAATCCGCACACATCCTCTGTACAACGTTATCTGCTGTCGTGTCAGGCCCACAGGCGGCAAATATGGAAGTACGTACCGCCGCAAACCTCGGACAGACAAACACCACATGTTCGGGTGTTTCCTCTACGTCACCACAATCTGGGCAGTATGGCGAAGCCACATGTCCAAACCGGTAGTGGTACTTCATGAAGCATCCATGACCAGTCAGGAATTGCGTCATATAGAAGTCCACTTCACCGTGCCTTCTTCCGATCCAGCTCCCGATGTGCGGGATCAGACGATGGGTCCACCTTCCTCTCGTTGAGCTGTCCCACAGCTGCTGCCAGTTGGACATCGAGTCCTCATTGGCGAGATCTCGAACGTTGGGCGTGTCTCTGTTGTCGTAGCAATAGACATCCTCCTCCAGCAAAACCGAGATGGGCATAACACCCGCTACTACACAGGCGGCTTCGGACGACATGGTCCGGTATCCGCTGATAACCCGCAGGTTCATCAGCCGCTGAACGCTGCTAAGTCGCTGCAGGTTACAGCTTCCTCCCAGGGCCTGCCTCCAGGCCGCTGCTCCGTACCGCAAGATCGAAGTGGTCACACTTGCAATGATCCGCCTTTTGCTGCTTTGGATAGCCGAGGAGTTCGGCATCATTCGTGTGAGTGCGGCCGTGGCCATTGCCGCTCTCTTGCACACGTGTTCGACATGGCTCGTGAAGCTGAGCCTGTCGTCAATCATCACCCCTAGGTACTTAATTGCGCGTTTAGACACGATGTTGCACGGTCCAACGGCAATGGTACCTGTTTGGGGTGATTTCAGGTTGGTGATAAGCACCATCTCGGTTTTGTGGTGGGCTAGACGCAGGCACTTGGAGTGCATCCAGCGTTCCACTTCCTGGATAGCTACCGTGGCCAGTAGCTCAACCTCCGCTGTTGAGGAGCCCCTCGCCAAGAGGACTACATCATCTGCAAATCCTACGAGTTCGGCTCCCGATGGGAGGCTCGTTCGTAGGAGTTCGTCGTAGGTGATGTTCCACAGAACCGGGCCGAGAATTGACCCCTGTGGAACACCCGCCGAAACCTCTTGTGTTCGCAAACCCTCGCCGGTCATATACTGCAGTTGGCGATTGTGGAAGTAACTTTCCACAAGCCTATACAGATATGCCGGGATCCTCATTTGGATGAGCGACGACGCAATCGCTGTCCAACTGACACTGTTGAAGGCGTTCTTCACATCCAGAGTGACAACCGCGCAAAAGCGGAGCCCTCTCCTCTTGGTCAGCCTGGCTCTGTCCGCTACCTCGATGACCGAGCGGATGGCATCTACGGTGCTGCGACCTCGACGGAAACCAAACTGTTTCCCCGAAATTCCGCCCTCACTTTCCGTGTATCTCTGAAGTCGGTTCTGAATCACCTTCTCCAGGACCTTACCCGCTGTATCCAGTAGACAGATCGGCCGATATGCCGATGGGTCTCCTGGACGCTTACCCGGCTTTGGCAGAAGAACAAGTTTCTGCCGTTTCCACGTGTCAGGAAACACCCGTTCCGTCACGTATCGTTGCAACGATGTTCGGAACATATCGGGGAATTCCCTAATCGCGGCCTTCACCGCGACGTTCGGAATGCCGTCCGGTCCGGGGACCTTCCTCGGTTGGAGAGACTTGGCGATCTCGCGAAGTTCTTCCACCGTTATCCTCTCTTCGGCGCTGGTGTCCCAGTCATACGGGACTGTTGGCCAGCGGGTAACATCGTGCTGTGGGAACAGCTCATTGATGATGACTCTCAGTTTATCGGGGCACGTTTCAGGTGGTGCGCCCCCACTTTTAGTTCTGCCCATGACTATCCGATAGGCATCACCCCATGGACAGTCGTTGGCGTCACGGCATAACTGTTTGAAACGTGCCCTCTTGCTTGCGTTGATGGCCCTGCGGAGGGCCGATCTCGCGCTTGTGAAGAGTGGCCTACGCTCCGTTCGCTCTTCTTGGGTCCTTGCGTTCTGCATCCTGCGCCTTGCCCTATGGCAGTCGGCACAATTTCCTCCGTCCACCAGTAGACGGGTGGCCTAGTGCTTTTATGCTTGGCCCTTCTCGGCATCGCAGCATCGCAAGCGCGAGCTAGAACCCTCGTCAGTTCTTCCGCGGACAGGTTGTCCAGGTTCCTCTCCCAGTGCAACGCTTCGACAAAGACGTTCTGGTCGAACTGCGTTGTCTTCCAGAGGCGTTCTCCTGTACGAGACTCGCGTCTACCTGTCCGCGTACTTGAGCCTAGCCGATAGCGAATCGCGAAGTGATCGCTATTCGTGTAGGCCTCGCTCACCATCCAATCGCTTACCAACCCCGGGCTACCGAAGGTGACATCTATGGTTGACTCGCTCCCGTTCCAACTTTGGTAGGTACTGGTATTCCCTACGTTGGCCAGATCCACATTAAGCCTCGCCAGGGCTTCTAAAAGAGTTTGACCTCTGGGGTTTGTGAGGCGGCTACCCCATTCAACGGCCCACGCGTTAAAGTCGCCAGCAATAACGATGGAGCTTTTCCCCATTAGCACATCCACCATCTTGTCAACCATAGTGCCAAACCTCTCCAAGGACCACCTTGGGGGAGCATAGCAGCTACAGAAGTAGATCCCGTTAACTTTGGCCACCACCATGCCTTCGTTTTCCGTCGCCACAACTTCTTGTATGGGGAAACTACCTGTAACCCATATCGCGGCCAGTTTGGCATCATCAGTCGCCCAATTAATGCCATTCGCAGCTCTGCGATATGGGTCTGCCACTAGCGCGATGTCCAACTTTTCCTCAACTGTCATCTGCCGCAACAGCTGGTGTGCTGTGTAGCAGTGGTTGAGGTTAAGTTGGACGACCTCTATGCTCTTGGCGCCCGGGGTGGTACCGCCTGCACCTTTGTGTAGGCGGGGCACCTAGGGTTGCCAACAGCGTGGTCTCCAGCGCAGACAGGGCATTTAGCAGGCTTTTTGCAGTTAGCCGACTTGTGGCCGGTTTCGCTGCAGCGCCAGCATATGCCACTTCTGTCTGGCCCAGTGCAGTCGAACGACTTGTGACCGTTCAACAGGCACTTGAAGCACCGGTCCGGTTGCTGGGGGATGGATATCTGACAGATAGACCATCCCACCTTTAGCCGCCCACACTTAAGTGCGGCGTTTGCTGCTGCAACCGGAAGTTTGACCAGCCCAATCTGCATACCAGATTTGGGAGGGCCATTCCGCAGACGAACCGTCATCTGGTCAGAGCAGATTTTGCACTGCTCGACCAGTGCCACCCGCAGTTCGTCTTCCGTCGTGACTTCATCCAGGTTTTTAACCCGGATGGTCACTTCCTTACAGAGGGCACGCACCTCAGCCTTGTCACCAAGGGCTTCGGCGGCCTTAGCCGTAAGGGTCCCGCTGGAGTTTCCAGCACCACGCTTCAGTTCGAGGATCATCTCGCCGGTGCGTGTCCGACGGATCCTCCGAACTTTCTCGCCTAAATCGGCGAGATCTTCGTTCGTACGCATCTGTCGCAAGACATCTGCGTACGTGCCCTCAGGTGCTTTGACGACAATCGCCTCGCCCCTCTCCCTGACGCGACGTTTGCGTCGTTGGGGTTGGGGTTTGGCTTTTCCCGTCTCCGTACCTTTGGGCCTTCCCCTTTTGCGCGATACCGTCCGCCATCCGGTATTTGCGCTCGTCGGCTCATCTGCCTTTTCGGCAGGGCCTTCCGCCCGCTTGGAAGCGCTGGCCGCAGGATCCTGCCGGACAGACGGATCCTCCGCTCTTTTCTTAGGGTCCCCGGGTCTGAGTTCCCCGGGAGACCCTCTCTTACGCTTGCTGTTGCCAGCAAACGCAAGGCTGCCTTCTGTTTGGGCAAAGGCATTGACCTTCTTTGGGCGGATGGTGTCCGCCCTCAGAGGGGTCTCTGCCGGCCCTCGCTCTTTTGGTCTGGCGGCCTCGGGCTCCGCAAGCCGTTCCACCACAGCTTTGTTGGCTGCGATGAAGAGCTGCATCACCCTGGCTAGCTTCTCGCGTATTTCCTTGTGGATGTTGGACTTCCCCTTCACACATTCCACAAGGTCAGCGATGCCAGCCATGGCCGTGACCAACTCTACTGGAGCTCCCGGATCTTGGAGTTCCGGGGAGCTCAGTAGGTCTTCCAGCGCTTCCTGTACTTGATCGTACGGGTCCGCTCGCACATCGCTCGGTGCTTCCACCGACGTTGCCGTCGGGTCCACCGGGTTGGCAGATTGCCTAACCGGTGAACGCCTAAGGCTACTCCCGCCGAACGGATTCGGGCTTTCGCCTTTATCCGTTCCGTCCTTTTTTGTTTCTTTCTGATTTTTTGGCATATTTGATCCCACGAGTAATCAGGTAACAAACGGTCCACTGCGCCAGTGACCTGCTTAGCGCAGCAAGGACTGGGATACTGTGGGGTGTGTCCCGGTGCCCCACAGGCAACCGTTAGAGACTGGCGTGACTTAACGACCCGCCAGCCTTCCAGGTACATCGGCGCGGTTAGCTTCACCCCTTCACCAATGGAGTCGGTTTCCGATAGAAATTCCATTGTCGTAATCCAAATTCGTTAGCGAGGGTCTTCATAAGGGGGGGGGGGGGGGGGGGGGTGTAGTTCTCTCGGCCGTACATCTGCATAAAGCAGACACGTTTCCACTCTGCACCACGGGGAGGTGGAACTACGTCGCAGAGCAAGGTGGTGGTGTGGCATGGGTGGTAAGTGGAATGGGTGGTAGGTGGTGTGTGGCATGGGTGGTAGGTGGTGTGTGGCATGGGTGGTAGGTGGTGTGTGGCATGGGTGGTAAGTGGAATGGGTGGTAGGTGGTGTGTGGCATGGGTGGTGTGTGGCGTAGGTGTGGTGTGGGTGGTGTGTGGCGTAGGTGTGGTGTGGGTGGTAGGTAACGAGTGTGGTGTGTGACGTGGGTGATGTGTAGCGTGGGTGGTAGGTGGCGGGGAAGGCGAGTGGCGTGGGTGGAAGATAGAGATGGTGTGTGGCGAGGATGGTGGGTGGCAGGTGGTGTGTGGCGTGGGTGTACGCAGTGTGTGGCATGTGGCGTGGATGGTGGGTGGTAGGAGGTGGGTGGTAGGAAATGTGTGGTAGGAGATGTGTGGCGTGGGTGTACGTAGTGTGTGGCATGTGGCGTGGATGGTGGGTGGTAGGAGGTGGGTGGTAGGAGATGTGTGGTAGGAGATGTGTGGCGTGGGTGGTGTTGGTGGCGTGAGTATGTGAGGCTGCTGTGTGTTATGTGGATTGGTTTGTTGCCAGTGGCAACAATTGGCAACTTGCCACTGTTTGAACATCAAAACGATATCTGCATAGGATTACCGCTGGTGAGGTCCGTACGCAGATCGAAATGCTCAACAGGCAAACTGAGAATGAAACCGGTCGGCCGGAGACCCCTTACTTTTATACCTTTCGAAGGAAGGGAAAAATAAAACATACCAAGGGGCGGGGCGTCCGTGTTTTTTTGTCATTTTCGACCAGCCAATCAACGATGAGCAGGCTTGAAATGTCTTTTAGGAAAGATGTCCTTGAGTTGGAAAGTTTTCGTGACGCGAGATCCGATCGCAACTTTCAATTTGCCCCCCTATAGTGTTGCCGTAAGACGTAATTCTACGTCAAAAAATAATATGACTTGTTGATGCCTAAATAAATTATCTTGTTTCGGAAAATACTTCTCAGCGGAAGTATGACATTTGGCATAAAAGCTATTGGGCGTAAAGGCCATTTGGCATAACTTCAACTTACAGTGTAGTGACTATTTAGATATACTTGTAAGATATTTTTATCGAGGATTTTAATTTCCTTTTGGAGAGAGCCCACTGCGACCATTAAGTTGACAATTGTGCGATTACCCCGCGTCACTTTTTAATTTGCTATTACCATCATGTCACCATCTACCAGTGATTGAAATCCTCAACCATTTTCTCATCAGAGGCATTCAAAATACACACTTTGAGGCCTCGTATAGTAATACAGGAGACGATACATATACATTCATTCAAACCTCCCCCCATGAGGAGGATCTGCTCCGAGAGACACTATCCGTTCGCTGCTCAGAACGAACTCTCTCAACGTTCGGTCGCACATGATGCATGAAGTAAACGAGGCACACATACTCATTTACGTTATTGAATTTGATGGACTCAAGCCGATAGCTGTCGTTGAGGAGAACCGAACTTATGCATAGCATAGGCCCGCAACGTATGGAGCAAGGAGAGGGGAGGAAAAGAAACGAAAAAACTAGCTGCCTGCGTGCGGTTGCTGTGCAATAATAGCAATAGCAGAAAAACTTCGGGTATTCGATCCAGGCACAAACGAGGAGACTCGGGTTTGCTCTGCCTTTTGAATTCGGCTCCCTCAAGAATGTAACAGGAGATGAGTGAGAGCCATTCGTTTGGTTTTTTGGATTCGCTGCCTCGAATGTACCTATATTGCTTCTTGAAGGTGGGCCATGTGAGAGCGTATGCATCATCGGTTTTGTCGTTTTCGCTGCCTCAAAGCAACCTTTGCTTCCGAGTAAAGCGTTGAGCGAGAGATGGTTGATCAATTCATGCTCAGCAAAATTCAATCACTGCCATCTACCGCCCAGTTAAGCGGTTTTTCAACTTCAAACATGTGTAATAAAAAAACGACGGCAGATTTTTATTCGCTTTCTTTTCCAATACATCTCAAAACTGCTCTACTTTCAATTACAAATTTAGTGGAATGCGAAAAATGTGCGCTTTTCAAAATAATTAACTAAATTTTGAGGTGTTCAACTGGCCCTATTACCGCCCACTCGACTTTTTTGGGTATCAATAAGGTTTTCTTAAGGAAAAACTATCTAACAACACGGAAACTGTTCTTTTTAGTATTTTCCATATAACGAGCTGTCAAAAGCATTTTGAGGAACTTGAGAGAATACATTTTGTGAAATTTTTCCCGCAAATTTTTGACAAATTGTAACAAAGTGCGTTGACTGACAAAATGATGATTCCAGACAAACAGCCTCAAGTAACCGGTTACTTTCAGCGATAAAACATCATTTTCTAACATAATCGAACTAAATTCTTCTTATAATTTACACATTTGACACAATACATGCGTTAAAAACAAAGAAATTGTGCGTGACCGGTAATTAGGAACCCACACTTTTTTTTAAACACCAATTACCGCCCACCACTAATCGCTTCAAAAAACAACAACTATTGAAAAAATCTGAAATTTTTCGATGCAAATCTATTCTACGAAAATAAAACTATCGTTTCAAGTCGATTTTAGGTCAAATAGGTACTATCTTGAAAACAAAAACCCTTTTTGCCCTAGGAGTACAGTAATGCTTAGTTCGCTAACAGGCGTCGAATTCAACAATTTGACCGGAAACCAAAAACTAAACATTTAATTTCTGGCTATAGTTGGCATAATTAAGTGATGTTTTTTCAGTGAAATGATCGAACAATGATGCCGACACAGAACACAGGTCTTATTTTTGGAGAAAACATCCCAGTTTTTTCAAAATACAAACAAAAGGGTGATTTTGGGCGGTAAATGGTGTCTGGGCGGTAGATGGTGACATGATGGTATAGCCGCCGAAATGCGAACTGTCGACGAGAATCTTGACTGGGACCAAGTGAAGACGCTGGCTACGGATCTTCAACAGTGGAGGACTTTCATCATGGCCGTATGCGCCGGAGAATCGACGCAGGATCATTGAATAAAAAAAAATCTTTTGATGACCTTGCATTGTCTCAGCCTCAGCTAAATATTTTCACACCAACTATCCGATGTCTTTTTCTTAATTAGAATGCAAAACGAATCATTTTATAGCGGTTATAACCAGTGTTGGTAAATTTCGCCCGTCACGCTTGACCCGACTAGTTTCGTTTCATCAAACGACTGGCACTGTTCTCAATTGATGGAGCCTCACTACTCGCATGACGACTAAAGCACGACAACAATCAACATTTCTCTATCATCGACTGGCGAAGGTCCTACAAACACATGGTCAAAATTTCTCCTGAGAGTGACTGGCAAATCTCTTCACACTGCGATCGGCTGCTGACGGCAGGTACAACTAATTGAACAACTTGCTGGCAGAGAGCAACAATAGCAATAAAAAACTGAAAACGAGCTTGCTGGCAGGAGCAACAATAATAATAAATGCTTTTCTTGTTCGTCTTCGGTCGTCTTCGGCTTGCTGGCAGGAGTAACAATAATAATAAATGCGTTTCTTTTTCGTCTTCAGTTCGGTCCACGACTCGTTTGAATGCGATTGGTGAATGCTTGACTATGAAATTTTTTTAGCTTCATACGACTGGGGGTTGAATGACTGGCAAACGAAGTGACTGGTCGTTAAGGAACAGTCAATTGAGTTTGACGGACCAAGAGACTCAACAGTCACAGTCATTTGACTAATGACGATGAATAATGCCAACCCTAGTTATAACTACACGCAGCGAAAAGTAGTGCCTTTGAGATAAAAAAAATACATCTTTGATTCAAAAACCTCATGTACATTGAAACAAAATCCATTTTCCTTAATTCAAGTAAATTTTAAATTGAACCGAATTTTTATTTCATTAAACCAATGTTCCAGATTTTTGAATCAAAAGATTTAAATTAAATTCAAGAAATTTTTTTTCGACTCTGAATCAATGTAAAAATTCATTGATTTAGATGAATTTTCTTTTGAATCAAAGTATTTTTTCGTCAAACAGTCGACACATCTTCATAAGCTTCTGTTTAGTGAACGGGTCGGGCAAGAAGTTTTTCCGACAACCAGTCAGACCATTTCATCTCATACCGCGCAACAGTCAGACAGCACCGGAATCACAAGATCCGGCGTAGGAAAGTCTTGACAACTAGAGGCCAAACGATAGTGGACTCCTAGGTAGGTCTATCAAAATCAATTTAATTTTATAAACCGTCAACCTAACAAGCTTTTTTAGGGCAACCATTCATCCAACTAATCGCTTCCGATCCGGTCCAAGGATCCATCTGGCGTCAAAACCCTTCATGAATTGTTCGAAAGGAACTGTCCGCCAACAAACATCGTTCGGTAAGTACTTTCCATTCATGCAATAAATAATTTTAATTTATTTTATTGTTACATATTTGTGTACATTTTGTTCTCCTCTTTATTTACAGATGTGCCGGTTAAAAACTCTGGAAAAATCGACTGTGTGAACATGAACTTACAAATAAATAAATGTTTTTAAACCATAAGTTATTTCTTTTTATTTCCAATTGGACGAAAATAAATATATATGTAGTACTAGAATTTTTAGAAACAAAACATAGAATTGAAGAACAAATGCTTTAAAATTGAAACCCAAATAACGTTGGAATAAACGCAAATTTCATAAAATTAAACGAAAAGGCTTTTGAATCAAAAGCATTATGTTATTTGGAACAAAGAAAAAGTTTTGATTCAAAGGAAAGCATTTCTTTGAAACAAAAGAAAATGCATTTGAATCAAAGGAATTTTTGTTTGTCCCAAAATCAAAGGAAAAAATCCTTTGTTTTTGCGGCACTTTCCTTTGAAACTAATTTCTATTTTTCTGCGTGTACCTACTTAGTAATAACAGTTACTTATTATTGCACCAGCAATAAATCATAACACGCAATCAATAAAAAAAATTAGTGAACAGCAGATTTCGGATGTGTTCGCGCTAAATGTAAAGCCTTTTGATGATGATTATAATTGGATGTATTCTAATTTCATTACAAAAGATGACTACATTACAGGGTTCACGTTTGTCATTTATTTAATTTAGTCTTGTTATGCTTCTGGGATATTAGCTTGAAAAGAACCACACAATAAGTGATTTTCATGTTCATTATTATTTTGCAACACCTCCAGCTAGTCGGCGTATTTCCAGCAGCTTGTGTTACTCCGCACTGTGAGTAACGGCCTAGTTACAACTTTAGGATCGTTATCGATTTAATCGGAGACAGAACGCATTTGCATATTTCTTACGGGACGTTTTATGAGAAGACCTCGAACGTATCTGTATAACGTCAAGCAAATTAAGCACAATTTCGTTGAAAAAAATAATGTGGATTCACAATTTTATTAATCTGATCTGTACAATTCTGTTTAAAAAATAAATTAAATGGTCAATACATGATAGCCCTTCATGGCTAATAAACGTAGATTTCACAAGAAGATACAACAGGTTTATAAAATGTGGAGAAATATTAACAAAATGATTCTCAAAAACGTCCCTAAAGCGTGACAAATCTATAAACTATTTTGTTATGTTATTTCAATCTTAATAATCGGAATATTTTATAGATGTGTATATGTTTAGAGACAAACATTGCTGATTGCTAAATCATCATGATGATTGCTAAATCATCATTCAGTCATAGAAAATTCTCATAATTATGCGCTCCTGGCTTGCCCTAACAGGATTACTAAGCCGAAACTGGGTTACAAGTCTGTGAAAAGTACTTCCGGATCTCAAATCCTATCTTAGGCGTGATCGTCGGCATTTTCAGAGCCTTCGCAGCCGTCGTTGAGATTGTAGATCCTGATCACTAATTATAATACTTTGGGCTTCACTTTACCGCTGCTGCCCTGCAACAACATTTGGGGCGGTGCGGTCGAGTTTTGCAGGTTGTTAATGATTTTCAGTCGTTTGTTGGACAGCGTAGTCAAGGTCGAAGCGGACCGCTTCAGGCTTGATGTTCCTCTTGTATTTTGTTGGCTAGTGTTTTGCATCGAGCTTATCAGATTTTTAAAGTAAGAATTACTAAGCAAGCACGACGTTTTCTCAGCTGGTTTTTTAATCGAAGCCTGTGGCAGTATAAGTCTTCGTTGGCCTCTGTTTACTTGACCCGGGCGATTGCCCACTGGCGAGTTCGATAAAGCCAGGCCACCATTCGTATCTTTACTTTTACCCATTCCGGAAATTGGTGACAAGAGATCTCCGGAACGGGTTCCTGGGCTGCCAAAGTTGAGTGAACTTCGTGAACCTCCGATAGGCGATAGTTGAGAGTTGAGAGATTTAGACAAATTATTAGATTCATTCACTAAATTTTTTCGTATGTTCAATAGCTTTCTATTCATAACGTAACCTCCTCCGAGCTTACGCAATTGAAAATTGTTTACATGAAGCGGCTTGGGCAAACTACTGTACCACATCTTAACTCCTCGGAACTCGTCGATCTGAGCGTGATACATAATATTGTTTTGTTGCTGTTGTTGCTGCCTTTCTTTGATAAACTCGTCATCGACGGCTCGCATCAAGTGAAGTTTGGATATATCGACAGGTGTGTTGACGGTAAGGATTTCCAATTCTGGCTTTAGAGTAACATTTTCGATGAAATGGGAGTCTATGGGCGTTAGTATGATGGATTCGGGTAGATCTGATTGTATTTGAGGTATGACCAAGGGATTTGCCGAAGTCGGCAATAAGTTTATGGTGGGAACGATGTCATCTATGCTTTCAGCCAAATCGGTTTGAAGATTCTGAGCTAAAGTTTGTAAGGTATAGTTAATTTGTTCGTTGTAGTTCGAGATGAGTGTATGTTCGGTTAACTCCTGCCCATCTGTGGTGGTAATGTACTGATTGGTGTCGTGGTGTAATTCTGTTCCGTCCGTAGTTTGGACTAAAGGAAGTTGATTTATCAGCTCCGTTGGAATGAATTGTTCCGGTCGACTCAGATCAGCTTCTCCCGTAGCTGTACCATCGGTGGCCAGAAGCTCTCCCGTGTGTTGCAATGCAACTGACGAGGACTCACTTAAGACAGCAGTAGTCGAAGTTATTGCCGAAGGATCATCTGAACCAGCATTCACGTTTACCAGATTGGTTCCTGAAATGTTCATAGACGATATCACAGAAAGTGGAACCGTTACTGTCAACTGTTCCTGCATAAGATTGGTAGCAAACTGCTGGATAGATTGTTCTGGTGTCTCGTTTTCATTGGTCGGATGCAGCGTACCAGAGACGGACAGTTTAAGGAGATTTGTATTTGGGTCCATAACAATCGTTGCATCCGAAAGGACAGTGTTAGGATTCTCTTCAACAAAGTGTTGAGCCAAGAGTTCAGCTGCTGCTGGTATCGCAATCTGCGGATCCCTTGCTGGTATTTTATGTCTTCCAATCGCCACTGGACTTGGTGCAACATGTGTTGTTAGCCCAGAATTGGGCGTAGTTATTGATGGCGGCGGTGTTGGAGGAGTTAAGGTGGTAGGTGGTTGATCATGGAACGTTAAACTTGTCTTCGCTGGTGTGGAACCGAACCGTTGCTTGTGCTTAGATCGTTCGATCTTTGAATCGACTGATTTGGCGGCCGATGGCGATGATGAAACAACACTGGAGCAGCTGGTAGTTTTAAGACTGCTAGGTGTAGAAGGTAAACTTTCGTTTTGAGGACTAGATTTTTCGGGAGTATACATCAGTTGTGCAGACGTTTCAGCTAAATTGACTACTGACGTATCCGCAATCAATCCTCGACCATCAAACCCATTTGACGAATTACTGGAAGATTCCACCTCGATAAAGCTCTGTAAGAGTGAAAAATGATTGTCAAAAATACAGTTTTTAATATATGATTAATGAATTGTACCTCTTCTTTAGTAGACGACGTGGTTATACCGCATTTAAGATCGGAAAGTAATTTATCAAACGTTTTGCTGCGTCCAGAAACGGCGCGTCGCATGGACAGAGAATGGGATTTACAGCTAAGCGGACGCGTACAATGTCGTTTACCATCGACAGCAATCACACCACAATGCTTGTCTGGATCATAATCCCTCCTTTCATTTTTCCTATCGCTCGAAGATTTACTACTACTAGCGGAAGCGGAAACACTAGTGCTACTACTGGTACTACTGCTACTACTTCCGCTGTTAGTGCTTGACGATGACGAAGAAGATGAGGAGGATGAAGATGAAGATGATGATGAGGACGAAGAAGAAGCGGACGAAGGCAGCTTGGCACTGGTCCGCTTTAATCCCTTTCCCGAATGCGACGACTGCTGTTGGTGATTGTGTGAAGCAGCGCTGTCACTGCTGACACCCGATGAAGTAGAGGAAAATGAAGTTTTCTTATCCATCGAGCCAGTGGCCGAGACCAGAGTTGCGGTTGCGGTTGAAGATTCATGCTTCTGCTGCTCCCTGGAGTTTGGTACCGTATGTTCACTCGGTGGGACGATTTCCGACGTGGATGATCTCCCAGAGGATACACTGGAAGATGGTTTTCCATTGTGATGCGAGGAACTGTGAGAAGAAGATCCGCTCTTGCCATTTTTAGTCTTAAACTTCGAACTAGAACCGCTACTTCGAGCCTTAAGAGGAGTGTTATCCAGGTCATCTTGTTTTGAACTACTATGATGTATCTTCTCCGTTCTAGAGATCGAAGGTTCACTTGAGCTGATCGATGCGCTCCGGGAAGTGGGCTCGCTGCTACTGATGTGGTGATCCCGGTTGCTGTGAGATATATTTTTCGCAGCGTGACTGTAATAGGAATGGTGTCGATTGCTCATGTGCTTCTGGAGACCTTGTGGTTTGACCACACTGCCACAAATATCACAGATAACAGCATAGAACGGATCCGTTTCCGGACACACTCCGTACAGGCCCATGTCGGCACGGTCCAAACGCATAACGCTGCCCTTGGGGCGGTTGTTACGCGCACTGTTGCTCACGACAGCCGGTACAGCAGTTGATGAGACTTTGTTCGAACTCTTGTGGTGACTGCTGCCATGGCTCTTATGAGATTTACGAGAATCACCCGTAAGCTCACTAATCGGAATGTCTTCATCGTCAGCTGTAAACAGAAGGGGGAAATTTAGAGAAAAAAAACTGCAATTAATATCCTAATTGCAATTTAGAAAATAAAAACATTTTCTGTTTTTTTTCTGTGTACATTATTGAGCTTCAGACCAATGTTTCTCGGCATTCCTTGAAGCGGTATATATCAAATTCTACTGGACATTTTAGTTATTTTCTTTGAGATAGGTTTTGATTTTTTTGAGGAAAGAATACATAATTGGTAAATTATCTTGGAATGGGTACCTATTTTTTCATTTCTTAATTTTTTATTACTTCAATAAAATAAACAATTTTACTGGTTACATTTTTTTTCAAATTTGAACTATGAAAGAATGTTGATGAGTAGGTACCTAGTTGTTGATTCTTAATCTTCCTAGACCCAACTATAGACACTATAATTTCATATAGTCTGGCAAAGAGAATGACGGGAGCCAATCGAACTGTCATTCGCCGAGCCAATCGAGCAAACTTTCTAAATATTGGAAAATCATGGTTGAAGTATTGTGATTCACAAAGTTTTTCTGGCTTTTTGATAACATCAACTAAAGTTATTTAGCATAATTTTCACTATTTTTTCATCTATAAATCATAATATAGTTTTCAACAGCGATTTCCAGTTGAATTGACTAAAATAGCATGTAATTTACAAATCTGAGAAACTATTTTTTATTTTGCATCTGGAGAGAGTTATGAAGAGCTTGAACATTATCGTAGAATGCTCGATTGGCTCCGCGCGAATGACAGTTCGATTGGCTCCCGTCATTCTCTTTGCCAGACTATATGAAATTATAGTGTCTATAGACCCAACAGTAAATTGCACAATCCGCTCACCCACGCGGTTGTATAAAATTCGTTTCTAAATTGTTTTCGACTCTCATTTTGAATAATGTCATAACATATGTTTTCAAATGTTTAGCTGTTGTTGGTGTATTATCTCTTGAAATGAACAATCAGATTCAGACACGACAAGATCGTACACAAAATCTGCTTTCATATGCGCTATCATTTACTTATGGAGTTACTCACAATCAGCTACAGTCCACTTGTTGACCAATTCAGCAAATGCTTTCCATTTCTGGCCTCTCAGTTTGGTCAGGCTAATACAATCCCGGCTGCTCATCTCGGATGTGATCTGGAGTGCTTATCAAAGGTTTGATTGTTTGCCTCTTTGCGTTTTTTTTTTGTTCACAGCTCGATTAAACAGAACCGCTTCCGTTTCCTTATCAATTCAGGGCTTCGGATAAAACGGCAATGAATACGTTAGAAAAAACACGATGAATGTTCGGTGCCGCAGGAAATGAATGAATTTAATTTAAAATTTGTTCTAGAAATCCTTTATAGACCTGGGTGTGCCGCAAGGAGCTGAAAGTAAAACGAATGAAAAAAAATTAATAAGACACAAGTTCAATATTTTTTGTTATTTCTAATCCCATTTTTTTTTATTTAAAGAAGTATTTTACTTTGTCTGTTTTTTTAAATTTATTATATGAGACAATGTTCCAAAAAACTCAAATTAAGGAGCGCGCAGTTTTATCACTGGAGTGTGAATCATTATACATATTGCTGTTTATTAATCAAGTCACCGAGCTAATAAGGGACTAAAAATGAGCCATTATTGTACAAAGGTACTAGTCATAGCTGGAACTCAAGTGGTCTCGATTTTCTTGCTATATATTTTTGTTTTTAGTACCTATTATAACAGAGTTCTAAAACATGGTGAGAGCTGTCCAATTTATTTTATTGTTTTAAATTATATATAAAATACTGTATACTGTATCTTGTTCTGCATTAAGTTCATATTCATCCGAAGTGGACTTAATGAAGTGCAGGATGGTATAATCAACGTCTCAAGATCGCTTACTATCAGAGCTGCAAATTATCAGTGTCAGACAGCCAGTATCAGCCGACTTTGATACTGCTTAGCATGTCTATGTCACGCGATACTGACAGCGATACACAGCGACATAAGCTTACAATGTCATGACTAAGTTGAATGAACGACATCATACTTGCTATGACTTTTTTCTTCTTACAGCCAACAACTACATTTTTACAACTGTTGTGCAACTTTAAACGTAAAATCCATCCCAACACAGTCAGAAAATGAAATAGAAAGACGATAATAACGGCGCGTTCGTAAATTGATTTTTTTGGGTGATGCATCCAGTCGATCGATTTGTTTGGTAGATGTCAAATCAATTTCCAATGCTTTTGCATACGTTTGTTTACAATTTACGAACGCCAGCATCGATGAAAAAAATCACTTCGATAGAAAAAATCAATTTACGAACACGCCGTAAGAAGAAGAACGTTGGCGATGGGGAAACTGTGCGTTTCAAAGCGAGACTCGTAGCTCAAGGGTTCTCGCAGCGGTACGGCACAGACTTCAACGAGGTATTCGCCCCTGTAGTGCGACAGACCACGTTTCGCACGATGCTCACCATCGCACAGTGGTCCAAAAAGGCCTGAAATGGAACTTTTTTCCTGGTGACTTTGTCTTTCATTTTAGCTATTAGATGTCTTCAGAATATTTACTAGTAAGAATGTTTCCCATAACGTGAAAGTATCAAAAATTAGTCACAGCCTACTACGATAAAAATAAAAACACTAACTTTTTTGTTTGAACAGATAGAGACCAAATTTGTTCTACAAAGTTGTAGATATCATCAAAATATGAAACTTTGCTGAAATAACAAAAGCTGTATCTCTATTCAGTGCAGAGTTATAAAGCTTTTAGTTTAAAACATACTTAAAATTTGTTTTTTGTACTTAACTATTGTAAATTTTGAACTTACATAAATATGATGTTCACAATATTTATTGCGATACTCAATACGCACATTTTGCACTAGATCTTAAGTCTCTACGACCTTGTCTTCCGAAGTTATCGCAATTTCAAGTTTTATTTTTGCTTAATTTCACGAATTTCTAGGGTAAAATGGGGCAAGTGGATCCAAAAACTAAATACCACATCTTGGAGTATAATTCAAGTTCTACAACTTATCCAAAAACTACTTGTCTCCACGCGCCCGGTTTTGAGTACGGTCGGCATAAATTTGTTGAATTCTTAGATTTCAACGAGAAAATAGAGATTGATTGTTAATAATTCTGTCATATCTTCTCAAGGAATGAACTGTGCATCGCGAGCAACCGGTGCTTGCTAGTGAAACACTTGGATATAAAAACTACGTACCTGTACGCGGAATTCGAGGAAGATATCTTCATGAAGCAGCCTCCAGGATTTTCACAGGGCAACGACCTGGTTTGCCACCTCAAGCGCAGCATTTACGGGCTGAAACAGTCGGCGCGTGTTTGGCACAGCAAAATCAACGGCGTGTTCAATCAAATGGGGTTCAAGGCAACCGACGCACAGTGGGCCAGGAATCACACTTTTGCGGTCAAAATTGACTGCAGGCCAGAGGCTTCGTTATAGCTCATCGGTGTCTTCGACAAAGTTACTCGACTATATTTGCGCTATCTATTGATGGATTTGAATTAGTTCTATTTTTCTCCGCATGGTGGCGCCAAAATCTAACTTTTTACAGAAGCAAGATACAGACATGGTTTCTTCTACAAAGTTGTTCATTATGCCTTTTACATCAACTTTGTAGAACACTGTAAGACTCTATATTGTGTACTTGCCTTGCAAAAATAATAATTTAAGGAAACCTTGCAAAAAAACGGTTTTTTGCAATTATTCGTTTCGTAGATTTTTTCTGTTAAAATCGTAAAAAATAGGTTAAAATTATACATTTTTCAAATTGCAATAACTTGCTTGCGAGCAGTTTGGCGCACCTCATTCTTCGAGAAGTGACAGTTGTTATTATGATCTAAATGCATGTAAAAAAATGTCAGTAGGTTCTCGTGGGTTCCTTGCCAAATGGTTTTATAAAGTTGGTAAATGTTCAATACAAATTCACATATTTTAAGACCTTTTTCAAAGACAACATCCGAATTTCTCGTAAAAAAAGTCGAATTTTCGTTACAATTTGATTTTGTGTGGTTTATAACTCAAAATGCTTCCAAAATCTTTGTAAATGTTTAAGCATAGTTTTGCATAAAAGTTATTAAAAATCTTCACTGCACCTGTGCCCACCCCTTGGAGAAGCATATCATTGATTTACTATAAGATTGTATGCGTGTGCGCTTTGAGAGCTGTACACCTTATCATTGAGTACGCGTCCCTCTCGGCAGGAAGGGGTGATACGATGGCCATTCTCTGGTTGTCTGCATTCATTGAATTGGTTGAATGATAACCAAAGCACGCGTCCTGATTTCGGAACACTTTTTCTAATCGAATATGTATGTATCTACACTACACTTGTACTAATCACGAGAATAACGACGTGACGGGAAACTCGAGAGACCGGGTTGGGTAATCGTGTGTGTCATTCAACAACGACAACCACCCCATTTCTTCGATCCTTTGTACGAATCTTTCTTTTCTCAAAGGTCGTTCATCGTTCGGATTATGAATATGTATGTTAATTAGATTACGGTTCGTAAGGCCATGTCCGAAGTATATCCAAGAAAACTTTATCAACGCCATAATTGGTCATTTTGAACGAAACTCACTCAAAGGGAAAAAAACTTAGTCGTCTCAAGGTTTCTCAAAATAGTCTCAAGTTTAGGAAATCACCCTTTGCACTTGAGCTGTTTCGCACCAGACAGCAGGGTTTTTCGTGGTATATACAGAATGTTCACCGCATGTTTAAGATTTATACTCGCCTATGTGGGATAGCGATAAACCTGAAACCCTCTTAATTCACCTGCCAAACACAGAACAATGCAGTTTTCAATGCTTCCATGCTACGGAAAATTTATCTTTGAACACTATTGATGCGAATGTATATATGTTTCTTTTTTCTACCATTATGCTCGTTCCGATCTCGTTCAACTATACGTACGGAGACGGCGAAAGAGACGAAAACGAACTACGAGCAACAGAACTGACCCTTCAGAGCATAAATATGGTTGGCTGGGTGGAGCATATTTATAAAGCGAACGTGATGCACACTATTCACACTTTGCGCAGTGTTGCTTTTCCACTTTTTGTTATCAGGTTTTGATGATTAAAAGTTAATTTTTTTATCGATGTCAATTATTGACCTGTGAAAGTCGCAATTCATAAAAGCTACTTACCATTTCTTGCTTGCACTTATGCCCGTACGTTTTTGAGGAAAATACCGGGAAATTTTGAATTCTCTCGGCATAGTGAATGTTAATTAGTGAGTTACCGAGTATAGCGGTAAATTTATGAGTAAATGCATAATTAAGTGTTTTTTTTAGTTGGTTTTAGTTTTTTTTAGTTGGTTTACATTCTTAACCTTTATTCATTATTGGAAAACCATTTTAAAACATGCATAAGCAATTATGAAAAAAACGAAAATCAATTTAATTCCATACATATGAATAGTACAGAATTGTTCTTAATTGATTTATCGCCAGCCCATCGATACAAAATCATAGTTAGGGTCAAGGGAGTAGAATTTGATAGTAGCAAATGATTTTGTTCAATAAATTAAACAGTTGAAACTATTGGAAAGTTTGTTTTTTTTTTGGCATAAAATTTCTTAGGTAGATTTATATACCTATAATGTTAATTGTACCGTTTTTTTGCAATAGTTTTCATAAATCGAGCATTAATAGCATTTTAATTGATTTCTGATCCGTAGTTCTGGCACCCGCTTATGAATGAGGTGGTGTGGTGGGCGTGTAATTCCTCTCGCTGGGATTTGTGTATTTGTATTTCTGTTTTGATCTTCGCTTACCACTTCGCAATTTTCTGCTTCCTCTATGCTGACGTTCGTATATATTCAGCACCCGAATGTCAGCTGTTTTGACAGTTCTTTCAGCAGACACGGCTTCTTCGTTTTCTTCCTTCACTCTCCGCAGGATTTCTTCACGGCCACAAAAAAAAATCAGCGATTTGTACCTTGCTACCGAGACGATTGTTTCGGGAAATACGTTCCGATTTGTTCCTCACCTGATTTTCAATGTTTAAATTGGTCTTCAAAGGGACTGCTATGAGCTAAGTCGCGGCTCGATGCGAAACGGAAATCGGAACTCGCAAATTTACCAATGCTTACGATCGCGACGAGCCACCACACGTAGGGCACGCGACTGAAAACAAAACTCGAAAATTTTCACCCCGACACTACGAGGGGTCTTGGGATGTGTTTTTACGTGGTTGATGTAGAATAAAATTTAATTTCAAAAACATAAGAGGAGTTCTTTTTTTAAGTTAAAATGATGATAATTGGGTTATTTGGGCTCCTTCGATATGAATTCTAAATAATAAGATTGTTTGATGAAGAAGGGCGAAAAAATTCTCTTTTATTTTAGTATCAAAACTTAGAGAGACCCCTCAAAAGCAAAATGGATGCCCACTGAAAAAACGTTGGGAAAGACAAGCGGTTGACAACAAAATCTGAATTTGAGTTAACGTTCACCCAGATTGTAAATTTTAACAAATTTTTCAGCACGTTTTCGATGCGCATGGAAACTTTATCCTGAATGCGTATGATGAGGATGCACAGTAAACGAAAATTACCGAGTTCGGTAATTATTTTACCGAAATCCTAACATGTGGAGTTCGTTAAACTGTTCGGTAATTTTTTCATGGCCGAGGAGTGACAGCTGTCAAATATTACGGACCTTTTTCGGTAAAAAATAACCAAAACTCGGCAGATCATCTGTCAAAATATTGACAGTTGTTAACATGACAGCTCGTTATATTACCGAAAACCGGTATTGTTGAACCGAAATGTCTTTAATTATTACCGAAAGGTCGGTCATTTTTAACCAAAAAACTATAAAGCTCGGTTATATGAACCGAGCAACCGGTACAGTTCACCGAAACACCTGTAATTATTACCGAAATACCTAAAACTCTAACCGAAATCCCTAAAATTTTTACCGAAATCCCTAAAATTTTTACCGAAATCCCTAAAATTTTTACCGGAATACCGTAATTATAATCGAAATATGGATCATTTTTACCGAAAAAACTGTAAAATATCGGTAATATTTACCGAACAATCTGTAAAGTTTACCGAAATATCTGTAATTACTACCGAATTACCGGTAAATTTTACCAGACAACTTCAAAAAGTTCGGTAATATTTACCAAAAATCCGGTGATTTTTACCGATATGTCTGTAATTACTACCGAAAATTCGGTAATATTTACCGAAAAATCGGTATTTTTTACCGAAAAATGGGTATTTTTTATTTTTACCGAAATAACGAACTTTGATGTGAGATAACACGAGTCGATTCGAGAAAGTGCTCCATGCTAAAATAACGTCGTTTTGACTGAGCCTCTAATGCTCATCAGAATGGATATGTTTCGCTTGTAGTGTCGTCTGAAAATACCAGTAATATTAACCGAAAACTGCCAAATTTAGGAGTTTTAACCGAACACCGTAAAATATTCGATAATTTGAGTTTATGATGCACAGATTATTACGCGAGATGACGCCGTGCACCAAAACAGAAATTACCGAATGTTTTACGATGTTCGGTAAACATTTACGAACGTTTGACAGTTTTCAGTAAATATTATTGGCATTTTCAGACGACACTACAAGCGAAACATATCCATTCTGATGAGCAATAGAGGCTCAGTTAAAACGACGTTTTTTTTTGCATGGAGCACTTTCTGGAATCGACTCGTGTTATCTCACATCGAAGTTCGTGCTGTGCGAAATAAACCACATCGGTAATTCAGGATTTCGACCTTCCCATCGGGATCCATGCCTTATTGAGAATTGTGAAAATCAATGAATTCAAATTGACTGTAGCTAAAAAATATAAAATAGGAATTAAATTAATATACATATATTGTTAACGCCTCACAACATTTCTTAACAGACATGCTGTTTAGTGTTTACTATCTAATTGTTTTTAATTTAAAAAAATCATATATCCAAATTATCATTCGAATACTAAAGCTGCAATGCAACTGGTTCGCAGAATCCTAATAAAGTTAGACAAAACTAAACCTCACCAAAAGTCATTAACATTTTCAAGTTATTAATTAATCATTTTATGTAAATCCACTGAAGTTCATATTTTTTGTTATTTAATTATTAATTTAATCTATGACCGCAATTGATACGTTTTATTTATGATAATCCGAATAATAAAGAACAAAAGCACTAACCGCACAATGTTTTAAAAGCTCAACCATATGAAATAGTTATATTCAGAAAATAGTTTGGAATATATTTACAAACTCTCAATTTAATATTTATTCTTCTATCATATAATCACATGCCACATAATAATACCATCTTTGTTGCACGCATGCCAGCACTACCAATTCTATAATTTTTAAGATAATGTTCGCTGAATGCCGTAGAATCAACGCCTCACGGTACTCTGAAAATTGAAACATAAATAAATATGTAATAATCTTTGTCATATTAAATCCCATTTTAGACTTCTCACTTTTGAAATTTCATTTCCAATTAGTGTTCAGTTATCCACCGTTTAACACCGCACCACCTGAACTTTTCCTTTCGCTTTTCATTATTCCAGAACCAACCAACGCACAGGATCAGTGCTTCATTTTTGAATGATTACTGAAAAAATAAAGATTAATTACTGTTTTTTAAATTTTAATTAAAGATTAAATATTGTTTTGTAAATTTATTTGTGTGTTGCTGATTTCCGATCAGATTGATTCTGGTTAACATTTTGGGAATTTCAAACTGTGCTTCAAATTTTAGATTTGAAAACCAAATAAGATATTTTAGTTTTAGACAAAAAATCTCTTTCCAGACGACATTTCTGTTTAAAATTTTAGATTCTCGAAATCACCAAAATCTCTATTAAAAAAATCTCTTGGTTAGAACTATTGTAGTATCAAATGAAGAGAGATAATTATTAATATGAAAATAATGGGTAGGTATTCAATTTCATTCGAAACATGTAGGCATTGGAAGTTTTCAACTTACCTTACAATCAGTCAAATAAAACTATCTGGAAACCTTTTCTATAGAAATAGAAAAACCTGAAAACATTTAAGAATATTTTCTTTCACATTCATTTTTATTTGTTGTTCTTTCAAAAGTACTTACAAGTTTCGAACGCTGTCCGATTTTCAAGCGTACTATATCTGAACGTGGCCTAATTCTACTGCTGGCTGCTGCTGAGATGGTCCTTGCAATGTGAGCCCTCGGTAGAGATACTTCCGATCTGTAGAAGCTCCTGTAAACGAGGGAAACATCAAAACAAGCAAAAAAAAATATGGAAGACCTGAAATCTTCATTTTTGTACTTGAATTCTTTTCAACATCGAGCAATCCCGTAAAACCAACCGGGTCGAATGAATTTTTCACACGAATCAGATCCTTTCAATTTTTTATCCAAACCAAAAAAAAATGAAATAAAAAATCAGTGAAACATGATAAACTCGTCAGAGGGAAAATTCAAATAAATTTTGTTTTAGGAAATATACAGATTAAAGGGCGTTCTGCGCGTTTCAGTGGTAAGTTTTGAGTTTTTTTTTCCAGGAATTTACCTAAGTTTTGAGCTACTCACGTCGAGATGATTTGTTTTCACTTTTCTGGATCCATCAGTGCATCGGCTGCATTCGAAATTTAATCCTTCACGCTGGCTCATCATACGGAACACTATCCTAATCCAAAAAGATGATTATCCCAGGCGAAGGAAAGGTGCTCAATTTGAACCTGAATCCATTAGCCACCGCTATTTCGGGTCCGGATTTTTCTTGCGAATAGCAACCCCAAACGACAAGACGATCGTTTTCCGGAAACAGGCAGTCCGTTCAGAACTTTTTTTCACATCCGATGCAAATAGTAAAACCTGAAAATAAACGAATAAATTAGGTTTCCAACTCGAAAAGATAAAGCAAATATTTGGTGGAATGATTGTTATTCGATTACCATTTTTCTCACCTCCGGACACAAGTCTTTGACAGCAGGAACTCCATAACCTCATCCTTCTTGATTGCTCGGGCTCCCGCCCACACACTTCTTGGCAAAAGTGGAATTGTCTGTTGTCAGCTGATTTCTGTGCGTTACCTCAGACAGACATCACGGTTGAATTGGCCGAAACACATCGGAAGACTTCAAATTTGCTTTTTTTTTCTAAACAGGAAACAGAATCACCTCCACACCGGAACACAAATAGTATTACGTGTTACTGACTGACGAATCCTTGAACAATCAATGGAGTTTCAAGCGAAATACGCATCGAATAAACATATTTTTTTTTCTCGCTTCAAAAACCGGCGCGCGATGACCGAAACGAATAACATGTCCGAAAACAAGAAAATGTCAGGCGAAAGAATCGAGTACAGACTAAAACGGCCACGGTTGTTATTTTTAGCATCCCGCTCCAGCACACGGTAGTACATCGCGGTTATCAGAAAGAGACAGTTGCACTCAAAGCTGCCAGAAACGGACGCTCGAAATTTGACGTTTGCGATGACATCGACACTGGTTTACAGTTTTCGGTGTTTTTTTTGCCGAAAATTTACGGCAAAGTGATTTGTTTACATAAATATTAACGAACATCGGTAAATCAAGAACCGGTTTACCGAACTCGGTAAAAACTAGACGTCAGATTAATCAATTACCGAAAATTTTCAAATTACAGAATACGTTCTGTAAAACAAATTACCGAACTCGGTAATTTTCATTTACTGTGTGTGCGTCCTTGCGTCTCAAGCCATTTCTCAAATGATTGATGAATTTTTTTTTGCCTGAAATAATAAAAATAAACTTGAGCTTTTTTAAAAAAAAAACCATTTCAACGTTCGTAGTAACTGTTTTACAGGTAGTGGAAACATGGGCCCTTATTCTGCGCCGCGCATGAGGTGACGATTGTCACCTCACCTCGAGTCACCGTGAGATTTGTCACCTTATTCCCGGAGTCGTTGTGGGTAAAGTGACAGAGGTTCACTCTAGGTGAGTGACCGAATGAACACATCTGTCAAAATGGTAGAATTTTGCTGGTGTTGTTTGGATTTTGCTCTCGCTTCGGATTTTCCGAAGTAAGTTTTTAGAATTTCGGGTTAGAATTTCGGTTCGAAAATGGCCATCATCGGATGGTACGGTTACAGCAAGCTGCTTGAGGAAGAAAAACGGACGATTTGTGCGACGTAAGTGGAAATTTCGTTCATCAAAGCTAAGTTCGGATCTGGGTCATATTGCCGGGGAAAAAAAATCAGATGCCGACGGCTGCTGCTCCAAAAACCCAGCGCACAAAAAGGCGGTGTTTGTTAAACATTTCAAAAGGTTTATCAGGTATGTAAAATAATTTGTGTTTTGTACCTGAAACTGTTCGAATATCCAAGAGAAGTTAAGTTTTTTTTTTGGTTTCAGTAATGGCGAATGCTGCCGGTTTATATATTTTCCTCAACTGAAGTTACCCCCGTGGCATGCCGGAAGTTGTTATCGCCTGCCAGATAGGAGATCATGGAATGCCATTTACCGAAACCAACGAAATAGCAGCAGCAGCATCAGATTCAAACGACAAATTTCGGTTACATAAACCTAAATCCGGTTTCTTTGCATAGCATATTATTAAAAAGTGAAAATAAAATTAAAAGTACTATAATATTTGAATTCCAAAGTTTTCGTCATTTCATCGTTTTAACGGTTCGAAAAACAAACTTCAATTAAATCTGAATTTTGTATTTCATTAGAAGATCATACTTTCCATTCAGTATTCCAATCCAAATTACATATTTGAGATAGCAATGAAAAAGTTTCAATATATTTAAAAATCATATTTGCTAATAAATTTGCTTAATTTTATTTCCAAAACTATCATTCATTAGTATAATTAACCATTTAGAGCCTTACATTGTGATTTACATAAATTCTCGATTAAATTTCTATCTCGTCACCACCTGAAAAGGTACCGACAATTGTCACCTAAAATCGTCACCCGAATGCGACGATTCTCACCCACGGTGACTACGAGAATAGGGTAAGAACTCACAAAGTTCATCCGAAGTGACGTTCCTCACCTAAACCGACTGCTGGAATAGAGTGACTTGGGTGACTCTACTATCGTCACGTCACTCGAGGCGCAGAATAAGGGCCATGATAAGACAAAGGCCCTTATTCTGCGCCTCGAGTGACGTGACGATAGTAGAGTCACCCAAGTCACTCTATTCCAGCAGTCGGTTTAGGTGAGGAACGTCACTTCGGATGAACTTTGTGAGTTCTTACCCTATTCTCGTAGTCACCGTGGGTGAGAATCGTCGCATTCGGGTGACGATTTTAGGTGACAATTGTCGGTACCTTTTCAGGTGGTGACGAGATAGAAATTTAATCGAGAATTTATGTAAATCACAATGTAAGGCTCTAAATGGTTAATTATACTAATGAATGATAGTTTTGGAAATAAAATTAAGCAAATTTATTAGCAAATATGATTTTTAAATATATTGAAACTTTTTCATTGCTATCTCAAATATGTAATTTGGATTGGAATACTGAATGGAAAGTATGATCTTCTAATGAAATACAAAATTCAGATTTAATTGAAGTTTGTTTTTCGAACCGTTAAAACGATGAAATGACGAAAACTTTGGAATTCAAATATTATAGTACTTTTAATTTTATTTTCACTTTTTAATAATATGCTATGCAAAGAAACCGGATTTAGGTTTATGTAACCGAAATTTGTCGTTTGAATCTGATGCTGCTGCTGCTATTTCGTTGGTTTCGGTAAATGGCATTCCATGATCTCCTATCTGGCAGGCGATAACAACTTCCGGCATGCCACGGGGGTAACTTCAGTTGAGGAAAATATATAAACCGGCAGCATTCGCCATTACTGAAACCAAAAAAAAAACTTAACTTCTCTTGGATATTCGAACAGTTTCAGGTACAAAACACAAATTATTTTACATACCTGATAAACCTTTTGAAATGTTTAACAAACACCGCCTTTTTGTGCGCTGGGTTTTTGGAGCAGCAGCCGTCGGCATCTGATTTTTTTTCCCCGGCAATATGACCCAGATCCGAACTTAGCTTTGATGAACGAAATTTCCACTTACGTCGCACAAATCGTCCGTTTTTCTTCCTCAAGCAGCTTGCTGTAACCGTACCATCCGATGATGGCCATTTTCGAACCGAAATTCTAACCCGAAATTCTAAAAACTTACTTCGGAAAATCCGAAGCGAGAGCAAAATCCAAACAACACCAGCAAAATTCTACCATTTTGACAGATGTGTTCATTCGGTCACTCACCTAGAGTGAACCTCTGTCACTTTACCCACAACGACTCCGGGAATAAGGTGACAAATCTCACGGTGACTCGAGGTGAGGTGACAATCGTCACCTCATGCGCGGCGCAGAATAAGGGCCAAAAACTTTATGACATAGCAATTATATTAGTTCTTTATTCAACCTTATTGTAAATTATATTATATCAGGTCAAAAAAAATATAGTAGGAGAAAAAACAACATTCGGGAATGAATAAATACAGCATAGCTTAATATGCATTTCAAAATCATTACCTCAACTCTTTGTAAAATGATCCATGCATGAATTTAGATTTTTGTTTACTATGAAAATTTAACCTGGCAGATTTTTATTTATTTTTTTCTGGTTTTTAAACTTAAACCAGACAGAAGATGTTTTTCATTCATATTGTTTTAAAACTTATATTAAGCTGCTAATGTCTACGGTACTGTTTCTTAAATTTATCGAAATGATAGTCATCAGTGGCCTTCTTAGGCGCCTTGTCGTCACCCGAGAAACGCCCACGTTCCTCTTGGTGTCGTCGTTTTTGCTGCACAGGCTGATCAATTTTGAAACGATTATGTTGCATAAAGTTGACTGCCATATTTGAGGGCACAAAATGCGACGGTAGGTCCTTTTTGCGTTGCTGTTCCATGAGAAACCGAAGCTTTGCCTCTTCGGTCGCCTCGATGTTCTTGATTTTGGCTTCGATGCCTAGATCAACCTCTGGAATACCGCTCAGCATTTGATTGGAAAGCATTTCTTCCGACCTTTGCGAGGAAGTTTGACTAAGATGAGCCGGCAGTGAGAGTAAAGCTGCTTCTTCGGGGCTGAGATATCGATTTGATTCAGGATCCAGCTCTCCCTGGTTTTCAGTGTCAATGCCTTTCTTTTTGCTAAGCTGTTCTTCGATGTACCTTGGAAAATATTTTAGATGAATTATAAATTTGTGAAAGCTACAATTACGAAACATGTTAACGTACTTCATCATTTCTTCATCTTCGTCCCGTTTGTTCGTTTCTGCTGAGAATTGTGTACCGATTCCGGTGTCGTAGGCATCGTCGGATGTTTTGATTTTGCCTGATTTTAGGGCATGCATGTTCACCATACCTCCGGATTTTGCATTGAAGGGGTCTTTCTGTTGATTTTTAAAATTTCAATTAAATTAATAATATATGTTACTGTTCATATACTAAAGGCGAAGAGAATATTAATACTCAAAAAATTAAATTATTCGTTTTTTGCTGCTAAAGATACAGACTTACATTTGTTACTTCCTCTTCAACTGTTACTTTTTTACCAGCTGCCAAGCTTAAGATATTTATTCCGTTCGGTTTACTTCTCAACCTTTGTTTTTCTTTAGTTTCTTCGAGTTTTGATCTGAAACGATAAAATTGTTACAGAAAAATCTATTGGATAATTCTAAATATAATAGCCACTTACAAGACATCCTCATCTGGTTTCCTTTCTTCATTATCGGAATCTTCGGAACGCTTCCGCTGCCGGATATTTCTTCGAGCTTTCGATTTGAATTCCACTTTCACCGAAGTCGTTGCTTCTTCCGACATTTGAAAGCGTTTTATAAAGATATTAAATAAAATTATTTTAATAGAAATGACGAATGTTTATGCATGCAGCTTCAATTTCTCGATTTTGTGGACTCTACTGTATTGGTAAACAAAGTGCACTTAAAAAAAAACAAACTAAAAAATTAAATGTTTGCACGATACGAAATTATAAACCACACAATCGATTATTGCCAAGATTCTAAAGCCTGCTTGCTCCGAAATTTTGGATCACATAAAAAAAGACTTTCAAAAACTTAGAATGTTGAATCTTCAGTGTTGAATGAGTAAAATAAAACTTTAATCGTTTTTTGTTTTTGTTTGATTAATTGTTTGTGTTCTCTAAAATATAAGCTGGTTTGAGTTGAATGGATTTAGTGTGTTAAAATTGTTTTTTTCATACGCCGTCTTGAATTCGTTGTCTAATAACAAAAATTTGTTTCGCCGATCTGTACCTCGTGTAATGTGAATTCAAAAGATTCTAGTTAGTTATTTATTAAAGAACTTAAAAGATCCAGTTGGTAAATAATTCATACTAATTTATGTAAATTCAGAAAACCAACTTTATTATTGTTCCGCAGGTTGCCATACGAAATGGGAAAGATTAATAAAAAATTGCAGCTTGAGAAGGAAAAAAAGGATGAACAAAAATCCGCCAAAGCATCAGATAAAACATCGTTGTCAGGGCCGTTTCCCATCTACAGATCGACACCCGTTCAGCTCAATGGACCAGAGCCAAAAAATTTTAAGCTTCCCTCTAAGAAAAAACAAACATCGTCAACAGTGACCACCCCGCAGCAGGAAAAACCATTGGAAGAATCAGATACGAAACCAGAAGGATCTCCTCTGAAAACTAAAAAGTTGAGGAAACTCGTAATCAGCCGACTTAATAAAAAAGATAAGAAAAAGTTTCGCAAAGAAGAGGTTCTCAAAAAGATCGAACTGACGCAGAAATCTTTCAAGGCGGACAAAGAACGCAAGAAGCGCGAAAAGACTGCGGTGACCGGGGATATGCGACCACTCCTGGATGCTTTGCCCTCACTGGATTCACTGTTCAAACTTAAGTCATCCGAAGGTTCTGCCATCAAAACGGGTGTGCCCAAGTATGATAAGAAGTCCAAACCGAAAACTAAGCACCAGCAGAAAACGGAACTGTTAAAAAAGAAACGATCCGAGTTTCTTAATCGATGTCAGAAGGTGAACCAGGTGCTGAAATCTAAGAAATTCAAAAAGAATCCTAAGAAAATGATTGCAGAACACATTCGGAACTCCCGGAAAGAACAGCTGCAATTGTTACTGGGAGATTCTTGAATATTGTTATTTGTAATAAATTTGCTTAAAAATTATTCATTTCTTAGTTTCATTAACTCCGAAATCATTGGCATATAACCTTTGTTTTAAAAAAATTACCTTCTGAAAATGGCAAATGATTATAGCACAGATTGTGATTATAGCTACGCCATAGTTTTTTTTAAATTTTTATGTAGTATACATTCAGGCGTTTCTTTTTACTATGCTGATTTTTTATTGTATGAAATGATTCCATCAATTCATGAAATCGCCTTAATTTATGTCAAACTGTTTTCCCACTATAAACTTTAACCGCCTGTGATTAGGCAACGTTTTGATTCTACCCTGCGATGCATGGAAGTTGTGATCGAAAATCTAAAAACTAACATCACGTGGTAAGCCAAGTAGCTACATTTTATGTCTTTGATTACTTTTAGGAAAATTTAACTAGGTACCTTGTTGATTTTGATGTGTAAAAATTGTTGTAATTTACGTCGCACGTTATGAAAAATGTGGAATTCCTATATCTACCGCAATCCTGCGTATAACGAATTCAAAGATGTACTGGTAGCCCTAATCACTTTCAATCCGATAGGAGATTGATCCGAATTCGACAGCATAATACGTCATGTTCGAGGAACGTCCAAATCTTCAGTTTATTGTATCGAATAACGGTGTGGACTAATTAAAAATTAACACCTGTTTGTTCTTTCTGTTGCCCTGGAATTTGGGCATTTAGTCATTTGACGGCTTTCTACGCGAACACATTGTCTAGCTCAACGAACATTTCTACTAATTTTAAAAATGGTATGCGGGGGTGTGAGTTATAAAAGGTTGCTAAATTCTGCGGTGCTGGCAAATCTGTGCTGCATGGCGATTCTTTCATTAGCAAATGATGAAATTAGCATGCTGGAAGGAAATTCATCAAACTATAGCTACAGAACAGGAAAAGGTGAATTGGTTAAATAAGGGTTACATCGTGGTGTCCTATAAATGGATTCGTTTGCATCTCAACAGCGTTCCCGTTCTATTCGCTCGGTCGAATCACCAACGTGCCATGCACTGGCACGAACGGCTTGACCGGAATCTGCCTGATCCGGGGAGAATGTGTGGCCAACGGTGGACTGCCTTCCGGGAGGTGCAACAGTAATACTGTTCAGGCGGTGTGCTGCATTTGTAAGTGATTTGATCGTTTTTTTTAAATAGTTCAAAGATAAAATATTGAACCACTTCTGTGACTGGTAACTTATTGCTCGATCATTAAGGTTGTATATAGATGAAGGCGATGCACGTGTCAATCAATATATGATCTGTATTAGGGATACCATAAGTATTCTTTTAAAAGCAGGGGAGGATGGGGATACTTGATCCCCTTTTCATATTGTCAGCATATCTTTTAGAGAAAATTTAGCAACTCACCATCTTTTGCATTTTCTGACAGCGTGTAGTTTCAAGTTAATTTGCTCCATAAATTAGAACGATATATGAACTCGTAGGGGAGATGAGGGCATAACGAGCACCCGAGGCATAATGAGAAGTCCATTTTTCTACATAAGTACGTATTTTCTTAAACAAATTTTCATGAGGACTTGTTTCGTACTACCCATAGTATTAATTTTTCACCAAAAAAGAAATATCCTTTTCATATTTACAGAAATATTAAATAATAACCAGCTAGGTTCTCAAGTGACGAAAATATTATAATTTTTGAGCACCACCAAATAAGCTTTTATGACCTTTAAATCATCTTGATCTGAAATGTACGCACTGCAACATGATCTACACATTGTTTCTTAATTTTCAGCATCATAAAATTTTTGATTTTTCACTTTAATCAATTGTAAAACGCGTTTTTACTTTAATTTGTTCACTAGAGGCGAACAGAGCACTTTCAATGAAGGCATATTGAGCATTTTCTGCCGGAGAATCTAGAAGCGAATTCAAATCGATGAAGTCAACTGAATAATAGAGCTACAGCTTAACTTGTATCGTCTGACGATTTGGCCTATTGGTTAGATGTCGGAGAGGTAATCAGTAGACTCGAGTTCGATTCCTGTTCGAGGGGATTTTTTTTGCACATACCATTCATGATTGATTTTTTTCATTGTTACATAATACGGCTAATAGCATCAAAGCATCATCCGTCAAACAAAACACCAGAAACATAATGTATGAGCATGTGTTAATTCTTTGAATTCTACAAACAGACCTAGATTATTTTGTTTTTGCTTTGTTTGATGAATCTACGCCTCACCATTTAGTGCAATCATGATCATAAATGATAAATGTAGAAAAAAAAATCACCTCCACCAGGAATCGAACTCGAGCCTACTGATTACCTCTCCGACATCTAACCTATAGGCCAAATCGTCAGACGATACAAGTTGAGCTGTAGCTCTATTACTCAATTGACTTCATCGAGTCGAATTCGCTGCTAGATTTCCCGGCAGAAAATGCTCATTATGCCTTCATTAATGGTGCTCATACTGCCTCGGGGGGATTCTCATTATGCCTCTACAGTGACTGGTTTTCAGCTTTCGGCAAAATTTTTTAAAATGCATCTTTAAACGTTTTTATCTACTTTTTCAAGTTTCATCCAATTAGACAATAGACTATTTGAGTGTCGGAACACGAAACAATGATGTAATTCACATATTACAGCTGTTCTCTATGGTATTACATGCACTCAATTCTGGGAGGCAATAACAGACAGGCAATAATGGTTAAATAAGCATTTTCCTTAAGGTGCCCATTATGCCCTCATCTCCCCTACATGAGCTAGAAGCATTTTCGTGAGACTAAAAAAAATGTGATTGGGTGCCCTGATCCTAGGCTAAATCTCCGTTGACTATTCCTTGCCATATTAGTTCTCATTTCACAGTTTGTAAGTATCAGATAAAGAGAATTATAAAAGTTTGTCTTCTACACTTCATTGCATACTTTAAGGCGCAATATTCTAGTTTTTAGATAAATACAGTATTTTTAGCCGTTTTTACAGATGATTTCTGGATAAACATTAGTTATTGGTCAGATTGTAGTAATTTCATGATAATCAATGATCACGATCCATTCAGAAGAAAAATACATCTTTTTGGACTCTAGGGATTAATTATACCCATAACATACAGTTTGGATAACTCCTTCTTAAAAAAAATTGAGAGCTTACTATTCCTTTGAAAATATGGCATTATGAAGCTCATATTATCCTCTATCGAGTAACGATTGAGATATTGCAAACAGTAGACAATATGTACACAATTTAGGAAATATCAAGCGCTATCGGCTTCCACGGAATTCTGGCGACAAAACACTAGCGCCAAATGAGGGTTGACGGGTTGAGATCCAAACTCGAGTTTGAACTTTTTTCACGCACACACATGCACCAGTGCTAATTGCATTGTTGTAAACAATATAAACATAAACATTGTGTGAGTGAAGTTACGTTTGATTTTCTAAAGCCTAGTCCACACTAGGAGACGGTCTCAGCGTCTCCCATTTTCTTCGGGAGACACTTAGTGGTATGAATAAGGTTTAGCAATTGCTTCGGTAGCTTTTACTTAGCTCGAAATCAATCAAAGCAAAAGTCCAAAGCATTTGCTTAGTTTGGTATGAATAAACATTTGCTTAGCGGATGTGTACTAAAGTCTTAGAACATAGCTTTTGCTTCGAAAAATAGAGCTAACCAACCAGCAGAATCTGAAGTTTTCTAAAGTAAAATGAAAGAAGACGATCAGAAAATTGAAAAGTACGGCTAAAGTAGCCTTGAATTCGACGAAGCGGGTGGTGGGTGTAAGAACGACTGGAATTTTTTTTTGTTAATGCGTGCTTGTATGTTGATGTTTAAAGAAAAATGAATATAGACATATTCGAATATTGTCAAACAAAAAATGGCCTCTTTAATATTTATCATAAGCTATCCCACATGTATTTGGATCGGGATAATCCGATGTATCAAAAAAAGGCAATAGGCGCGCATTTTAATTTAGATTTTTTTTTAAATCTTAGAATTATAAAAAAAAATGAATAAAAAAAATGAGAGATCTGTATAATGTTTTAAATTATTACAATTTATTTCTTACTTTGAGCCAATTGGGACTTCTTCCACTATAGCCGGATTTTTTTTAATTTGAAATATTTACTAATTGAGTTGGTTATTGTCATCTTAGACAAATGATTTTATACAACGACAGGAATATGAAAAAAGTTGGGTTATCACTTCGACTTTCTTTATCCATGTTGAAAATGCCTTTTTGAATTGTTTTGAAGTGAAATATTGCTTATTTGATAAACTCATGACGTTATTAAAGAATTTTTTATTAGAAAAGTCTGCTACCGAGCATGCTTAGAAAATTAAGCAATTGCCAGGAGATTGGTCGAGCAATTGCTTCAGATTTGAGCTTTATTCATACCAAACTAGCTTGTTCTAAAAGTAAAAGCTTCTGACTGAGAAAACAGCTGTCAAAAAAAACTTTATTCATAACAACCGAAGCAATTGCTTTAAGCGACTGCTCGACTGCTCGATTCAGTTTAGCAAAAGCAATTACTAGGTTTTTTTCATACCACCCACTGAGTCCGTTCCAACAACTGTCTGTTGTTGTTCGTCTCATAACAAAAATCGCAGTTCATGTTGCCTAGTATGGACTAGGCTTAAGTATTAGCACGTATTAGTGTGGTGATCAGCTGTGTCGTATATACAGATTTTTCTGTATTATACAGATTTTTCAACGTCAATACAGATAAGATACAGATACAGATTTTTATACAGATTTCTAAACATTGATACAGATTTATACAGATTTTTTAGAAAAAAAAAATCAAAATCAATTGTTGATGAACTGGTTTCCATGGACTAATTGAGTAAAATCTTTTTGAACGTTTATCTTTCCATCTGCAGTATACCGCAAATGCTTGCAACAGCACAAATAATTCATCCAGACCTTTAACTTCTACAAGTTAGCTTTTGTGACGACTATAACCATGTACTTCTCATTTATTCTAGGTTCGAAGGCGCTTCAATAGTCTATTTTTCTCAACAGCATAACTTAATTGTTTTAACGGCGAATGAAAGCCCCTCAAACAGAGTATACATATTTTGATAATAAAATCAGTATAAAATCTCTTCTCCTTGGGGTTTGATATCTATAAAGTAGGGAGCGGTATTTAAGATTATCACTTTAAGAGAGTTTTAAAAAAAATTGAGAATCATTTAGAATATTCTTATTTCAGATTCAATAACGTTTGCATTGTCAGTTTTTTTTATTCAAAACTCTTTAACTAACCATGCATTGCTGGCAAAACTATAAGACAAAGATATTAAAAAAATGGTTTCAATTCAGTCATCGACTTTCCCGAGGACCGCGAGAAATTTTGACTTCAGAGGAAATAGTGGAAATTTTGACCTCAATTTAAAGAACAAAATACAATCTTTCATATTTCTTGAGGCATGAGTCAAAACGTTTTGTAGACTTCGGCAAGGTTGGGGAATAAGTCAAAATCTTCAATATCAAATTCTCACAAACTTTTTTGAATGATGTCATAAATAGATATTATTAAATTTTTCAAAGCGTTGTGTTTCTGAAACTAAAATATCTAAGCAAGATATATGAATGATTGATTGAATTAAAGATAACAGAAAGGTTTAAAATCTGTTGTACGTATTCATGCAGGTTTGTTATTGAGTATAAGAAGAACATATTAAAATGTCTAATCTAAATCTGATTGATTTGCATTTAGGAACCCAAAATCTTCCAAAATCAAAAAAGTATTAAAACACAGGAACCATAAATCACTTTCCCTTGTGTAATGTGAATTCGAAATTCCAGTTTTGTATTTATTACCGATAAAATATTTATATCCAGGTCAGGGTTTTACTTTTATAATAAAATAAAAATACTAGGTAATTGAATCAAATTCAAATTTCTCAAAAATAATTGCGTAACTAACTTTCATTCATCACTTAAATTCAAAATCCTAAAATTAAATATACATTTTTTAATTTTAGGATTTTAGAAATAAGGTTGAGAAAATTCAGTAAACAGAAATAAGATTCAGAATTCAGATTAATTCAAAGGATTCATTTGGTATTTAATTAATTATTTAGAATAATAACTTGCAATGCTTGAGCTAAATCTCACGCATTTCGATTTTCAATTTAGATAAATACAAAAAAAGTTCAAAAGTTTTATGAACTTAAATGAAAGGGTGCTCAACAAAATGCTGCTCAAACGTGACAAACTTTTAAAATTTGGTCCTACGGTTGTTAGGTTGCGGCCAACAAAATCGAATTTTTTCATCTGGTGTGAGTAAATTAGCCTTTAGTAATAATTTTCATATCCAACTAAAAAAACTTACAACTACGTTTTATCACTCTAGATTAAGTTCGATTAATGAAATAAATTGTCAACTTTTGAATAATGAATACGTTAAAATCATTAAAACTGGTTACCAAATTACATATTCAGCAATAATGAGCTAACATAGAAAAAAATAATAGAAGTTTTTAGTGGTTGAAGTTCAAATACAGATAAATACAGATTTTTTTATGAGGGCGATACAGATTTTTTAAAAATCCATCTGACAACCCTGGTGGTGATGTGTTTTCGTATTATTTCTGTCAAATTGTGTTTAGAGGACCTCAAAAAGAGGCTGGGTCATTCGGCCGAAAGTCATTCAGCCGATGGATGTTAGGCCGAATGGGCTATCTGGCCGAACAGGACACTAGACCGAATGGATTATTCGGCCGACGGTTATCCAGCCGAAAGGATGTTCGGCTGAATGGTCACTAGGCTGAATGGTTATTAGGCCGAATGGTCGCAAGGCCGAATGGTCGTAAAGCCGAATGGTCGTAAGGCCGAATGTTCGTAAGGCCGAATGGATGCTAGGCCGAAAAATCGTTAGGCCGAGAGGTCGTTAGGCTGAAAGGTCTTTAGGCCGAATGGTCGTCATGAATGGTTGCTAGGTCAATAAGAAATCTTGAACACTTGTCTGCATGCTAGGCCGAATGGTCATGAGGCCGAATGGTCGTTAGGCTGAATGGCTGTTAGGCCGAATGGACGATATGCCGAATTTTCATAAGGCCGAATGGTTATTATACTCACGCAGAGAAAACTTGGATTTTGAAACGAATTAAATCTGACTTTGATTCGAAAAATTCATTTTTTTAAATCAAACTCCTGTTTTCTTCGAATCAATGAATTATAGTTTTGATTCAAAAGAATAATTTTTGAAAGAAAAAATTAAATTTTTGAATTGAATAATTTTGAACTTTGATTTTTGTTAGACGCAGTAGGCGAATTACCTTATAAGCGATCATAGCAATCTGTATAATTAGTTTGAAATAAATCTCTCTCTTTAACTGTTACTTCCAAGCTGACAAGACGTGTTCTTTCTACGGCTCCCAATATCCAATAGGTTTTGGGCCCAAGTTTTAACAAGTTAAAGTTTTAGTCAGTTTTTGCGAAGATGTCCAGGAGCAGGATAGAGAACCATGAAGGCGAACCTCAAGCAGTTTCGGGTCCGGTTCAGTCATCAGCTGGTCTACCACCCATCGAGCGACTAGCGGGGCGTGAAAATTGGACCACGTGGAAATTTGCTGTGGAAACTTTCCTCGAGCTAGAAGAGCTTTGGGAAGTCGTCAAGCCGATTCCGCTGGAAGACGGGACGATACCGAATGCGGATCCGCGCAAGGATCGAAGGGCTCGAGCGAAAATAATTTTGCTGTTGGATCCTATCAACTACGTCCACGTGCAGGACGCGAGGACGGCGAGAGAAGTGTGGGCGAAGTTGGAGGCAGCGTTCGAAGACAACGGGTTGAACCGACGAGTTGCGCTCCTGCGGAAGCTGATCACTACTTCACTGGCCACGTGCGACTCGATTGACACCTACGTTAACAAAATTGTGTCAACCGCACACCAACTCCGCGGCGTGGGATTCGAAATTTCCGAAGAATGGATCGGCACGTTGCTGTTGGCTGGTCTCCCAGAAGAGTACCGACCAATGATTATGGCTCTGGAAAACTCGGGGACAGCCATTACCGGAGATAGCATCAAGACGAAGTTGCTTCAGGAGGTGCATCAATCAAGCGAGCGAACGGCATTCATCGGACGAAAAAAGTTTCCCCCCCGACAGCGGCAAGTAAAAAACGACGTTCCATCAGACAAACCGAAGGGACCGAAATGCAAACGTTGCAGCAAGTTTGGGCACCTAGCCAAGGAGTGTTCCGCCCGACAATCGGCGTTCTGTTCGGTTCTGTCAACGGTGCAATGAAAATCGTAGCAAGCGGGGCGGTCGAATTGAAACCCACGTGTCAACCAGGCGATTCAATTCAAGTGAACGACGTGAAGTATATCCAGGAGATGTCCAACAATTTGCTCTCTGTAAGCCAAATTGTCCAGCGTGGTCACGAAGTCCGATTCCAGGAAAGAGGTGTGAAAGTGATTGATCCGTCTGGTGAAGTGATTGCGACCGGCAGCCACGATGTAACCAGAGGTCTCTTCCGATTCGAAGAATCCAAGCAGCGAACGGCGCTGACGTGTGCAAAAGCAAACATCGACACGTGGCATCGCAGGATGGGTCATTAAACTTTGAAAGTTTAAAACGGCTCAAGCAAGGTATAGCATCCGGTGTCGATTTCAACGAGCAGCAAGGTGAGCAGTGCCAGATCTGTGCTATGGGTAAGCAGTCCCGACTTCCGTTCCCCAAGCAAGGTCATCGAGCATCCGAGGTGTTGGAATTAGTTCATTCCGACATTTGCGGACCAATGGAGCAGCCATCGATCGGAGGTCATCGGTATTATGTGTCCTTTACCGACGACAAGACGAGGCGTATCTTCATCTATTTCCTAAAACAAAAATCCGAAACCGAGGTGACGAAGGCTTTCAATCAGTTCCGTGCTGAAGCTGAGAGGCAAACGGGGCGCAAATTGAAGACGCTGAGGACGGATAATGGTAAGGAGTATCGAAATAACTCGTTTCTGAATCTCTTGCGTACACTAGGGATTGTGCATCAGACGTCCACCGATTATACACCACAACAAAATGGTTTGGCCGAGCGGGTGAACCGCACCATCGTCGAACGGGCACGTTGTCTGCTGTTCCAGGCGGGTCTTCCGAAGAATTTTTGGGCCGAAGCAGTGGCAACCGCCACATACTTGGTAAATCGGTCTCCAACCAAAGGGCATTCGATGACTCCGGAGGAAGCCTGGAGTGGTCGCAAACCGGATCTTTCCCATGTGCGGGTGTTCGGTGTCAAGGCGATGGCACACATACCCAAGCAGAAGCGGAAGAAGTGGGATGCCAAATCGAAGGAAGCCATTCTCTTGGGTTTCGACGAAACAACCAAAGCGTACAGGTTGTTCGATCCGGTGAAGAAGGATGTGTACACCTGTCGAGATGTTCTTTTCTTCGAGCCAACACTGTCAGGTGGTCAGCAATCAACAAGTACTGCGAGTCCACCGGAGAGGTCCCGAACGTTTGTCAATCTCGATTTTGGCGAGGTTCCGATCGAAGAGACGGTCCGTCTCGAATTCCAGCAACCTTCGAACGTGTTAGCCGAAGACGAATCTTCCGAGGTGTCAACCGACGAATCTGACGCATCGAACTACTATTCTCAGGTTGAGACTAGCGAAGCAGATGTATCCGAAAACGAAGTTGGTGACGTGACAATTATGGCGCTCCCCCCACAATCATCTTCAAATCCACCCGAGTCACAGGTGTTGAGGCGCAGTGGTCGGGAGCGCGCATTGCCAGGCAAGTTGCGGGATTACATTCTTCCAAGAAAAGTTTTTCCTTCCGTAACTTCCACAGGTCCATCCCGAATTCCGGTCAAAGACGACGGTCAACCCAACAAGGCAACGAGTGCTGAGCCAGGCACAGGTGACGTTCAACAGGGGTTGAAAGCTAGTCGGTGTTCCAATCCAACTCGAGCTGCTGATCCGCGAAGTCCATCTGAGGCGTTGCGTGGGCCAGACGCAGACGAGTGGCGTGCTGCCATGAAGGAGGAGTACCGATCGCAGATGGACAACCAAACGTGGGAGCTCGTCCAATTACCACCGGGAAAGAAGGCCATTGGTTGTAAATGGATATTTAAAACCAAAACGGACCAGAAAGGCAACGTTGTGCGGCACAAGGCAAGGATCGTCGCTCAAGGTTTCACCCAGAAATTTGGAATCGATTACGACGAGGTGTTCGCGCCGGTGGCAAAACAAGCGACATTCCGTACGCTTCTATCCGTGGCTCATCGTCGAAATGCTATCGTTAAGCATGTCGATGTCAAGACAGCCTATCTCAACGGCGAACTCGAGGAGACCATCTACATGCGCCAACCCGAATGTTTTTCCAGCGGCGATGCTGGAACGGTGTGTCGTTTGAGGAGGAGCCTTTACGGATTGAAACAATCCGCCCGTGTTTGGAACCGGAAGGTGGATTCTGTTTTCAAGTCCATGGGGTTCCAGCAATCGAAAGCTGATTCCTGCTTGTACCTGCGACAGAAAGGAAAATCATTAGCATATATTTTAATTTATGTTGATGACATGATAATTGTTACCCCCGACGAGCGCGAATTCATGTCCATTTTCAAGCTGTTGGAAGAAAATTTTGCGGTGACTAGCCTCGGCGACATTCACCACTTCTTGGGCATTGAAATCGAGAGAGGAGAAAGCGGATACAAGTTGAACCAAGGTACCTACATCCGCAAGCTGGCCGAACGATTCAACTTGGTGAACGCGAAACCCAGCAAGATTCCACTGGACCCGAGCTACTTACAGCAGAAGGAGGAGACCGACCGGCTGCCGAACAACCAACAGTACCTCAGCCTTATTGGAGGTCTGCTATACGTAGCTGTCCACACCAGACCGGATGTGGCAGTTAGTACATCGATTTTGGCTCAGAAATCCAGTTCCCCAACCCAACTGGATTGGAACGAGGCGAAGCGAGTACTGCGGTATCTTCAATCAACATCCGACTACGAGCTGAATCTGGGTTCTACAGCAGGCGATTTGACAATGTTTGTGGATGCAGACTGGGCAGGTGATACCCGGGACCGAAAATCCAATTCTGGCCATGCGATACTTTTCGGTGGAGGCGTTATTACCTGGGGATCCCGGAAACAAACCTGTGTGTCTCTCAGCTCTACCGAAGCAGAATTTGTTGCACTTGCTGAAGGCTGCCATGAATTGATCTGGGTACGTAAACTGATAGCTGAAATCGGAGAAGACGGTTCACGACCAACCACGGTTTTTGAGGACAACCAAAGCTGTCTCAAGATGGTGCAGAGTGACAGAATTGAACGACGAAGCAAACACATCGAAACACGGTACTTCTTTGTTCGAGATTTGCATCAAAAAGGTGTCATCGAACTGAAGTATTGTCCAACGGAGGAAATGCTCGCTGACGTCCTGACGAAACCACTTCAGCGAGTACGACTTGAAAAGCTGCGAACTATGATGGGCGTACTTCCAGGATAATTCGAGGAGGAGTGTTAGACGCAGTAGGCGAATTACCTTGTAAGCGATCATAGCAATCTGTATAATTAGTTTGAAATAAATCTCTCTCTTTAACTGTTACTTCCAAGCTGACAAGACGTGTTCTTTCTACGGCTCCCAATATCCAATAATTTTAAACAAATTCTTTGATTCAAAAGACATTTTTCAATTGCATATTTCTTTTGAAACAAAGTAAAATTTCTTTCATCAAAAGAAAAAAGTTTTCAACGGGAAAGAATATTTTTTTGAAACAAAAACTTCAAACTTAGAAGATATTTTGGATTGACTGGCAAGAAGAATAGAAAACCGAAAAATCGAATAAAGTTCGGCCGGTCTTTTTAAAAATCAAACCCGTGAATCGGAGTAAGCTATACATAAATAAGGAGGATTCAGGATGCAAAATGGTAAGTGTAAGTCAATCCAAAAGTGAAAATTTAAGTGAATTTAAGATTTTCTAAAAGTGCTTGCATAGTTACAGGACCACAACCGACGGATAGATTTCCAAGTCCCTCGAACATGGTGAAAGCTGCGCAAAGTAACACCTCCCCAAATCCCGCGGAATAATTATTTTCGGCCCAATCTTCAACGGCAATCACCAGTGGAACCAGCCAGCAGCCGGAGTGACTTCCGGAAGTTTAATGGCCGGCCCACGGAGAATGCGAAACTTTGTCAACGATATAAGTGTTGATGTGACCCACAGTAGTCGGGCGTCACATGAGTAGGCAAATGTCAGGTCGCTGGTGTGGTAGAAAAGAAAACCTAGATATAAACAAAGATAAAACCCACGTTGTCAATTAGAAAACCACCTGGTTTTGAAGATAGCCAAGTTCGGATAATAATTTACAAAGTCCTCAAGTAAAAAGGAATTAGATAGCTTCGTATCTGGATAAATTCATTTGATTCTCTTGGGTAATGTGAGTAGATTGAAATTATGCATAAGCAGTTCATAAAATAACTGAAATTAATCCTTAGATCCTGCTAGGAGATATATCCAGGTCGATCTAACCTTAATACGGTGATTCTCCTATCCAACACATGTTTATTTGAGATCGTAAGTAGTAAAGCAAAACTATTCTATTAAAGAATCACCTAACGATCATATTACTAATTCAGGCCAGTTAGTGAGAAACGTGCTGTGCATAATCGATATCTGGAAAAGAAAAAAAGTAGAGAACCGTGAGTACAAGAAGTAATATCTAATTAGAAATGAACCGACAAAATACTTACCAATTCCTCTTCGCTGATTAGGTCGATTATAAGACAGCCTTAAAGTTGCCTTGAATAAGGCCAAACGTAGTCCGTCAGAAGAACGGAAAGCTATTTTGAAGGAGAAAGGTTTACCAATAATTTGTGAGTATGAATTTAGCGTAAATTTCTAAAGTTTCACAACTAACAGTAATAAAATTTCAGTTAAGCTGTTTGTAACTGCTATAAAACCTGTGTACGCCTCTTCACCATCCAAAAATTACCGGAATAATCTTAAAAATTATTGTGGATCAACGGATTAATCCTTCATGATGGCTACAGGTGGAAGACAAGAATTCACTGCGACTCCCTGTGAATCTTGCGGTAAGACTTCAGAGCAGGATGAAGCAATGGTCGGATGTAACGGATGTGCGGGATGGTTTCATTACCGTTGCGTTGGTGTGACCGACGATGTGAAGAAGCAGAAGAAATGGTTCTGCCCCGCTGAGGCATGCCAACAACTGTACTCCAAGTACTTAAAAAAACAAGAAGCAGGTCGGAAGGGTGCCGTCAGCAAGAAAACGGATGGCTCTGATAAATCAAGTGCCACTTCTGAGCAACGATTGAAGCCTTTAGACGAACTTAAGGATGACACTCTGAGGACCGTAGAAGAAGAGCAGCTGTGCAGAAAAGAAAAGCAAGAAGCTGAAAGATTACTAGCTTTAGAACGCCAGGATGCCGAATTTAAGTTACTAGCTAGACAATATGAAATCGAAGCGGAGTTACGTGATCGTAAAATGCAGCAAGAACGCAACATGTTGGAAAAGGCCCTGAAAGAGAAACAGTTACAATTGGAACAAATGAAAACGATGCACGAGTCTAACCGGATGCGAATGAATGCTATAGATGATGAACTGGCGGAGCTGAGCTTAGGTTCTTTGCACAATATGCCGAAAAGTCAGGTCCCAAAAACTTCAACCCCTTTGCGTCAGTCTAAACAGAAAATGGAGTTTCTGTCCAAAGAAAAGCGTGTTGAACTATCGGAACGACAATCCACAACCTCTTCCGAATCTGAATGTTCAAGCTCTCAATCGGATTTTGAAGAAGAGGATGTAGAACAGATATCTTCGCGAACTTCGTGTTACAGCTCGAGGGCAGTAGCTTCACACGGATTGAAGACACGTCGCACTGTCCCTTCTAAGGCACAGTTGTCAGCTAGAAATGGGATCAACCGCAGATTGCCATCGTTCTCAGGAAAAGCAGAAGAGTGGCCACTTTTTATTAGTAGCTACACCTCATCAACTGAGGCATGTGGCTACAACGACGTAGAGAACTTGGTCCGTCTGCAGGAAAGCGTGAAGGGACCTGCCTTAGAAAGTGTCCGCGGATTATTATTGTATCCAAAAACCGTTTCGAAAGCACTTGAGAAACTACGTAAATTGTATGGTCGCCCTGAGTTGCTACTGCAACATTTTTTGGACAAGGTGCTTAAGTTGGAATCACCTAAACCAGATAAGCTAGCTTCGTATATTCCATTTGAGAACGCGGTGGAGCAGCTTTGCGACCACCTGGAGGCAGCTGAACTGTATAACCACCTTGTCAATCCGACGTTAATTCAGGAGCTTATAAACAAATTGCCAGCAGTCAACATCCGGGAATGGGCGCGTTACAAGAAAAGAAAGTCAGCCATTAATCTTCGTACGTTTGCCAAATTTCTTTCCAAGATAGTAACTGTAATGTATGAGTGAAGTGACATCGAGGCACCCCTCGATATGGAGACATCGAATCCCAATTCGAGTTCTCTCCCCGCTTAGAACGGTCGTATTTCTAACCGCTTTCCATATCACCTAATAAATATGTATTTTAAGTCAGAAAAATAGTGTCCTTAATTTGTCCGGAATATCGTAATCGGGAACTATACTGCATTGGCGACGAGTCAAGTGAATAAAGAACCTACAGTGGAAATAGTTACGAAAGAAAATTTTGGAACTATCATGGCGGCGTCACTAGCATTTCGCCATTTTGACGGCGAATCGGAAGAATGGGAGCTCTACAAAGAACAGTTGGAGCAATATTTCGTGAGCAACGGTGTGAAAGAAGAAGTGAAGAAAGCCTTGCTGATTAATCAACTGAGTGCGAAAACGTATAAGCTACTGCGTGATTTGTGCACCCCCGATCAACCTAAGGACAAGTCGTATGCTGACTTATGTAATCTGTTGTCGACGCATTTTACACCGCCAGTGATTATTCACAAGGATCGACGGGTTTTTGCTCGAGCCAAAAGGGGAGAGAATGGCTCAGAAACGGTAAACGAATGGATTGTGAGACTGAAAAATCTGGCTGCTAGTTGCAAATTCGGTGTTCATCTGCAACATAATTTGGTGAACAAATTTATCGATGGCTTGGACGGAAAGGCTTACGATAGAATTTGCGAGGAGAACGAGAACCTGACGTTGGAGAGAGCGCAAGAAATTGCGTTGAAATACGAGATCGAGAGTGCATCACAGATATCGCACCAATACTATGTGAAAGGTAAAAGTGATGTGTATTCCAACTGGAAAAAGAAGGCCGATTCATCTCAGCCACCGCAGCGGAAGCGAGAAAGCATGAAGTGTTTTGCTTGCAACGAATCTGGCCATTTTTGGCGGGTTTGTCGTTTTCGAGAGTATGTGTGTAAAAAGTGCAACAAGAAGGGCCACATTCGAGCAGCGTGTGGTATACAACGAGCAAATTATGTTGCTGAAGGGCTTGATGGAGAAAAAGCGGGATTGGGGGAGGAGAGCCAATCGGTTGTACAGGAAAATTATTTGAGTGAGTCGAAAGCAATTGAAATTTATTCGATTGATGGCGTAAAAGAAATCGAACGACCAATCAAGCTGGAAGTGTTTATTGGGGGTGAAAAGTATGCCATGGAATTGGACACAGGTGCGGCAATATCGGTGGTTTCTTGGGATTTCTTCGTGAAATATTTGAGCCATTGCGAGTTGCGTAAAACGATGGTGAAACTGGTGGGCTATGATGGAAGAGCATTGCTAGTGAAGGGGGCAATCAGTCCAAGTGTGAAGTTCGAAAATAAGGAAAAATCGGTGGTTTTCGTTGTTGTTGAAAAAGGTGGTCCTCCGTTAGTGGGGCGAAATTTCGTAAGGGCTTTTGGTATTCAGTTTTCGGTGATCAAAAACATCCAGCAGTGCAATGATATGGATCTAAGTAAATTGATTGAGAAATATTCAGAGTTGTTTTCGAACAAGTTGGGGTGTTACAAGTACCGTGAGGTGAAAATTGAAGTGGACGAAAAAGCAACACCAATTTTTAAGAATCCTCGGCCAGTTCCTTTTAAATTTCGAGACCTTATGGCACAGGAATTGGATAATATGGAAAACCTGGGAATAATATCGAAGTGCAACACATCGTTGTGGGGAACGCCACTTGTACCGGTACTGAAATCAGATGGCAGTTTGCGACTATGTGGCGATTACAAAGTAACTGTTAATAGGGAAGTGAAAGATGTGAAGCACCCATTACCAACTGTAGACGAGATTTTGACGAAACTTAATGGGGCGCAATATTTCTCAAAACTGGATTTATCTAAATGTTACAATCAATTCATGCTGGATGTGTCTTCGAGAGACTTATGTGCGATTTCAACGATCCAAGGGGTTTATCGAATGAATCGGTTGCCTTTCGGAATAAGGCCGGCCTCTGGCATTGTTCAAAAAGAGTTGGAGAAGTTGCTATCTGGTATCGAAGGTGTTCAAAATTTCTTGGACGATATTGTGGTTACGGGAAGCACGAAGCGAGAACATTTGACAAGATTGGGGCTGGTATTCCAAGCGTTACTTTGTGCGGGTTTGAAATTGAATAAAGAAAAATGTGAATTTTTCAAGTCGGGGATAACGTTTTTGGGATATACGATAGACAAAAACGGGGTTCGGAAAACGGATGATAGAATTAGAGCTATAAGGGATGCCAGAGAGCCGCAAAATGTCACCGAAGTGCGAGCTTTCGCTGGTCTCGTGAACTATTATGCGAGGTTTGTGAGGGATGTGGCAAGCATAATGGCTCCTATGTATGTGTTACTGAGGAAGGGAGAGACATTTGTGTGGACCAACGAATGCAGCGTAGCGTTCAAACGGATCAAGGACGAGATTTGTAAGGATGTTTCACTCGCTCATTTTGATCCCAGTTTAGAAATCATTTTAATTTGTGATGCATCGAATGAAGGAGTGTCCGCCGTGCTTAGTCAGAAGAGTAAAACAGGCATTGAAAGGCCAGTGGCTTATGCTTCTCGTATTTTACATTCATCTGAAAAGAACTACAGTGTCATAGATAAAGAAGCACTGGCTATTATGTATGGTGTGAACAAATTTTTCTTGTACTTGGTGGGAAATAGATTCCTGATAAGAACAGATCATAAACCACTCCTTAGATTGTTACACCCTCAGAAAGGTGTTCCGACAATCGCAGCTAGTAGAATGCAAAGGTGGGCTCATTTTTTGTCTGGTTTTAATTATGGCATCGAACACGTGAAGTCGGAGCAAAACATAGCTGATTTTGCATCACGCTTTCCAACGGAATCTTGGAAGCTTTGGAAGGAAGAGGATTCTTATTTGAACTTCATTAACCAAGAAACTGTTGATCCGTTGACTGTGCAAACATTGATCACTGAGTCGAAAAACGACTGCGAGATACATATAGTTACAAAGGTTTTACGTGGTGAGGCATCTTTAAGTGAATTGAAAGACAGTCCATATAAAACTGTTTTTGACGAGCTTTCACTAGAAAATGGAGTCGTAATGCGTGGACACAGAGTCGTAGTTCCAAAGGCTTTAAGAAGTTTGGTATTGGCACAAATACATCAGTCGCATCTCGGTATCGTGAAGTGTAAAAGTGTCGCGCGCTCGAGTGTATGGTGGCCGGGTATTGATGTTCAGCTGGAAGATTATGTACGAAACTGTTCGGTGTGTCTTTTCAATACTCAAAGTCCACCAAAGGCCAAACTGATTCCTTGGAGTTCACCCCGAAAGGTTTGGAGTCGTGTACATGTGGATTTCGCGGGGCCTGTAAAAGGAATGAGTTTTCTTTTGATCGTTGATGCGCTTTCTAAATGGGTAGAGGTTTTTCCTACAAAAAACTGTACATCCGCATTTGTTTTGGAAAAACTAACCGAGTGTATTGCGAGGTTTGGATTGTTTGATGAATTAGTAAGTGATAACGGTACACAGTTCTTAGCTTCCGATATTCAAAAATTCCTCAAGGCAAATGGTATTACCCATAAGCTCACAAGTCCGGGTCATCCTTCTACTAATGGTGCGGCAGAAAACATGGTGAAGACTTTCAAGAACTCTCTAATTAAGTGTTTGCAAGAGGGGAAGAAATGTGTGAGTAGTATTGTTACAAACTTCTTGATTGGTTATCGAAAGGCTAATCACTGCACTACCGAGGTGTCTCCGGCTCAAATGATGTTGGGAAGAGACATTAGAACGACGTTGGATTTGTTGAAGCCGAGTATTTTGACGGAAGATAATCAGGTGGCTGTCTCGGTTAAGGAACGAATTGCTCAGAAACAGCAATCTCAAATGCGCAATTATCGTGGGACTCGGGTAGAAACATTTGAGATAGGGGAGAGGGTTATTTCTAGAGACTATAGTAATCCGAATAAAGTGTCGTGGACCCCAGCGATTGTGACATCTATCTCAGGACCGAGAAACTATTATGTTCGGCTAGAGCATTCCGGGCGCATTATAAAACGTCACCTTGATCAGCTAAAAAAGGACACTCGACTGTTGGGGAGCGGAGAACTGGTTGTTTCCCCGAAAGAACCAAAGCCGGGGTCATCTTCAATAGCCACAGCGTCGATGCCGGTGAAAAGATCTTTCAACTCAGGTTTAGTTGTTGATAACGTGTCTGCAAGTCCATCGGGTTCCGTCGTAAATAACGAAGAGAGTGTAGTGGATACAGTACCTGAAATTGACAGAACTAAGGAAGTGCCCCTTAATACGAATGGTTCTGTTGAGCGAGAAGTTGAGGAACTAAGCTCAGCTGAAAATGAAGGCTATTTCACCCCAAATGAAGAAGATAGCTCAGAACAAGAAGAAGGGTTTTCGAGCGAAGATGATGCTGAAGCTGGATTGGTCGTTAGTGGTTTCGCCAGAGGTTTCTGGAGACTGCGAGACAAGCAAGGAAGAATTTTCAAAGGTTAAACCGTTTTTACAGATGTTTGCTATTAGCAGATGTTTTTCAAGTTAAGACGGGGGGTGTAATGTATGAGTGAAGTGACATCGAGGCACCCCTCGATATGGAGACATCGAATCCCAATTCGAGTTCTCTCCCCGCTTAGAACGGTCGTATTTCTAACCGCTTTCCATATCACCTAATAAATATGTATTTTAAGTCAGAAAAATAGTGTCCTTAATTTGTCCGGAATATCGTAATCGGGAACTATACTGCAGTAACTGAAATTTGTGAGACAAACGTTGACGTGAGCGCAGCATTGGATTTACAAAAATATAAAACTAAGGACAAAGCCGTAGTATTCAGTCACACCAATGGTGATCTGGAGACTCACAATGTTTCAAAACCGTGCAAAGCTTGTGGTCGGACTGATCACCGTCTTCGTTTCTGCGACGTTTTCAAAAGAATGCCAGAAGAGCAACGCTTTGAACTCGCTGAAAAATGGAAACTCTGTCACATATGTCTAAATGATCATGGCAGACTTCCATGTAGATTTCACCGTATACATTGCGATGTTGGGGAATGTCGTGAGCGCCACCACCCCCTTCTCCATCCTACTGGTCAGTCAGAAGTCGTCCTGAATGCACATTTTCCAACATCCTCTGGGGTTATGTTCCGAGTAGTTCCGGTGTACCTGCATTTCGGGAAATCTGTCGTAGATACGTTGGCATTCCTTGATGAGGGTGCTTCCGTAACCCTTATTGAAAAAACTCTTGCAAAAAAAATTGCGTTAATTGGAGAAAGAGAACAATTAACCATCAGATGGACTGCAGATATTTCGCGAACCGAAAAGGACTCCTTGCGTGCCGACATTCAAATTTCACCCAAAGGTGATAATAAACGGTGGTTGCTTCGAGACGTAAGAACGGTATCACAGCTTCGTCTGCCCGTTCAACATTTGTGTTCCGACAATTTAAAGGAACAGTATCCTTTATTAAAAGAAATACCAGTACAATCTTATCGTGAAGCACGACCTGGCATTCTGATTGGTCTTAACAATTTAGACGTTATCGCACCGTTGGAGACAAAAATCGGAAACATCGGCGATCCAATTGGTGTACGGTCTAAACTAGGCTGGTCGATATACGGCCCAATAAAACATACACCAGCAAGTGGCCCAAGTGAATACGTAGAGATTCACGAAGAACCTACTAATCAAGAAATTCATGACTTGATTAAGTTCCAATACGCCGTAGAGGAATCCGCAGTGGCGATGGCTACTGAATCCAAGGACAATCAAAGAGCTCGCGAAATCCTCGAAAAAACGACCGTACGCATCGGCGATCGATTTGAAACGGGACTGCTCTGGAGCAAATGTGATGTCTGGTTTCCGGAAAGTTACGGGATGGCCTTTGGTCGTATGCAGCAACTAGAAAGAAGATTAGCAAAAACACCAGAGTTACATAAAACCGTCTGCAAACAAATTGAGGAATATTTACAGAAAGGCTATGCCCACGAAATCACCTCCGATGAATTGGTCAAAACTGATATCCATAAAACTTGGTATTTACCCCTGAACGTTGTTCTTAACCCAAAAAAGCCTGGTAAAGTGCGTCTAGTTTGGGACGCCGCCGCAACCGTTAATGGTATCTCATTGAACACTCAATTGCTCAAGGGTCCTGACATGATGGTATCTCTGCCTGCTGTCATCTGCCGATTCCGCGAACGACCAGTTGCCTTCGGTGCAGATATACGGGAAATGTACCACCAAATTCGTATAAGAGCTGAGGACAAACAAGCGCAGCGATTTTTATTCCGGAAAGACACTTCTAAGCCACCAACGATCTACGTCATGGATGTAGCAACCTTTGGAGCTGCGTGCTCTCCATGCTCGGCACAGTTTATAAAAAATCGTAACGCGAACGAGTTCGCCACGGATTATCCTGAAGCAGCAAATGCGATACTGTATAATCACTATTTCGATGATTACTATCACAGTACTGACACTCCGGAAGAAGCGATCCAGCTGGCGACTGAAGTGCGGTACGTTCACAGCAAAGGCGGATTCGACATTCGAAATTGGGTGTCTAACTCCAAAACTGTCCTAGCAGGAATAGGTGAACCGGAAACTGATTGCAATATCCACTTCAACCGAAATAAGGAAACGGACAATGAGCGAGTTCTGGGAATAGTGTGGAACCCGCACGACGACGTCTTCTCATTTTCTACTGCACACCGAGAAAATATGCAATGTTATCTGACAGGAGAATCGCGACCCACGAAGCGCATAGTACTAAGCTGCGTGATGGGTTTTTTTGACCCCTTAGGCCTGCTCTCTCCATTCACAATACATGGGAGAATTTTAATTCAAGACCTCTGGCGGTCCGGTTGTGAGTGGGATGATCCGGTTGACGATGATTCGTTAGCCAAATGGAAGAGGTGGACCAGTGTTCTTCATGAAGTCGAAAACCTTCGTATTGAGCGTTGTTATCTAGGAAATCTCCGTTCAAATGAAATTCAAATCCTGGAAATACACGTGTTCACGGACGCCAGTGAGCATGCCTATGGGTGTGCAGCCTACTTCCGAATCCATTGGGCCGGTGGTATAAAAGTTTCTTTGGTAATGTCAAGTGTGAAGGTAGCACCTTTGAAGCGCGTTTCGGTCCCGCGTCTCGAGCTCATGGCAGCGGTCCGCGGGGCGAAGATAATGACAATAGTGAAGAAAAACCATAGTCTGAACGCTACACGATGTTTCTTGTGGACGGATTCTCAGACTGTACTTAGTTGGATAACGTCTGAGGCACGAAACTACCAGCAATTTGTATCCTTTAGAATCGCGGGAATACAGGAGTTGACTAATGTTTCAGACTGGCGATGGGTTCCTACCAAACTAAATATAGCGGATGTTCTCACTAAATGGAATTCATGCTCCCCCCTGGACTCGAACGGTCCATGGTTCCGAGGGCCTGCCTTCTTGTACGATTTGGAAAACCATTGGCCTGAACAAATAAGACAACCGATCAACACTACAGAAGAGATAAAACAATGTTTTTTGTCACTTCATGAGACCGTTCCGGAAAACTCAGTCATTGACGTGGGAAAATACTCAACGTGGAATCGATCATTACGAATCGTAGCAACAATTTACAGGTTCATTTGCAATTTGAAACGCAAGAAGAATGGTGAACCAATATTATGTTCCAAGGCTGAGGGACTACAAGAAAAACTGCTGCTGAAGAAGATAAATTGCGAAATATGTCCACTTGACTGTGATGAACTGAAAAGAGCTGAGATAATTCTGTGGAAGCAAGCCCAGCACGATAGTTTTCCTGAAGAGTTGCACACTTTACAGCAGGTTCTAGAAGAAAGGAAGAACAGTTTGAAATATCGTTTAAGAAAATCAAGTAAATTGTACAAGTTGTCTCCTATGCTTGATAATGAAGGTGTTTTGCGGGTGAATGGCCGCACTGAAAGAGCAGAATACTTGCCATTTGATCAACGGTTTCCGATCATCTTACCTAGAGGTCATGTCATCACCTTAAGACTTTTACAGCAGTATCATGAACGTTTCGGTCACGCTAATCGTGAAACCGTATTCAATGAGGTGAATCAAAAATTTTGCATTCCAGGATTGCGCCGTGCCATTCGTCTCGTAGCTAAAGACTGTATGTGGTGCAAGGTTCACCGTTGTGTACCACATGTACCATTGATGTCGCCTTTGCCAATACAGCGCATAACACCCCAGCTTGGACCATTTCAAGCTGTAGGCGTAGACTATCTGGGGCCCCTTGGAATTACGGTCGGACGTCGGGTGGAGAAAAGATGGGTTGCGGTTTTCACATGCTTGTCAGTTAGAGCAATTCACCTCGAAGTGGTCTATAGTCTGTCTACACAGTCGTGCCTGATGGCTATTCGTAGATTTATGTGCAGACAAGGTACCCCTCAAGAATTTTTTTCAGACAATGGGACCAACTTTACTGGAGCTTGGAATGAAATGTGCAAACAAGTGAACTATAATTGTGCTGAAGCGATTGTATCTTCCCGAACCAAATGGCACTTTAATCCTCCTGGAACTCCTCACATGGGGGGTATCTGGGAAAGGATGGTCAGGTCCGTTAAAGAAGCGATGAAAGCCTTGAATGATGGGAGGAAATTGACGGATGAAATCCTATGGACTACATTGTCAGAAGTGCAGGAGATGATTAATTTACGACCACTCACTTATAAACCGCAAGACGACTCATGTGAAGAAGCGCTTACGCCAAATCATTTTTTGCGAACAGTCAAAGCAGAGGATTTTCAACCAACGACGGAAACTGAGTTGGCGGATGCTTTGAAGAGTATCTTCCATCGAGCGCAGTTCCTAGCTGATAAGATGTGGCAGCGATGGATCAAAGAATATCTACCATCGATTAATCAGCGTACAAAGTGGTTTCAAGAGATAAGAAAACTTCAAAAAAACGATCTTGTTTTCGTCGTCACTGGAAAGGACCGGAAGCAGTGGGTTCGAGGTATCGTTGAAGAGGTGCTTGAGGGACAGGATGGGAAAGTACGTCAAGCATTGATCCGAACTGGAAATGGTGTGAATCGACGCAGCGTTGTTAACTTAGCTGTGTTAGAGTTAGGAGCAGGAAGTAAAACCGTTCAAGCAACGGACTTGAAGGAGTTACGGGTGGGGGGTGTTGATGTGACCCACAGTAGTCGGGCGTCACATGAGTAGGCAAATGTCAGGTCGCTGGTGTGGTAGAAAAGAAAACCTAGATATAAACAAAGATAAAACCCACGTTGTCAATTAGAAAACCACCTGGTTTTGAAGATAGCCAAGTTCGGATAGTAATTTACAAAGTCCTCAAGTAAAAAGGAATTAGATAGCTTCGTATCTGGATAAATTCATTTGATTCTCTTGGGTAATGTGAGTAGATTGAAATTATGCATAAGCAGTTCATAAAATAACTGAAATTAATCCTTAGATCCTGCTAGGAGATATATCCAGGTCGATCTAACCGTAATACGGTGATTCTCCTATCCAACACATGTTTATTTGAGATCGTAAGTAGTAAAGCAAAACTATTCTATTAAAGAATCACCTAACGATCATATTACTAATTCAGGCCAGTTAGTGAGAAATGTGCTGTGCATAATCGATATCTGGAAAAGAAAAAAAGTAGAGAACCGTGAGTACAAGAAGTAGGGGAGAGGCGGGCTATATGCGCATATTAAGGAAAGCACTCATTTTCTCCCATATTCCAATAGATAGGAGTCTGAAAACTATATACACATGAGCGGACATCTGTTTTATATACGTTAGAGCAATTTTTCTGTTAAAATCTCTTATGGTTTTTGTGAAAATAATTTTATAATAAAAGAAGTCAAAATAGCCGATTTCCGAAACTGGCGGGCTAAATGCGCATATTTATGTTTTTAGCTATATTTCATTAACACTCGCAATATTTTGATATTATTTCATTGAAAATGTTAGAAACGGATATTAAGCATACGTCAAGGCTGAAATTTCGGTGAAATTTTTTACATCACTAGTTCTTTTGAATGAATTATAGTTAAGTATGCCATTTGGCCATATTTCATGGTAATATTTTGTTTATATCGTATTTTTATCGGATCGGTATGAAGTTCATATTTTTTCACTGTAAGATCGGGATTTGGGCGTAGATTTAATGTTTCAATGATAAAAAGTAAAAAAATTATAAAACTAATCTATTTTTCTTGATATAGGCATTTAACCTGCCTTGGTATGGGCATTCAGAACCTGTCTCTTATTCCAATGTCTTATCATTTACAACTTTGTCAAAAGCTCCAATTTGTTGAATTTCCGATTTCCAGATAAATAAGAAAGAAAAACCATCAAAATTTTTGTTCCCAGAATCTGTACACACGATAATTAAAGTTCAATATATTCTAACAAAACTGACAAAAATCTTGTTTGAATTTTTAAATTTTTTCGACTTTATATAACAATTTATTTTTTTCATGCCATGTGTTAAAAGCGTGTTACTCTCAAACTGCACTGATTAGATATGATGAATCTCCAGCCATATCATCAATCGGCTGTATGCGCATATTACCCAACATGCGCATTTAGGAAACCTTCCCCTAATATCTAATTAGAAATGAACCGACAAAATACTTACCAATTCCTCTTCGCTGATTAGGTCGATTATAAGACAGCCTTAAAGTTGCCTTGAATAAGGCCAAACGTAGTCCGTTAGAAGAACGGAAAGCTATTTTGAAGGAGAAAGGTTTACCAATAATTTGTGAGTATGAATTTAGCGCAAATTTCTAAAGTTTCACAACTAACAGTAATAAAATTTCAGTTAAGCTGTTTGTAACTGCTATAAAACCTGTGTACGCCTCTTCACCATCCAAAAATTACCGGAATAATAAGGGACCCGACTCGATGATAGTGAACCAATGTTTTATGAGTTTGTGAATAATAAAGAATTTAAGATTTAAAACTGTTTCTTTTTACTTTTTTACTATTCAAACTCCTAATAGGAACTTCGACACAACAGGAAAAAAATTTCTTCCAATTGGAATAAATGGAAAATGGTTCAATGAATAAATGGTTTTAAATCTATATCTTAATTACATTTGAGCAAAAGAAAATAACTTTGAATCAAATTAAACTGGTTTTTGTATCAAAACATTAATATTTTGAATCAAAGATTTTTCAAAAGAAAAATTCTTTGACACAAAAGAAAATGCATTTGAATCAAAGGATCTTTTATTTATCCCAAAATCAAAGGAAAAAATCCTTTGTTTTTGCGGCACTTTCCTTTGAAATAAAAAATGTTTTTTCTGCGTGCTGAATGGTCGTAAAGCCGAATGGACGATAGGCCGAATGGTCGCGAAGCCGAATGGTCGAATACGGCCTTGCATCCATTCGGCCTGATGACAATTCGGCCTGATGGCTATTCGGCCTAACGACCATTCGTCCTAACTACTGATCGGCCTAACATGTAAGAAAGCGATAATAAGACATCTTAAAGGCCTAGCATAAATTCGGCCCAATGACCATTCAGCCTAACAACCATTCGGTCTAGTGGCTATTCGGCTTTATGACCTTCTAGTATCGATTCGGCCAATAGTCCATTCTGCCGTACGACCATTCGGCCTAACGACCTTTCGGCCTAGCATCCATTCGCCCTTACGACTATTTGGTCCGACGACCATTCGGCCTTACGACCTTTCGGCCTCACGACCTCTCGGCCTTACGACCATTCGGCCTAGTGACCATTCGGCCTAACATCCATTCGCCCAAATAATATTCAGTCAAATAACCTTCGGCTTAATGTCCCATTCGGCCTATTGTCCTATTCGGCCGAACATCCGTCGGCCTTTTAAGCCATTCGGCCTGGTGACCTTCAGCCTAACATCTTTCAGTCTATCAGCCTTCGGCCGAGTGTCCGGCCCTACTTAAAAACTCGGTCAAAGAAGAAAAAAAAAGATTGGGATGTCCCAAGTAACACACAAAAGTAAAATAGGTTTTAAAATTTTTGCAAGGAGTCTTATAAGTGATGTATAATACCGATAACTATTTTAAAATGTATTCATTGGAAACCTTTTCACGACTTTACTCCAGGACAGCTACAAGTGTCTTATAAAGGCAATCTATGAAACAGCAATAAATTTTTCTGGTTATTTTTTTATTTGACTCTTTGTGCATGCTATAAAACATTTTTATATCTCAAAATATTTACCTTTTGAAAAAGTCAAGAAATACCTTCATACAAACCTGTTTTGATTTATAAAAGCCTTTTTATATACTTTCTCAGTACCCTTGTTCTTATAAGGTCTTTGCCAGAAACTTCTGTTTTATAAATGTTGCTTATTGACTAATTGTAGCCTTTTTAAAACGTTTATATGGAGCAAATCCCTCTATATGCCAAAATAAGCTTGTAAGGGGTATTTGGCCAGATAAAGGGTTTATAAAACAAAGTTATGCAGTAATCGACCAAAACGTCAACAATAGGATGTTTTTCGAAAGCAAAGGAAGGAATAAGTGTTTTCGCGTTTGCCTGGCACAACAACGGATGAAATTGACGTCGTCCCTTGTCAAAAAAGGAATGGAATGCTGCTCAGTGGAATTATACACTGGAAATGTACATCTCACTGGAATTTGTCTTGATTACCGATAATTGCAGTTTTACGTGAAAATAATCGAAAAGTAAGGTTGTCTCTCAAGAATATTGTGATTTTCTAAGTGAACAGTATGAATAATTGTGTTCAATTAATTTTATGAGAACAACAAAGGATTAAATTCATTTCTTCAATCATCCGGAACGGTGGCATACTGAATATTTGATCACCTGCTAGGAGTGCGTAGTTTTGTTTTGGAGCCTCCTCAGATGCAATTGTTCTGTTTGTTCTGAGCCGCAATGAATTTATAATTTTCTAAGATATAAGTCAGAAAATGATCAGAAAAAAGTGTAAAGTAAAGTTTGAGAAAAACATTCCTGTGTACATGAAACATTGTGAAATAATTCTTGGAATAATAAAAATTTTAAACAAATGTTTTTGAAAGTTTTATTTGATTATCAATTCCTCTACCGTCAACATTATTCGAATCCGAAAAGTTTTATAAGGTACATGTAATATTCTTTTGGTAATATTTTCGAGAGGGCCTTGAAGCGTTTTGTACTTATAAGAATTAACAAAATGCTTCAAAAAAACGCATCGAACCTAAAGCAGTTTTGTAGGAAAGGCTCACAGACTGCTATATAACTTTGTCGGTTTATAGAATGCCGTTCAAGGTGCTTTTTGTTATTCCACACTCTTCAATAAGACAAAAAAGTTATGTAAAAGTGTATAAGTTCGATAAGTAATTTATAAAAAACAAAATCGTTTTTTAAGCGTTCAATATCGACTATTATTAATTTCATGTATTAGCGCTATTTGTACGAAAAATAATGATGAATATATTAACGATGTATATCTATTTTAGAAAAAAAACACTTATCTTGTTCATGTTTTTTATGAGCTTGGACATCCTTACGACTGTGATAATGTTGAAAAAATGTTTACCATTCACATGAAAGATTCTAAAATTGAAAATAAAATTCATTTAGTCTGATTAATCTGATATTTATTCTTAAAAAGGACGAATTTCAGCAGGCCCCTCATTTTTCTCAAATTATCTCATACCTATTTGCGGTAAATTTGAATGCGCAAGAGAAAAATCAACAGGTAAAGAAAATTCAGGATGAGAAAATAACATTTATTTATTGAATAAAATGATAAAGAACAGGTATTAGCTTTGTGTTTTATTTTATTTTTATATTTATTTTGAACGAGATTAATTTGTTTTAAAAATTATTACCAGGATCCTTATTCCGGAGCAGAATTATTTGTAGATGAAAATAATATAATCAATAGGTTTCATAAGCGCAATTTATAAAGAGCTTTTGAATTTGGCTTACTAAGGTTTTATAATTTGCGCTACAGAACCTACTGCAGAAGGGCCTTTTTGTGTTATTAAGCGTTGTATTGCAGTTTTATTGATCCTTATATAACCGGCCGTGGTTTTATAGCTTTAATTTATAGTTGGTAGGAAGTCCCTTAGAAAACCTAAATTGTTACTTGGGCGTGTTACTATTAATTTTAAACAGCTATTTCTGTTTACCCCCCAAGTTGGGTGAAAAGGGACAGTGGCTTATTGATATGTTCAATTCTGCTTCCGGCAGTGTTAAGGTCCACTTAATAAAACTTGACAGAAATATTACATAAATAGTCCGAAATTGGCCCGATTCACCCCATTTTGCAGAAACCAATCCAATTTCATGAACATGTATAATCATTTACCTTTTACATACACGATTTTTTTTTTTTAAATCAAAGGCTCAACAAAGTTTGCCGAGTCAGCTAATTTTACGTAAATTTTCAATATTTTGGAATGAATCATTTTTCCTTTAGACTTGAAGGATGGAAGAATGCAGTAGAAAGATTGAGATTGAGATTTGAGAATATTCAAACGTCCTAGCTGAACACTTGATTACAGATTGAAAAAGTCCGCTTTTTTCTATTTACAGATTTTAGTACCTGTGGTTCTTCTGGATCCAACAATGTAACCTATTTCCAAAATTCTGGTTATCCTGTTCCTTACAATGGCGGAGGATCGTAAGTATTGTTTATTAGACTGAGTCGATTTGGGGTCATTTTTTAATTTCTTAAACCCTGGGGCCTAAAATTCTTCGTTGTGATTTGAAACTCATCCAAGATTTTTTGCCAAATTTTTAAGTAACGTTTGCATGAGTAAATTGGAACTTTAAGGTTTACATTTATTGGAAAATTGAAAGTTTTGTACTGAAGAAATAGCATCACTTTTGGTTCCTTCTGTGGAACCGAGCCTTCCATGGTTTTTGTGCCAATTTATAAATTCTCTAAAGCAAATTTTCCGCTAAATAACTTTGCTGTACACCGTAACTTCGTATCTTACATGGCAAAAAAGTAATTAACTGTTTAACAGGGGTATGTCTTTTGGCATCGATAAACAAAAAATTGACATCGCTGCTGGTGCCTCTCGAAGTATTGCATGAAAAGTATTCATTCAATACCTCGCTAGGCACCCAACAGTCATGTCAATTGAGTTTATTATTTTTTAATGTCAAAAGACATCCCCCATTAAACATTTCCTATAGAGAATTTATAAATTGGCACAAAAACCAATTTTCCCATACAAACCTAAAAGTTTAATATTACTCATGTAATCGTTACTTAAAAATTCTCCAAAAAATAATGGACGAGTTTTAAGCCACAGCGAAGCTTTCTAGATCTCAGGGTTTGAGAAATTCAAAAATGACCCCAAATCGACTCAGTCTATTGTTCATGTTAGCCTTAAACATATAGTCAACCGTTACGTACTCTTTAAATGTTACTTGCAGTTGCAGTTTCACTGTTGTCCCTCCGGATGCTACAATCTGCCAGCTAAGAATTGACTTTACAGCCTTTTCCATCTCTCAACCGGACGCCAACGGTGTTTGTGCGATCGATAATATCCAGGTGTCTGGTGGGGCCAGCTCTGTACCTGTGATCTGCGGAGATAATAACGGACAGCATGTTTATGTAACATTCAGCGGAACAAATCCCATCTACATTAATGTGATGACTACAGCATCGACGTCGTTCCAGCGGATTTGGAACTTACAACTTAGCCTGATATCGTGTACCAGTGCCTTCAAAGCTCCAGCCGGATGTTTGCAATATTTCCTTTCAAGTTCGGGCGAAGTAGCCAGTTTGAATTACGGGTCATCGGCTAACCCCGCATTGAACGCCCTTGGTATGACGGGAACACGACAATTAGCCAATCAGAACTACGGAATTTGCATCGCTGCAGCCGCTGGAATGTGTTCGATAACATATACACTGGTAATGTGCACTGGTTCTTTAAATATTTTTATTTCATTTATCTAAAATGCTTGTTTTACAGCCTACGGGAGACTCATTTGCCTTCACGATGACAAATGATGCAACTGCCGTGGCTGCAGCCACCCTTGGAACTGGGGCAGTTGGAGCCCAGGGAGTCGCTTGTACAACGGATTATCTCATCATTCCCAACCCAACTGGGATCAACAACGACCGCTTCTGTGGTTTGGGACTGGATCCAATTACTAGTAGGTTTTCAACAAATAAATATATTAGAAATTTATATAACTTTCCTATTCTCTACTTACAGGCAATACAATTCCTTTTAACCTGTATTACATCACCAATGCGAATGATCAGGGAGATGTGGCCAACCGGGGCTTTCGGTTAGGGTATGCTCAAAATTCATGCCCCATATCATCAGGAAAATAAAACTATCTAAATCTCATTTTTCTAAATATTTGTTTGTTGATGTCTAAATGTCGAAACTTCCTATCTAAGTTCAAACGAAGCATTGAGAGCTTTATTATTGTTTTCATACTTTTTTGTTCGATCGAAAACAACAGACTTGAAAAATCGCTATCACAAAGTACTTTTTAGTGTCTTTTTTTTTCGGAAATAGCTTTTATACACTTACATACAGCGGGGTCATTCGCTAACATAATGAGCGCAGTGTGCAATTTTTTCATAACCTTCATAATCCATTGAAAGAGCAAAACCATAACATCGCCTTCGCTATCAGTACTTCCATGTGCCACATCGAAACAAATCGTAAGTTACATATAGGGGAGAGTGTGGATACTTGATCCCCTTCCTTTTCTTATTTTTACCATATCTTTTTGCAAAAATTTAGCAACTCGTCGTCTTTTACATTTTCTGACAGCTTGTAACTTCAAATTTCTATGCTCCAAAAATTAGAACGATACTTCAACCCGTAGATGAACTAGAAGCATTTTCGTGAGAGTAAAAAATTGCGATTTTTCTGAAGTTAGGGGAGACTCAATCCCCTATTAAAGGTGACTTGATCTTTTATTCAGGAAGCCCTAATCCTTGCATAAAAATCAAACAAAACCCCAAGATAGAATGTTAGTTGACTATTTTGGTCATGTTTGTTCTCATTTCACAATTTATAGCTGACAGAAGAAGAAAATTCTAAAAGTTTGTCTCAAAGCTAAAGACATTGTATACTTAAAGGCGCTATTTTTTTTTTATAATTAAGAGAAAATTAATTATTTTAGCCCTTTTTTGAGTCAATTGTTGGATAAATATAAGTTTTTGGATAAATCTTAGTAATCTCGTAATCAGCAATGATAATGATCAATTCAGAAGAAGAATATGCCGTTTTTAACTCTAAGAATCAATTAAACCCATAATCAACATTTTAGAAAACTTTTTCTGAATAAAGTTGGGAGTTTTCGATTGCTTTGAAAATATGGCATTATGAAGTTCATATAACGCTCGAACGATTGATAGGGGAGATGAGGGCATAACGAGCACCCAGGGCATAAAAAGCACTCCTTTTTTCTACATAAGTACGTATTTTCTTAAACAAATTTTCATAAAGACTTGTTTCGTACTACCTATAGTATTAATTTTTCACCAAAAAAGAAATATCCTTTTCATCTTTACAGAAATATTAAATAATAACCAGCGGGGTTCTCAAGTGACGAAAATATTATAATTTTTGAGCACCACCTAATAAGCTTTTATGACCTTTAAATCATCTTGATCTGAAATGTACGCACTGCAACATGATCTACACATTGTTTCTCAATTTTCAGCATCATAAAATTTTTGATTTTTCACGATAATAAATTTTAAAACGCGTTTTTACTTTAATTTGTTCACTGGAGGCGAACAGAGCACTATCAATGAAGGCATAATGAGCGTTTTCTGCCGGGGAATCTAGCAGCGAATTCAACTCGATGAAGTCAACTGAATAAGAGAGCTACAGCTTGGCTTGTTTCGTCTGTCGATTTGGCCTATTGGTTAGGTGTCGGAGAGGTAATCGTAGACTCGAGTTCGATTCCTGTTCGAGGGGATTTTTTTTTGCACATACCATTCATGATTGATTTTTTTATTGTTACATTATACGGCTAATAGCATCAAAGCATTATCCGTCAAACAAAACACCAGAAACATAATGTATGAGCATATGTTCATTCTTTGAATTCTACAAACAGACCTAGATTATTCTGTTATTGCTTTGTTTGATGAATCTACACCTCACCGTTTAGTGCAATCATGATCATGAATGATAAATGAAAAAAAAATCACCTCGACCAGGAATAGAACTCGAGCCTACTGATTACCTCTCCGACATCTTACCAATAGGCCAAATCGTCAGACAGTACAAGTTAATCTGTAGCTCTTTTAGTCAGTTGGCTTCATCGAGTCAAATTCGCTGCTAGATTCCCCGGCAGAAAACGCTCATTATGCCTTCATTAATGGTGTTCATACTGCCTCGGGGGGTTTCTCATTATGCCTCTACAGTGACTGGTTTTCAGCTTTCGGCAAAAATTTTTAAAATGCATTTTTAAACGTTTTTATCTACTTTTTCAAGTTTCATCCAATTAGGCCATAAACTATTTGAGTGTCTGAACACGAAACAATGATGTAATTCACATATTACAGCTGTTCTCTATGGTTAAATAAGCGTTTTCCTTAAGGTGACCATTATGCCCTCATCTCCCCAACTCATCATTTCCAACTGTATGAAATGATTTTTGAGGAAAAATAAAAAATCATGAAATGAAGGGTTATGAATAATTAAGAATAAAAAGTAATAATAAAAAGTAACTAACTTAATCTATTATCATCTTCTGGTTGTACAACTTTCTTCTGGTTGGGTGGATTCTGGGCTATACCCCCACCTCCCCCTCATGTGTTGATCGTTTCTCGCCTCCCCCTCGGATGATGATCATTCTCGGTCGCACTCTGTTGGGAGCGATTGGGATGATGATGATGATGTTGTGTTGCTCTCGTTGAGTAGAAAATTGGGATGCTGTAGCCACTCTCAAGGGATCTTTCGGTTCTCTCTCTTGTTTTGCCTCAGTTGTGGATCGCAGTTTGGAAATTTGATGACGTCATAAGTAGTTTACAAAAATGCGACTAAAGGTGACTCGGGCTGCTGGAAGTTCGCCCATGAACTGCTGGATGGCTCTCGGCTTTACCCGGAAACAATGCTGACACTGATTTACCACATTCCGGGTGATATTTCGACCTCCAAGTGGCCACACACAAAACTTTCGGGGCTCCACTTAGCAAAATTTCGCTGTTACTTTCCGTTAGCAAAAATATTTTTTTACTGTTGAGTTAGCAAAAAGCTAAATTTAGTAATAAAAAATGTCATTTTACTTGATTTTAGTAAAACGAAGGTTTTTCAGCCGCTTTGTTCACAGGCACGAGCCGCCGCGCCAGTTGGGAAAAAAATAATAAGCTGTCGCGATTAAGTGCGGTTCCGGATGTTCGTTGCTGATGGTTCTTGTGGTGGCCAACTCCACGACGAAATGGTAGCTAAATCGACACCGGATGCTTACAGGTAAGGTACGATCTTAAAGTGTTAAGATTCTCCTATTTTTTCATTTCAAATTTGTGTGTTTTCTACCAGGTTAAACTGCAACACGAAACCCGCAACAGTCCGGTAATGAAGAAGAACCACAACTGGAATTTCAACAAGCTGCATCCGGCAAACACCCCGGTGCTTTCTTTGATGAAGGTGGCATGACATTTCGCTCGCCAGTAGGTGCGTTCCCAGGATAGGAAAAGTGTGAGAATAATAATAAAAAATAAATTATAAGTGAATGAAATTTGTGTGTTCTATTCAATATTCAAACATTCCCATGATTCTCCAGAGAAAAAATAAAGAAACATGAAATAACGGATCCGGGCAATCTTTTCCTCCGGTTTTTGTTAAAAAATTGAGTAAAAACTGCGGCGGCTAACTTTTTTGCTCGTTTGCTAAAATTTTAGTTAAAAAATATTGCTAAATTGATTGCTTAATTTCTAGCTGGTCAAATTTGAGCAAAATTTTGCTAATTTTCGGCTTCGAAAATTTTGTGTGCAGTGCTTGAGCCGTACTGTTGCGAGTAGTAGTTGCGGGCTGGCGTGGAGCAAACGCTTGTGGTAGTGCTCTATAATCATTCTGGTTAGGTATCGGGTGTTTTGCTGGAAGAACTATCGGATGCTTCGTATTCTCTGCTTCGCTAGAATGTCTGAGTCGACCACCACCTCGGATAAGACTGTCTTCTGGAAGCATCGGGTTGAAAAACCGTCGTTGCGAGCTTCGGGGAACAGGCTGCTGCTTTTTGAGTGCTTTCAATTCTTCTCAAAGGTCTTCTTGCTGTGCGTGGAGAATAATGACGAATTCCGCTTCTGTGAGCTCTTCCGTAGTCAGGAAACCTTCGACTCGCGTTCGTTTCTGAATTGGCTTCAAATACCGACGCTAATACGCCGTCCTCCTAACCATGTCGCTGAATGTTGAAAACTGCTTAACGAACCACCTTCCAAATGTTTCTTTTTCGACCGCCGAACACTGAACCGCCTCACATCGAAATTCTTTAGTTACTTCGTCTTCATTGAATGTTACCGGTGCGTTAGGCCAAGTGCTGTCGTCGTTTTTCAGCCATTACACAGTGGTGCAGAACATCAATCTAGCTGCACGAAATTAATAGCGCCCAGGGGTGAAGAGAGAGACATTTGATGTCTTCAGCAACATTGTTCAGTTTTACAAGGAGCATATTCTAGTATCAAAATTTTTGCCAAGGGGTCCACCGATAGCGAGATAAAAATGCTAACTTTTTTGTTTTTCAAATTAGGGCTTTGATGTCTTCGACAAAGTTGTTAATCTGATTAAAATACATAAGTTTGTTGAATATGTTAAAGTCCTGTTACATCACCCTCAGGAGTTACAGTCAAAGTAAAAAAAAATCTCTTGAAAAAACAGTTTTTTGAACCTGACACGTTGTAAATTGGATAAAATGGTTCGCTGTCTTTGAATCAAAGTTGTAACAAGCCACGATATACATTTGTCTCATGTATTATGATGGGTTTAGAAGTTGCTGAAGCTCTATAGAAAGCATTTAGTGTATTTTATAGGCAATTTTGGAAGGTTCGTCCATCAAAAAGTGCACATTTTCGCAACACCCCCTTTTTTGTGATTATTTTTTATGATAAGCGGAATCATTTCCATCTAAAATTAGTGCGGAAATCGGTGGAACTACTAAAAATTTGAATGATTGAAAATACACATTTTATGTAAAATTTACACTAGTTTACAGCATTTTTGAACTCAGTAAACTGAAGGTCATTTCCAATGTGAAATCGGGCGCTGAATCCGAAAATGAAATTCACAAAAATCTCAGTAGAACCGTTTTTGAGTTATGCTACAAATATGAAATTTCGAAAAAATTAAAAAAGTTCTTGTACTTAGATTAAAATATCTCTGACGGCATAACAGTAATTTGAAATCTCTCTTTTGCATATTGAAGGTGAATAAGTTTTCTATCGATCATCTGAACACTGTTTTTGCGTTTGGCAACAGTATTGTTGACATTAGTGACTTTATGAGAAAAAAAAATTATAAAAAAACGCATTTTTTTAGAGACAATTTTGTTTCAACGAAAGTTTCAGACTCGATGGTAGCATTTAAAAAATCTTGTTTTCTTTTGCGCTTAAATGTCATTTTAAAACAAAGATTTCAAGTGGTTATTTATCAGAATCGGTTAAAAATTGAAGAAGTTATGGCTACTTTACCATAACTGTAATTTTTGCGTTTTTAATAATTTAACGAACCGCAGTACACTTATCATAGTATAGGAAGAATGAAACATGATAGATCTCACTCTCTCCAAGGCAAAACTATTTATTAGCTTACCAGAAGGTTACATGCCAAGTTTCAGGAAGATCTGACCATAGGGAGGGGTTGCTTGAGTCTCAAACGTGAATAAAATTTTGAGGTATTTTGCCCGGAAGGAACGAAAAATACTAGTTTTTCATCAATAACTTTTTTCATCACTAGCTGATTGTTTTTTATGGTAAATTTTCTTAAAGCCTAAGTTGAGACAAATATTTTACCCTAAGACTGTAACTCCATTGGATTTGAAACAGAAAAGTTATTGGGGTTCAAACATTGTATTTTGGTCGAAAATTGTCGTATAAAACGCAATGCGTAAAAAGTACTCTTTGCGTGTTGGACAAAATTTGCGGCCTTTGAACCGCAATAACTTTTCTGTTTCAAATCCAATCGAGTTACAGTCTTAGGGTGAAATATTTGTCTCAACTTAGGCTTTAAGAAAATCAACCATAAAAAACAATCAGCTAGTGATGAAAAAAGGTATTGATGAGAAACTAGTATTTTTCGTTCCTTCCGGGCAAAATACCTAAAAATTTTATTCACGTTTGAGACTCAAGCAACCCCTCCCTATGGTCAGATCTTCCTGAAACTTGGCATGTAACCTTCTGGTAAGCTAATAAATAGTTTTGCCTTGGAGAGAGTGAGATCTATCATGTTTCATTCTTCCTATACTATGATAAGTGTACTGCGGTTCGTTAAATTATTAAAAACAGCAAAAATTACAGTTAAGGTAAAGTAGCCATAACTTCTTCAATTTTTAACCGATTTTGATAAATAACCACTTGAAATCTTTGTTTTAAATTGACATTTAAGCGCAAAAGAAAAAAAGATTTTTTAAATGCTACCATCGAGTCTAAAACTTTCGTTGAAACAAAATTTTCTCTAAAAAAATGCTTTTTTAAATATTTTTTTTCTCATAAAGTCACTAATATCAGCAATACTGTTGGTCAAACGCAAAAACATTGTTCAGATGATCGATAGAAAACTTATTCACCTTCAATATGCAAAAGAAGGGATTTCAAATTACTGTTATGCCGTCCGAGATATTTTAATCCAAGTACAAGAACTTTTTTATTTTTTCCGAAATTTCACATTTGGAGCATAACTCAAAAACGGTTCTACTGAGATTTTTTTGAATTTCATTTTCATAAGAATTTCATTTTCGGATTCAGCGCCCGATTTTACATTAAAAATGTTGGTCAGTTAATCAAGTTCACGATTTTTTTTAAAATTTTGTAAACTAGTGTTACCTATTTTACTTAAAGAAAAAACGTTAAAAGTTTAATTGATTAATGAAATTTTGCAGTTTTCTTTTATATATTTTGTTTTATTAAAATGCATTTAAATTCGATTAAAACTTATGACTCAACGAAAAGACAAAGCGAATTGCTTGTAAGATTGGTTACTTGGATACAGTTACTTGGAACCAGTTATAGCAGTTATATTGTAATGGCAAAATTTTATTATTTAAATACTAATTCAGTTCTCTACGAAATTTAACAGATAAGTTCCATTCATTTTTTTGGGGTTTAAATGATTTGAAAAAACGAATTTAAATGTCTTTTGATAAAACAAAATATGTACAAGAGAACTGCAACACTTAATTAACAAATTAAATGTTTTAACGTGTTTTTTATAAGTAAAATAGGTAATTTTTACATAAAATGTGTATTTTCAATCATTAAAATCTCTACTAGTTCCACCGATTTCCGCGCTAATTTCAAATGGAAATGGTTTTGCTTATCATCAACAATAATCACAAAAAAGGAGATGTTGCGAAAATGTGCACTTTTCGATGGACGAGCCTTCCAAAATTGCCTATAAAATACACTAAATGCTTCTATAGAGCTTCAGCAACTTCTAAACCCATCATAATGTATGAGACAAATGTAGATCGTGGCTTGTTACAACTTTGATTCAAAGACAGCGAACCATTTTATCCAACCTACAACGTGTCAGGTTCAAAAAACTGTTTTTTCAAGAGATTTTTTTTACTTTGACTGTAACTCCTGAGGGTGATGTAACAGGACTTTAACATATTCAACAAACTTATGTATTTTAATCAGATTAACAATTTTGTCGAAGACATTAAAGCCCTAATTTGAAAAATAAAAAAGTTAGCATTTTTATCTCGCTATCGGTGGACCCCTTGGCAAAAATTTTGATACTAGAATATGCTCCTTGTAAAACTGAACAATGTTGCTGAAGACATCAAATGTCTATCTCTTCATCCCTGGGCGCTATTAATTTCGTACAGCTAGATTGATGTTCTGCACCACTGTGCATTGAGGGCCTTCCCACCAGGGTTGGCATAATTCAACGTCATTAGTCAAATGACTGTGACTGTTGAGCCTCTTGGCCCGTCAAACTCATTTGACTGTTCCTCAACGACCAGTCACTTCGTTTGCCAGTCATTCATTCCCCAGTAATTTGAACCTAAAATAATAACCTAGTCAAGCAATCGCTTTCAAACGACCGAAGACGAAAAAGAAAAGCATTTATTATTATTGTTGCTTCTGCCAGCAAGCCCGTTTTCGATTTTTTATTGTTATTGTTGCTCTCTGCCAGCAAGGCGTTCAATTAGTTGTACCAACCGTCAGCAGCCGATCGAAGTGTGAAGAGATTTGCCAGTCACACCATGTGTAGGAGCTTCGCCAGTCGCATGACGGAGAAATGTTGATTGTTGTCGTGCTTTATCCGCCATGCGAGTAGTGAGGCTCCGTCAATTGAGTACAGTGCCGGTCGGTTGATGAAACGAAACTAGTCGGGTCAAGCGTGACGGGCCAAATTTACCAACCCTGCTTCCCACCATAGTTCGTTGTTGAGAATATCTCCGGGTGATAATCCTCTCGATATGAGATCCGCTGGATTACTGGTTCCTGGTACATGATTCCATACATGCTGCTCCGTAATTTGTTGAATCTTGGAAACTCTGTTCCTGACGAATACCGTAAGCGTGCTGGGGATTGCTTTCAGCCATTGCAGCACACACGATGAATCAGACAAAAAGAATACCTTGGGATTGAATTTGACTGCCTTGATGACCATTTCGGAAAGCTGTGCCCCGTGCAAAGCTCTGCAAAGTTCCAATCGAGGGATTGACTGCGTTTTCAAGGGGGCTATTTTCGATTAGGATGTAAGCAGCGTTACCTTTACTCGGCCATCTGTATCTACGCTCCTAAAATACGCGCAGGCATCGTCGGCACCCTGGAGGCACCAAATCTTCTGCATGAATATCTCATCTCATTTTCTCTCTAATATGTGTTGTGGCCATAATTCTACTGAATCAAAGCATCAAAGCAATCGACAGATTCCCTTCAATTCCCTTTTTTTTAAATAAGAATTTAAGGGAATCTGTCGATTGCTTTGATTCAGCCACATTTCCACTTTTTCACTTCATAAAAGACATACACCGTCTTAGCCGATTTAGGCTCTACAGACTGAATAAACGACGTGGACAACTTAAGACTAACATTTAACACCCAGTACCGACATGGGAATCGAACCCATGCCATCAGTAGACCAGCGATTACCGTCTTACCACGCTAACCACTCGACCACCGATGATTTTTGAAAATAAATATTCGACCTATTCAGCCGAATATTTAGCTCCACTAAATATTCAGTGAATCGAATATTTGGCTTAACGGTTTTTGAGTGGTATTTGGCGCCGAATTTTAGGTACTTCTCTACTTAAAATGAGGCAGAAACTCTGAATATTTTGTGATGCATTTGAAAAGCAACAATTTTATAAGTGTTGAAGTGGTTCAGCAGTGCGTGGTCAAATAGTTAGCCTGGTAAGATGGTAATCGCTGGTCCACTGATGGCATGGGTGTTAGATGATAATCTTAAGTTGTCTGTCAAAGTTTTTTATTCAGACCCTAAAGTCTAAAACGGCTAAGGCGGTGTATGTTTTTTTTTGGATAAAAAAACTTTTGGGTTCGAATCCCATTAGTAGCTTTACAGTACAGGTAATATACTTATGTATTTCCTTGTATAACTAAATATAAATACAGTCGAACCTGGGTAAGCGAGAACTGGTTAAGCGAAATAACCTCTACAAGTGAGTGATCTCGCCAGGAGAAAATCTATGAGCGGGAGTCAAACTGCTGAAAAACCCAAGGAGTTCAAAGAGATAAGCAATACCAGTGTTTCGGAGCCAAACTATGGTTCCTATAGAAATTCATGTTGTAATACACTTATCACTTTAAAACGTTCAGGTACTAAAGATTTAACAGCAGTGGCTTCAGCAGCAGGTTCAAGCAGCAGTGAATGATAGTAATTGTTAACAAACCTTCCAACGACCGTGGATTTTTTTGTTTTATTTGGTGAAATTTTAGGTTAATTGATAATGGGTAACAATAAAAAAAATCCTAGAACTAGAGGGTTAATCAAGAGCGATTATAAAACATCGGACAAAACAAACGCCATGTCATAATTAACACCTATTTGATTTGTTTTTTGACACTTTCTATTGAAATGCCGCCGAATATATAAAACTACATAATCAAACGTCTCGATTATCAATCTGGAATTTGACTCGTGCACTTCCGCATTGTTTGGCGAACGATAGCTACGGTTGTTGCAGTTGCAGAGTATCTGTTTGTTGGTTGAAAGTGAAATCTTTGGTGTAATAAATGATGAGTGCACTTTTCAGTAGTTTTGTGATAGTTATTATTCTACATAGTGTGTTAGGTCTCGAGAATCTGGGAAACTCAACTGATGCCAGAAACATTACAGGAATCAAATATCGAACGGGTAGAGGTAATATTTTCAACTAAATTCATGTTAAAGTTGAGTTGGAACCCGCAGTAATCGACTGGTGGTTTTTAGTTTTCCCCTTCTACTCGGTTGGAAGAATTTCGAATTTGCCTTGCAAGGGAACGAACGGGCTTACGGGGACCTGTTTGATTAGAGGCGAATGTGCTGCGAATGGAGGAATCGCTTCCGGAACGTGCAATGGCGTAACCAGTCAGGCGGTATGCTGCATTTGTGAGTATCACTGGACATGTTAGGCATAGCAATCAAACCATGGCAAAAATTTGAATACCTCTAAGTTTTGTTAGCAAATTTTAGTTATGAAAAAAAAAATGTTATTAAGCTCTACTTTAAGAAGAATCTTATATTGATTCTGGTTAACGATTTAACCTTCCTCCTGGGTCAGGATCAAAATGGTAAAACTGCACTTTTGAAGCGAATGTTTCAAGAATGGCTATTTAAAGCTACACCCAAAGAAGAGGTTGAAAAATTTCAATGCCGCTCTATGCTAACTCAACGCCAAAAATGCCCTGAAACATGCAAACCAAAAATGATATGATTGGAAAAGCACTACTGGCATAAAGACTCAAGCTCTCGGGCAAAATAAGGCATGACCACACCATTAACGCGAAACAAGAAAACCATTTTATGGGATTTTTATCCTAATGGATTATTCCATCCCAGAAACGAGAAAAAAAATCTCATAGGCTTTGTTCTACGGCCAATCACAGAAAAAGGCACAGCGGTGACTTTCTGGCATTTGGCTGGTAGTAACGAACACAGTAGCATATTTTTAATTTGTTTTTGTATCGCATTTTTAATTTGCAGATAATTCTGCACATGCCATTAAACAAGCATATAAAGATAATTCTGAGCCATACTTTAAATACTAGAATAACTAGAAAAACATATGTTACGAAACGAAACTTCAACACCGATTTTCTCGAAACACGTCATGTGGCTCATACGATTTAATCAAAACAAATTCTAGAAATGGTTTCCATACACACACAGCGCTCGGTTCGCTGCCTGTCATGCGCAGGGAGGTTAATGCCGGTTGTTGCCGGTTGTCTTATGCCAATTACGCTGTAATATCGAGAACTCATAACTGGAGTAAATCCAGTTGTCTCTTGAGCCGATGTTCGCGAGTTCGAGTCCAAGAGTAAACATCGAGCACAGTTGTACCTGATAAGTTTTTCCATGACTGTCTGCAAACTGCATCGTTTATATAAGTCGCGAATCACATAAAGATGTTAAAACGACTATAACCGAAACACTTTTGTTTCATAAAAATAAAAGATTTTACAGTTGCAGAAAATTGTGCTTGAATATAATGGAATAATGTATTTTTTATTAGTTGTTAACCCAGGTGGTAAATCCAATTTACGGATTGCATTCCAAGGCACGGCGAGCCACCGCGTCCCCACAGTTTGCTACTCTGAGTCCATGGGTGCAATTGGACGATTCATGATACAATGCTAAGGAACACTGTACCCCCTACGCCATAAAGTCCACCTGGGGCCACTGACCTTTGTTCCCACCTCGAACTGTTTGACACACTTTACTTCAATAGTGGGAGGTCAATTCGCGCTAGTGCGCTCCAAGGCAATACTCGTTTCCGAATCCTCTACCAGCAATGCCTCATTCTAACACAACTCGATGCTCAATCCCTCCTCTGACGAGTTAGGATCCGACATCTCATCGTGTGAATGAGGGCCCCACACAGCGCAACTACTAACTTTGTGAATCCAGTCCAAGATCCAGAAACACAAAGCGAGTTGTCGACGACACTTTCTCTGTTCAAACACGCGGGTAGGGGGGTAAGCCCCCTGGGCCAAGTGTAGGACTCAGACTCCTCCGAACTCACAAATAGTGTTGACTTAAGTCGCCACTCAGCGCAACTACCCGATCTTCAAGTCGGGCGCTTGACCACCCGAAGCGCAGATCGAGCTTCGTGCTCGATCAGGTCACTCATCAGGTCACACTCGCGGTTCAGGCGCATCAATTCCCGAAACGCGTGTCGAACCCTGACACCTCCGGCAAAATGTGCCTCTCGGACACTGACGTGTAAACACGTCCCTAAGTGATCGGCCCACCATTGGCCACCACTTTGCGCATCTACTCATTTTGCGAGTCGGGTCTATACCCACCGAAGCGCAAAACAAGTTGGCGATCGCTCTCCCTCCGGTCGCATCCGCATATCAGGGTCATGACCCCCCGAAAGCGTGTTGGACCATCACGTACACACCCAAGTACTGGTACCTAAGTACCCGGGTGCACCACTTCTTCCGCGCGGGTTTGGCAGACCCGTCGACGGCCTCTAGTGGGTTTGGTGTAGTTCTCTTGGCCGTACATCTGCAATACGCCGGACTTGTAGACACGTTTCCACTCTGCACCACGGGGAGGTGGAACTACGTCGCAGAGCAAAGGAATAATGTATAATACCATCTATAAACATATAGGTACACTAGCTGACCCGGTGTGCTTTGCTACACTTTTCAAAATCAAATGATATTTTCAAAAAAATATTCAAATTTTTATTTTTTTATTGGCATTATTTTAAATCAAATTAGTTATAACATAATTTATAAGCAACCACTATAAAATGAGAGCTGCAGCTGGAGTTTCAAATTGCAACACAAGGATAACTTTTTTTTTGGAAATTTTTATTTGAAACGGCTTATACCTTCAGGTTTTAAGGCGGCCAAACTCGTTCTTTGTTTTTACAATATTTTGCTTAGCTTAACACTTTTATTTTAAAGAAAAAGAAGATAGGAAAGGGAAATATAAAAATAAAAAGAATTATAGACGACGATCGATAGGCAAAGCTAACTTAAATAAATATTCTAAATCTTGCTCTATAAATTTGTGTTAAGGATCTGATAATTTGAATCTGTATGGACGGTCTCAAATTAATCGAACGCAAACAATGTAACTTATAAAATATGGTTGTTTTTTCTTGATATGTTGTTTCCATTTGTTGGCTTCATAAGCACAAATTGAGAACTTATGCTAACACTATTGTATTGGGCTCACCTCCCTCTTCCTATGTACCTACTCACTGAAAGGAGGATGGTGTGTCAGATAATCATAGAATCATACCAACATGATTTTTCATGTTAAGTTTTGTCCATTTCTCGGATTTTGTAGAAAAAAAAGTTAAATGTAAGCCTTCTCTTTCCTTCCTAGATTCCCAACTCTATCATCCTTCGTTTTTCTATCGCTGCTACCGGAAGACGAACACGGACTAATTTCTAAGTTTTTTTCGTTATTGGAGACTTGTCGGGGACTTAGTGCCGCCGCGCTTGGTGTTTTCGCGATGGGGCGCCGCGAGAACACATTCCGTATAGACTTTTCGCTGGCTCCAAAGCCACCTACGAACGAAGAAGTGCATAAATTCATTGCTCATGAGCTTGGATTGAAGCGTGAAGATGTTTTGCTTATACAACCAAACCGCAGACTTGGTTGTTTCTACGTGGAGGTCACTGACCTCGAACTCGCACAGAAAATTGTGCAAGACCACGACGACAAACACTCCCTAGTGTACAACGGGAAAACGTACAAAGTACGTATAGAAATGGAGGATGGCGCAGTGGAAGTGAGATTGTTTGATCTTACTCGATCCATCACCAACCAGCAAGTTGCTGACTTTCTACAGGCGTATGGTGAGGTTCTCACGATTCGAAATGTTTTGTGGGACGAAAAACTATTTTTCGGCGGTATGCCGACGGGGATTCGCTCGGTTCGAATGGTTGTGTTGAGAAACATACCATCACACGTCTCTATTGGTGGAGAAACCACGGGTCTGGCCTACAAAGGGCAGCGTCAGACTTGTGGACACTGTGGGGAATTTGTACACACTGGCATTCCATGTGTACAAAACAAAAGACTGCTTGTCCAGAAACTGGCTGCAGATCAAACTTACGCAAACGTTGCTAAAATGAACGCACAGTCAAACCAAGCTCACGCTACTAAGCGTCCAGTACAGCCCTTGGGCGCCTCAACAAGCGTTCAAGAGCGACAGCTAACAACAATCACAACAAACCCAACTACAGCCCCAACAGCCGCTGTAGACAAGCCAGTGCAGCACGATGTCGTCAAGAAATCGCAGCCAACACTCATGCCACCTCCCGCCAAGCCGACCACCTCCACCACAACCATCCAACTCAGAAGTCACGACACCATGCGCACCCAAACTGATGGGAACGAAACGGATATCTCTGTTTCCTCGATTTCTTCGAACAACAGCAGGAAGAAAGGAAAACACATCCAACCAACCAAAAAGATGAAAACAGCTACTGACGGCAACGTTTCCACCCAAGAAGATGATGTTTGTATGTGATGGCTATGGTCAGTTGTAATATCGGCACCATAAACATCAATACAATCACCAATACTACAAAACTGAACGCGCTTCGTACATTTATCCGAACTTTGGCTCTGGACATCGTGTTTCTGCAGGAGGTATACAGTGAACAACTCTCCATTCCGGGATATACCGTAGTGGTAAATGTTGATCACAATAGAAGAGGGACAGCAATAGCACTTAAAGAACACATTCGACACACACACACAGAAAAAAGTGCAGACGGAAGATTGACTGCTGTAAGGGTAAACAACACAACGCTGTGTAATGTTTATGCACCTTCAGGAACAGCATTGCGAGCCGATCGTGAAAGATTTTTCAACGAAACGCTCGCATACTTTCTTCGTCATCGAACAGACCACATCATTCTCGGAGGTGACTTTAACTGTGTTCTGAGGCAATCCGATGCAACGGGATACAACATGAGCCCTGCTTTACAAGCCACAACCCAACAGCTGCAGCTCCATGATGTGTGGATAAAACTACGTCCCGGCGACGCAGGCCACACTTATATTTCGTTTAACTCAACCTCCAGGCTCGATCGTTTTTACGTCAGCACTGGCCTGCAAAATCAGCTGAGAACAGCTGATGTACATGTGTGCTGTTTCTCAGACCACAAAGCTGTAACTACTCGAATCTGTATTCCCCTCCCCACCCTACCCACCAATCGAGGATACTGGTCCCTTCGTCCTCATCTGCTAACTGAAGAATGTGTCGAGGAATTCCGGAATAGGTGGCAATTTTGGACTCGGCAGCGTCGAAACTACCGATCATGGATGGACTGGTGGCTATTTTGTGCAAAATCAAAAATAAAGTCCTTCTTTCGAAGCAAATCACGAGAAGCCTTCGAAAATTTTCATTGCGAACAGCAGCGCCTTTACGTGTACCTCAAAGCAGCGTATGATCGGTACTATCGCCACCCGGAAGAGATCCAGAACATAAACAGAATAAAGGCTGAAATGTTGGCCCATCAGCGACGGTTCACAACACTATTTGTACGAGCAAACGAACCCTACATTGCCGGAGAACCGCTTTCGACATTCCAACTGGGAGAGAGAACTCGTAAAAAAACAACGATAAGAACAGTGGAAAACGAAGAGAATGAAGTGATAGATGACCCAGTGGCAGTACAAGAGCACATGGTTGAGTATTTTCAGAACCTTTATGCACATGTTACAGTGGAAGAAGAAAACGAAGAAATGTTCCCGTGTTGCCGTTTAGTCCCAGAAGTGAACGGACGGAACGATGCCTGCATGGACGCTATAAGTACTAGTGATATTCTGAAAGCCATAAAAAATAGTGCGCCAAACAAATCTCCGGGACCCGATGGTATTCCTAGAGAATTTTACTTTCGAACGTTTGATGTGATACACCGTGAATTGAACTTGGTACTGAACGAAGCAATCAGTTCAAACATTCCAACCCAATTTGTTGCCGGAATTATAGTGTTAGTTAAAAAACGCGGATCTGGCAACCATGCAGGCTCGTTCCGCCCGATCTCTCTGCTGAACAGTGATTACAAAATACTCTCCCGAATACTTAAAGACAGACTGAACCACGTGCTTGAAGAAAACCATGTGCTCAGTGATGTGCAAAAGTGCTCCAACAATCGTCGCAACATTTTTCAAGCCACGTTGGCGCTGAAGGACCGGATAGCACAACTGACGGCTAGGAAAAAATGCGGCAAACTGATTTCATTTGATCTCGACCATGCGTTTCACGGAGTTGATCACCGATACCTGTTCAAAACGATGACACGCCTGGGGATCAATACGCGTCTGGTGGAGTTGCTCACGCGTATTTATGCCCAATCTTCTTCTCAGCTGTTAATAAATGGACATCTCTCCGCTCCGTTTCCGATAAGCCGATCAGTCCGTCAAGGAGATCCTCTCTCCATGCATCTCTTCGTGCTCTACCTCCATCCACTATTGCAACAGCTCCAAGTGGTCTGTGCAGCTGATCTGCTGGTCGCATATGCAGACGATATAAGTTCAATAGTAACTTGTGCGGGAAAAATAGAGCGAATGCGAGAACTATTTGAAGGTTTCCAGAGAGTTTCGGGAGCTACATTAAACCTATCAAAAACAACAGCAATAGATATCGGAATGGTGAATGAAAACTCCATCCACGCTCCTTGGCTTGAGACACGGGAGACGATCAAAATTTTGGGTGTCGTATTTTGCAATTCGATACGAAATATGACTAGGCTTAATTGGGACGCTCTTGTCCTGAACTTTTCTCGGCTTGTATGGCTTCATTCAATGCGCTCCCTCAATGTGTGCCAGAAAATAGTACTTTTGAACACGTTTATAACATCTAGAATTTGGTACATGTCGTCGAACCTTGCTCCGTACTGTGTTCATACTAGCAAACTGACGGCTACGATGGGAAGCTTCATATGGCGAGGCATTGTCGCACGTGTACCGATGCAACAACTAGCGCGAGCAAAAAGAAACGGTGGATTAGGGCTACATCTGCCTGCTCTGAAAACGAAGGCAATGCTGATAAACAGACATCTTCTTGAAGCGGATTGTATGCCGTTTTATCAGACCTGGATACAACAGGCACAGATTAACAACCCACATCATCCTCCAGATCTTCCGTGTTTGAAATTGATTTTAAATAGTCACTCCCAACTACCAAGCCAGATTATACAAAACCCGTCGGCAGAAAGTCTGCACAACTGTTTGCTTGATCAAACAGATCAACCTCGCGTGGAAAGAAACCAGCCAGCCCTCAATTGGAAACGCATATGGGGCAATATTTCATCGCCTCAACTCTCCTCGAGCGTGAGATCTCTGTTGTACATTTGGACAAACGAAAAGACAGTTCATCGTAAACTGCTATGCACACTGCAACGAGTACCCAACGAAAACTGTGAGTATTGTGGCGAGGTGGAAACAATAGCTCACAAATTTTTCTGCTGTCAACGAGTAAGAGCCGGTGCGCGCTTGCTTCAACAAAAAATCAACCTGCTGTTCGATGGTCATCAACCAATTTTAGTGAATGATTTGTGCTCGCCGATGCTGGACAGAATAGGGCGGTCAAAACGCATAGAAATTTTGAAATTATTAGCAAAATTCATTCTTTTTGTAAATGACTGCAGTTTCAACGTAGATTTAAATGCATTAGATTTTCATTTGACAATCTAAAATGTATTGATATTTGTACATAAGTTAAGTTATACTAAACGACAATAAACTGATGAATAAAACTGAAAAAAAAAATCCTACTGCAAGAAAGAAATTGTTTCACATAGAAAAAGTATTTTTCGTACTCAAATACTTTTTGATGCCAAATTTGGTTTCATTTGCTCGATAAATTCTCAAGTTATGCAAAAAAAATAATATGGAAGCTCCCCTTTCCCTCTTTATATCTTTCCGCTGAAAAAAGGTGGGGCTTCAATTTATGATAGAAACATTTCTCGTATCCAAATACCCTCATATGCCAAATATGGTTCAATTTGCTCGATCAACTCTCCAGTTATACTGAAAATTGTAAGGGAGACCTTTCCTCCTCCTTTTCATTCACCTCTTTGAAGGAGTGAGGGATACCAAATATTCATAGAAGCATTTCTCGTACCCAAATATCGTTCCATGCCAAATTTGGTTCCATTTGCTGTTGAAGTTTTTGAGTAATGCTGAAAAAATTGTATGAAACTCCCCTCCCTCTTTTCTTTCTCCCCGCTGGAAGAAGAAAGGGGTCTCAAATAATCATTAGAACATATCCCGTTCCCAAATACCCGCTCATGCCAAATTTGGTTCCATTTGCTTAATTAGTTTTTGAGTTGTGTAAAAAAATATAAAAGACACCCCTCCCCCCTTTATTTCTCCCTACTGGAAAGAGAGATGGGTCTTAAATAGTCATAGAAATATTTTTCGTATCCAAATACCCTCCCATGCCAAATTTGGTTCCATTTGCTTTATTAGTTTTTGAATTATGTTAAAAAATATGAAAGAGGCCCTCTCCTCCTTTCTACTGGAAAGAGGGAGGGGTCTCAAATAATCATTTAAATATTTTTCGTATCCAAATACCTTCCCGTGCCAAATTTGGTTCCAATATCTTGATTAGTTTTCAAGTTATATGAAAAATTTTAAGGTAGCCCCCCTCCCCCTTCCTATCACCCCACTGAAAGGAGAGAGGGGTACCTAATATTCAAAGAAATATTTTTCGTACCCAAATACCACCCCATGCCAATTTTGATACCATTTGCTTGATGGGTGCTCGAGTTATGCAAAAAATTGTTTTTTTGTTTGGGAGGCCCCTGCCTCCCTTAATGAAAGAAGGAGGGGTCTCAAACCATAATAGGAACCTTCTCCGGCCTCCAATACCCTCACCTGCCAAGTTTCACGCAAATCGGCTCAGTAGACAGACAGACAGACAGACAGACAGACAGACAGACAGACAGACAGACAGACAGACAGACAGACAGACAGACAGACAGACAGACAGACAGACAGACAGACAGACAGACAGACAGACAGACAGACAGACAGACAGACAGACAGACAGACAGACAGACAGACAGACAGACAGACAGACAGACAGACAGACAGACAGACAGACAGACAGACAGACAGACAGACAGACAGACAGACAGACAGACAGACAGACAGACAGACAGACAGACAGACAGACAGACAGACAGACAGACAGACAGACAGACAGACAGACAGACAGACAGACAGACAGACAGACAGACAGACAGACAGACAGACAGACAGACAGACAGACAGACAGACAGACAGACAGACAGACAGACAGACAGACAGACAGACAGACAGACAGACAGACAGACAGACAGACAGACAGACAGACAGACAGACAGACAGACAGACAGACAGACAGACAGACAGACAGACAGACAGACAGACAGACAGACAGACAGACAGACAGACAGACAGACAGACAGACAGACAGACAGACAGACAGACAGACAGACAGACAGACAGACAGACAGACAGACAGACAGACAGACAGACAGACAGACAGACAGACAGACAGACAGACAGACAGACAGACAGACAGACAGACAGACAGACAGACAGACAGACAGACAGACAGACAGACAGACAGACAGACAGACAGACAGACAGACAGACAGACAGACAGACAGACAGACAGACAGACAGACAGACAGACAGACAGACAGACAGACAGACAGACAGACAGACAGACAGACAGACAGACAGACAGACAGACAGACAGACAGACAGACAGACAGACAGACAGACAGACAGACAGACAGACAGACAGACAGACAGACAGACAGACAGACAGACAGACAGACAGACAGACAGACAGACAGACAGACAGACAGACAGACAGACAGACAGACAGACAGACAGACAGACAGACAGACAGACAGACAGACAGACAGACAGACAGACAGACAGACAGACAGACAGACAGACAGACAGACAGACAGACAGACAGACAGACAGACAGACAGACAGACAGACAGACAGACAGACAGACAGACAGACAGACAGACAGACAGACAGACAGACAGACAGACAGACAGACAGACAGACAGACAGACAGACAGACAGACAGACAGACAGACAGACAGACAGACAGACAGACAGACAGACAGACAGACAGACAGACAGACAGACAGACAGACAGACAGACAGACAGACAGACAGACAGACAGACAGACAGACAGACAGACAGACAGACAGACAGACAGACAGACAGACAGACAGACAGACAGACAGACAGACAGACAGACAGACAGACAGACAGACAGACAGACAGACAGACAGACAGACAGACAGACAGACAGACAGACAGACAGACAGACAGACAGACAGACAGACAGACAGACAGACAGACAGACAGACAGACAGACAGACAGACAGACAGACAGACAGACAGACAGACAGACAGACAGACAGACAGACAGACAGACAGACAGACAGACAGACAGACAGACAGACAGACAGACAGACAGACAGACAGACAGACAGACAGACAGACAGACAGACAGACAGACAGACAGACAGACAGACAGACAGACAGACAGACAGACAGACAGACAGACAGACAGACAGACAGACAGACAGACAGACAGACAGACAGACAGACAGACAGACAGACAGACAGACAGACAGACAGACAGACAGACAGACAGACAGACAGACAGACAGACAGACAGACAGACAGACAGACAGACAGACAGACAGACAGACAGACAGACAGACAGACAGACAGACAGACAGACAGACAGACAGACAGACAGACAGACAGACAGACAGACAGACAGACAGACAGACAGACAGACAGACAGACAGACAGACAGACAGACAGACAGACAGACAGACAGACAGACAGACAGACAGACAGACAGACAGACAGACAGACAGACAGACAGACAGACAGACAGACAGACAGACAGACAGACAGACAGACAGACAGACAGACAGACAGACAGACAGACAGACAGACAGACAGACAGACAGACAGACAGACAGACAGACAGACAGACAGACAGACAGACAGACAGACAGACAGACAGACAGACAGACAGACAGACAGACAGACAGACAGACAGACAGACAGACAGACAGACAGACAGACAGACAGACAGACAGACAGACAGACAGACAGACAGACAGACAGACAGACAGACAGACAGACAGACAGACAGACAGACAGACAGACAGACAGACAGACAGACAGACAGACAGACAGACAGACAGACAGACAGACAGACAGACAGACAGACAGACAGACAGACAGACAGACAGACAGACAGACAGACAGACAGACAGACAGACAGACAGACAGACAGACAGACAGACAGACAGACAGACAGACAGACAGACAGACAGACAGACAGACAGACAGACAGACAGACAGACAGACAGACAGACAGACAGACAGACAGACAGACAGACAGACAGACAGACAGACAGACAGACAGACAGACAGACAGACAGACAGACAGACAGACAGACAGACAGACAGACAGACAGACAGACAGACAGACAGACAGACAGACAGACAGACAGACAGACAGACAGACAGACAGACAGACAGACAGACAGACAGACAGACAGACAGACAGACAGACAGACAGACAGACAGACAGACAGACAGACAGACAGACAGACAGACAGACAGACAGACAGACAGACAGACAGACAGACAGACAGACAGACAGACAGACAGACAGACAGACAGACAGACAGACAGACAGACAGACAGACAGACAGACAGACAGACAGACAGACAGACAGACAGACAGACAGACAGACAGACAGACAGACAGACAGACAGACAGACAGACAGACAGACAGACAGACAGACAGACAGACAGACAGACAGACAGACAGACAGACAGACAGACAGACAGACAGACAGACAGACAGACAGACAGACAGACAGACAGACAGACAGACAGACAGACAGACAGACAGACAGACAGACAGACAGACAGACAGACAGACAGACAGACAGACAGACAGACAGACAGACAGACAGACAGACAGACAGACAGACAGACAGACAGACAGACAGACAGACAGACAGACAGACAGACAGACAGACAGACAGACAGACAGACAGACAGACAGACAGACAGACAGACAGACAGACAGACAGACAGACAGACAGACAGACAGACAGACAGACAGACAGACAGACAGACAGACAGACAGACAGACAGACAGACAGACAGACAGACAGACAGACAGACAGACAGACAGACAGACAGACAGACAGACAGACAGACAGACAGACAGACAGACAGACAGACAGACAGACAGACAGACAGACAGACAGACAGACAGACAGACAGACAGACAGACAGACAGACAGACAGACAGACAGACAGACAGACAGACAGACAGACAGACAGACAGACAGACAGACAGACAGACAGACAGACAGACAGACAGACAGACAGACAGACAGACAGACAGACAGACAGACAGACAGACAGACAGACAGACAGACAGACAGACAGACAGACAGACAGACAGACAGACAGACAGACAGACAGACAGACAGACAGACAGACAGACAGACAGACAGACAGACAGACAGACAGACAGACAGACAGACAGACAGACAGACAGACAGACAGACAGACAGACAGACAGACAGACAGACAGACAGACAGACAGACAGACAGACAGACAGACAGACAGACAGACAGACAGACAGACAGACAGACAGACAGACAGACAGACAGACAGACAGACAGACAGACAGACAGACAGACAGACAGACAGACAGACAGACAGACAGACAGACAGACAGACAGACAGACAGACAGACAGACAGACAGACAGACAGACAGACAGACAGACAGACAGACAGACAGACAGACAGACAGACAGACAGACAGACAGACAGACAGACAGACAGACAGACAGACAGACAGACAGACAGACAGACAGACAGACAGACAGACAGACAGACAGACAGACAGACAGACAGACAGACAGACAGACAGACAGACAGACAGACAGACAGACAGACAGACAGACAGACAGACAGACAGACAGACAGACAGACAGACAGACAGACAGACAGACAGACAGACAGACAGACAGACAGACAGACAGACAGACAGACAGACAGACAGACAGACAGACAGACAGACAGACAGACAGACAGACAGACAGACAGACAGACAGACAGACAGACAGACAGACAGACAGACAGACAGACAGACAGACAGACAGACAGACAGACAGACAGACAGACAGACAGACAGACAGACAGACAGACAGACAGACAGACAGACAGACAGACAGACAGACAGACAGACAGACAGACAGACAGACAGACAGACAGACAGACAGACAGACAGACAGACAGACAGACAGACAGACAGACAGACAGACAGACAGACAGACAGACAGACAGACAGACAGACAGACAGACAGACAGACAGACAGACAGACAGACAGACAGACAGACAGACAGACAGACAGACAGACAGACAGACAGACAGACAGACAGACAGACAGACAGACAGACAGACAGACAGACAGACAGACAGACAGACAGACAGACAGACAGACAGACAGACAGACAGACAGACAGACAGACAGACAGACAGACAGACAGACAGACAGACAGACAGACAGACAGACAGACAGACAGACAGACAGACAGACAGACAGACAGACAGACAGACAGACAGACAGACAGACAGACAGACAGACAGACAGACAGACAGACAGACAGACAGACAGACAGACAGACAGACAGACAGACAGACAGACAGACAGACAGACAGACAGACAGACAGACAGACAGACAGACAGACAGACAGACAGACAGACAGACAGACAGACAGACAGACAGACAGACAGACAGACAGACAGACAGACAGACAGACAGACAGACAGACAGACAGACAGACAGACAGACAGACAGACAGACAGACAGACAGACAGACAGACAGACAGACAGACAGACAGACAGACAGACAGACAGACAGACAGACAGACAGACAGACAGACAGACAGACAGACAGACAGACAGACAGACAGACAGACAGACAGACAGACAGACAGACAGACAGACAGACAGACAGACAGACAGACAGACAGACAGACAGACAGACAGACAGACAGACAGACAGACAGACAGACAGACAGACAGACAGACAGACAGACAGACAGACAGACAGACAGACAGACAGACAGACAGACAGACAGACAGACAGACAGACAGACAGACAGACAGACAGACAGACAGACAGACAGACAGACAGACAGACAGACAGACAGACAGACAGACAGACAGACAGACAGACAGACAGACAGACAGACAGACAGACAGACAGACAGACAGACAGACAGACAGACAGACAGACAGACAGACAGACAGACAGACAGACAGACAGACAGACAGACAGACAGACAGACAGACAGACAGACAGACAGACAGACAGACAGACAGACAGACAGACAGACAGACAGACAGACAGACAGACAGACAGACAGACAGACAGACAGACAGACAGACAGACAGACAGACAGACAGACAGACAGACAGACAGACAGACAGACAGACAGACAGACAGACAGACAGACAGACAGACAGACAGACAGACAGACAGACAGACAGACAGACAGACAGACAGACAGACAGACAGACAGACAGACAGACAGACAGACAGACAGACAGACAGACAGACAGACAGACAGACAGACAGACAGACAGACAGACAGACAGACAGACAGACAGACAGACAGACAGACAGACAGACAGACAGACAGACAGACAGACAGACAGACAGACAGACAGACAGACAGACAGACAGACAGACAGACAGACAGACAGACAGACAGACAGACAGACAGACAGACAGACAGACAGACAGACAGACAGACAGACAGACAGACAGACAGACAGACAGACAGACAGACAGACAGACAGACAGACAGACAGACAGACAGACAGACAGACAGACAGACAGACAGACAGACAGACAGACAGACAGACAGACAGACAGACAGACAGACAGACAGACAGACAGACAGACAGACAGACAGACAGACAGACAGACAGACAGACAGACAGACAGACAGACAGACAGACAGACAGACAGACAGACAGACAGACAGACAGACAGACAGACAGACAGACAGACAGACAGACAGACAGACAGACAGACAGACAGACAGACAGACAGACAGACAGACAGACAGACAGACAGACAGACAGACAGACAGACAGACAGACAGACAGACAGACAGACAGACAGACAGACAGACAGACAGACAGACAGACAGACAGACAGACAGACAGACAGACAGACAGACAGACAGACAGACAGACAGACAGACAGACAGACAGACAGACAGACAGACAGACAGACAGACAGACAGACAGACAGACAGACAGACAGACAGACAGACAGACAGACAGACAGACAGACAGACAGACAGACAGACAGACAGACAGACAGACAGACAGACAGACAGACAGACAGACAGACAGACAGACAGACAGACAGACAGACAGACAGACAGACAGACAGACAGACAGACAGACAGACAGACAGACAGACAGACAGACAGACAGACAGACAGACAGACAGACAGACAGACAGACAGACAGACAGACAGACAGACAGACAGACAGACAGACAGACAGACAGACAGACAGACAGACAGACAGACAGACAGACAGACAGACAGACAGACAGACAGACAGACAGACAGACAGACAGACAGACAGACAGACAGACAGACAGACAGACAGACAGACAGACAGACAGACAGACAGACAGACAGACAGACAGACAGACAGACAGACAGACAGACAGACAGACAGACAGACAGACAGACAGACAGACAGACAGACAGACAGACAGACAGACAGACAGACAGACAGACAGACAGACAGACAGACAGACAGACAGACAGACAGACAGAAATTCATTTTTATATATATAGATAACTAGCTGACCCGGTGTGCTTTGCTACACCTTTCCAAATCAAATGATATTTTCAGAAATTATTAAAAAAATTTTTTGTTTTGTTGGCCCATTATAGCATAATGGAAAATTAACCATATGAAATGAGAGCTCTAGCTAGAGTTTTGAATTGTAATACAAAGATGACTTAAACTAATTTCCTGAATTTTGAACTATAAATTTGTGATAAAGTTCCGATAATTTAATCTATTTTTTTAAGCTTCGCCCTGAAATATGAGGGTCTCAAATCAATCGTACGCAAAAATCTAACTTATAAAAAATGTTTGTTTTTGGTTGATATGTTTTAAATTTATGCTAAAAAACTGATAAGAGACCCCTCTGTCCTTCCTATCACCCCCCGTTGAATGGAGGTCGTGGTGTTTAATAATCATACCCATATTTTTCCTAACCAAGAATCCTCTTATATCAAATAAAGTTCTATTAGCTGATAAATTTTTGAGCTTTACAACAACATTTATATAGAGCCCCCTCCTTTCTTTTACTCTCTACATTGTAAATCGTAAGGATCTATAACTATCGTGGAAATATATCTCGTATCCAAATACCTCTCTATGCCATATTTGTTTCGTTGCTTTGTTGTTCAAAATTTCATAAGGCCCACCTCCCTTTAGCTATGTACATACTCACTGGAAGTAGGAGGGTGTATCAAATAATCAAAGAATCATATCAGAATCATTTTCCATGTTAAGTTTTGCACATTTCTTGGATTTTGTAAATAAAAAAGTTAAACATAAGCTTTCCTCTTCTCTTCCTATGTTCCCAGTTCTATTCTCCTTCAGCAAGAAAGGAATTGTTTCACATAGAAATATCTGTCGTATTGAAATACCATCCCATGCCAAACTTAGATTTATTTGCGTAGTAAATTCTTGAGTTATGCATAAACTTGAAAGAGAGTACCATCCCCCTTCCATTCTCCCCATTGAATGGAGGGGTGAGAATTTAATATTCATAGAAGTATTTTTCGTACTCAAGTACTTTTTGATGCCAAATTTGGTTTCATTCGCTCGATTAATTCTCGATTATGCAAAAAATTTGTATGAAAGCCCCCGGTTCCCCCCTTTATATCGTTCCGCTGAAAAAAAAATGGGGCTTCAATTTATCATAGAAACATTTCTCGTATCCAAATACCCTCACACGCCAAATATGGTTCCATTTGCTCGATCAGCTCCCCAGTTATACTCAAAATTGTAAGGGAGACCCTTCCCCCTCCCCTTTTCATCCACCTCTTTGAAAGAGTGAGGGATACCAAATATTCATAGAAGCATTTCTCGTACCCAAATTTCGTTCCATGCCACATTAGGTTCCATTTGATGTTGTAGTTCTTGAGCTATGCTGTAAACATTGTATGAAACTCCCCTCCCTCCTTCCTTTTTCCCCGCTGGAAGAAGGAAGGGGTCTCAAACAATCATTAGAACATGTCTCGTTCCCAAATACCCGCCCATGCCAAGTTTGGTTCCATTTGCTTGATTAGTTTTTGTGTTATGTCAAAAATATAAAAGAGGCCCCCTCCCCCTTGATATCTCCCTATTGGAAAGAGGGAGGGGTCTCAAATAATCATAGAAATATTTTTCGTATCCAAATACCTTCCCATGGCAAATTTGGCTCCATTTGCTTTATTAGTTTTTGAATTATGTAAAAAATATGAAATAGGCACCCTCCCCCTTTCTAATGGAAAGAGGGAGGGGTCTCAAATAATCATTGAAATAGTTTTTGTATCCAAATACCTTCCCATGCCGAATTTGGTTCCAATATCTTGATTAGTTTTCGAGTTATATAAAAAATTGTAAGATAACCCCCCTCCCCCCTTCCTATCACCTCACTGAGAGAAGGGAGGGGTACCTAATAATCCTAGAAATATTCCTCGTTCCCAAATACCACCCCATGCCAAATTTGATACCATTTACTTGATTGGTTCTCGAGTTATGGAGAAAATTGTCTTTTGTTTGTTAGGCCCCTCCCTCCCTTCATGAAAGAGGGAGGGGTCTTAAACCATAATAGAAACCTTCCCCGGCCTCCAATACCCCCACCTGCCAAGTTTCACGCAAATCGGCTCAGTAGTTTCCGAGTCTATAGGGAACAGACAGACAGACAGACAGACAGACAGACAGAAATTCATTTTTATATATCTACTAGCTGACCCGGCGTGCTTTGCTACACCTTTCAGAATCAAATGATATTTTCAGAAATCATTCAAATTTTTATTGTTTTTGGTATTATTTTAAATCAAATTATGACGAAATTAATAAGCAACCACTATAAAATGAGAGCTGCAGCTGGAGTTTCAAATTGCAACACAAACCATAACTTATATTCTGAATCTTGATTTATAAATTTGTTTTAAAGATCTGATAATTTTCATCTGTTTCCTTAAGTTTCGCCCTAAAAAAGAAGGGTCCCAAATTAATCGTTCGCTAATAATCTAGTAAGGTTGTTTTTGCTTAATATGTTCTGGATTTATGCTTAAAAACTGATTAGAGAGACCCCCCCCCTGTTCTTCCCTTCACCCCCTGCTGAATGGAGATTGTAATCTTTAATAAACATTTTTTTCGTTCCCAAAAATCCTCTTATATCAAATATAGTTCCATTGGTCGATAAGTATTTAAGCTTTACAACAAAAATTGTATGGAGCCCCTTTCTTTCTTTCCCTCTCTACACTCCCAAGTAACCATAAGCACTAAAACATAGCCCTTAATCAACACTATATTCCCATATATAACTCTGTATTAATGCTTGTTTTGCACTATATGCGTATATAATGCAGATTTAATGCTAAAAAGGCGAAATAGCGGGCTGATTAAATGCTATCGCAACATAGCCTTTAATTAGCATTACAAATGCTGAATTAGAGCACCATCAAAGCGTCATTTTTCGCAAGCCGTATAAAAGCATTAACAATGCATACTTAGAACACCTTTTGTTTATTTAATTATTATTACTTGAAAAATTAAAATGAACAAAAATTCTAAAAATAATTATTATCTACAACAGCAATCAACCTGCTGAATGAAGGATAATGCCTACTTAATGAATTCTTCTGTGAAATAAGAAGTGATTATAATTGAATTATGGATTACATTTGATGAGTCTCGAACCGAGGATCCCGCAGCAGCCTTTATCTTTCCTAACGCCTTTACCATTTCGACCACTCTCGATGCTGATAAGGTGGGTGAAAAAAACTCTTACTTAAAGTACTGTTCGGGTCACATCACTCTTAATGCTTGTTAACTTTATATAGGAGCTCTATATGTGCATATAGTGCTATCATTAGTGCTAATTTTCTTTTTTGCTTCTATGCATTAATAATGCTTATATAAAACTAAAAAGCATTATGAATGTTGATATAATGTCAACTTGCATTAGAAATGTTGATTTCATGCTAACTTGCATTAGAAATGTTGATTTAATGCTGATTAAGGGTTTTGGCTAAATGCTTATGGTTACTTGGGCTGTTAAGCATAAGAGTCTATAACAATCGAAGAAACATATCTCGTAACCAAGTACCTTTCCATGCCATATTTGTTTCCATTTGTTGGCTTCGTAAGCATAAATTTAGAACACATGCTAACAAAATTGTATTGGGCTCACCTCCCTCCTCCCATGTACCTTCTCACTGAAAGGAGGATGATGTGTCAAATAATCATAGAGTCATACCAAAATGATTTTCCGTGTTAAGTATTGTCCGTTTCTCGGATTTTGTAAAATAAAAGTTAAATGTAAGCTTCCCTCTTCCCTTCCTATATTCCATGCCATGCCAAATTTGGTTTTATTTAAGTAGTAAATTTTTGAGTTATGTATAAACTTGAAAGGGAGTACCATCCCCCTTTCCGTTCTCTTCTTTCAATAGAGGGGTGATAACTTAATATTCATAAAAGTATTTTTCGTACTCAAATACTTTTTGATGATTATGACGAAATTTGGTTTCATTTGCTCGATTAATTCTCGAGTTATGCAAAACAAAAATGGAAACCCCCCCTTCTTCATTTATATCTTACCGCTTAAAAGGTACGGCTTCAATTTATAATAGAAACATTTCTTGTATCCAAATACACTCACATGTCAAATGTGGTTCAATTTGCTTGATCAGCTCTCCAGTTATACTGAAAATTGTAAGGGAGACTTCGCCTCCCCCTTTTCATCCACCTCTTCGAAAGAGTGAGGGATACCAAATATTCATAGAAGCATTTCTCGTACCCAAATATCGTTCCATGCCAAATTTAGTTCCATTTGCTGTTGTAGTTCTTGAGTTATGCAGTAAAAATTGTATGAAACTCCCCTCCCTCTTTCCTTCCTCTCCGCTGTAAGAAGGAAGGGGTCTCAAACAATCATTAGAACATGTCACGTTCCCAAATACCCGCCCATGCCAAGTTTGGTTCCATTTGCTTAATTACTTTCTTAGTTATGTTGAAAACTATAGAAGAGACCCCTCTTCCCTTTATATCTCCCTACTGGAAAGAGGGAGGGGTCTCAAATATTCATAGAAATATTTTTCGTATCCAAATACCCTCCCATGCCAAATGTGGTTCCATTTGCTTTATTATTTTTTGAACTATATAAAAATATATCAAAGAGGCCCCTCCCCCTTTCAACTGGAAAGAGGGAGGGGTCTCAAATAATCATTGAAATATTTTTCGTATCCAAATACCTTCCCATGCCAAATTTGGATCTAATATCTTGATTAGTTCTCGAGTTATATGAAAAATTGTAAGGTAGCCCCCCTCCCCCCTTCCTATCACGCCACTGAAAGGAAGGAGGGGTACCAAATATTCATAGAAATATTCCTCGTTCCCAAATACCACCCCATGCCAAATATGATACCATTTGCTTGATGGGTTCTCGAGTTATGCAAAAAATTGTCTTTTGTTTGGGAGGCCCCTCCCCCCCTTAATGAGAGAGGGAGGGGTCTCAAACCACAATAGGAACCTTCCCCTGCCTCCAATACCCCCACCTGCCAAGTTTCACGCAAATCGGTTCAGTAGTTTCCGAGTCTATAGGGAACAGACAGACAGACAGACAGACAGACAGACAGACAGACAGACAGACAGAAATTCATTTTTATATATATAGATATATATAAAAAGCAATTTCTGTATGTTTGTTTGTTTGTTTGTTTGTTTGTTTGTCCTCTATAGACTCAGCCGTTTTAAGAGCTAGAGAGCTGAAATTTGGCATGGATACTCATTGGGACCAGAAAGGATGAAAAATGTTTTCAGATTTTTGGATGACCCCTTCTGAAGGGGGTCGCCCATACAAGACAAATATTGTTTTCACGATATTGACGTTATTTTTCGTTGGATTGTGTTGAAAATTGGCACATGAGTGTTTTGAAAGACGAGCAATCGATTTCAGGTGTCTAATTTTGTGTAAGGGGTCAGCCAAAGGGGTCGTCCATATTAACTGTTCGCTGTTTTTGCGATATTGACGTTATTATACATCGTATTCAGATGAAAATTGGTACACGATAGTTTTGAGTGACGTGCAATTGATTTGAGGTATCCAATTAGGTGTAAGGGGCCGGCAAAAGGGGTCGTCCATATTAAATTTTCAGTATCTTAGTGATATTGTCGTTTCTATACATCGGATTGGGATGAAAATCTGCGCATAGGAGTTATTAGGGACAAATAACTGATTTCACTTATCCGAACTAAAATCAGGGGTCGGCCAAATGGGACGTCCATGTTAACTATTCACTGTTGATGCAATATTGTCGTTATTATACATCGGATTCAGACGAAAATTGGAACACGAGGGTTTTGAGAGATAAGCAATGAATTTCAGGTATTCAATTCAGTTTAAGGGGCCGGAAAAGGGGATCGTCCATATAAACCTTTCAATATTTTTGCAATATCGACGTTATTATACATCGGATTGGGATGAAAATTTCCACACGGTAGTTTTCAGGGACGGACAATCAATCTCAGATGTCAAATATTTTGCCAGGGGTCGACGAAAGGGGTCGTCCATATAAATTAATTTTTCACTATTTTAGCAATATTGACATTATTATACAATGGATTGCTTTGAAAATTTGCACACGGGAGTTTTGAGGGAAGGGCAATCGATTTCAGATATCAAAGTTTTTATAAGAGCCCCCGAAAGGGGTTTAGCTTTTTGGCAATAATTGCGTTGTTATGCAATGATTTTGTCGAAATTTATACACGTAGTTTTTTATTCCTGATTTCATATTCAGTAGCAGACGACAGACGAATTGATCATCCAATAATTTTGCAATTATTACTTAACAATGAATCTGGAAAACGCTTGGCAATTGACTTTCATACGAACTGTTCATAACATATTCCAAGTTGAAAGCGAAACGGAGTTCGTATGGGATCAGCTAGTATAGATATAAAATATCAAAAAGAGATTTACACAATACCTACAATAATATAACATTCATTACGTTTCAGCATCAGCACAATTATTCAACAAACCACGCAGCGAGACGGCAGTTCCTCCTGCTGCTGGGTTGGGTGGTAGATTTGGTGAGCGACAAAAAGAGAGCTACAGGATTTGTTTCTCCTGCGGCTACGTGCAGATTTGTACACCAACTTGCTGAAAACGTGGGCCAAACTGATTGAAATCTGGCAGCTTTCAGTAAATTCGAAAAACGTTGCTACAAATTTTCAAAACACCACACAAAAATTATGTCCATCGAAAGGGGAGATTTTAATGAATCTCTAGGTATATAAAAAGTGACCACTATGAGTTCAAATTTTAGAGAAATCACGCTAACAAAATCCGGTTTACCCACCGATTTGAATTTAGAGAATCGGTCCATTCGTAAGCGAAATACAGCAATGCAAAGCCAAAATTGGGTGACTTTTTTGAAATTTTTTCTACCGGAAGTTCCGGGAAAGCGGCCAAACCTTCCACTGGACTCCTACATATTTGTACATCTATAGAAAAATAAATTCTTAACAATTTCGAAAATCTTCAAGTTAGATCAAAACAATAGATCATTCAGAAGTTATAAGCATTTCAAAAAGAGCTCTTTTTTTGGACTTTTTTCATTCGGAATCGATTACCGGTAATTTATTAAAACATATTGACTTTATTTCATAATGTTGAGAAACTAGATTAAATTACCTAAACAACAAATATAATATCATCAAAATCGGTTATTATTTGTGGCCAGGAGAACGAGCGCAAGAGCTCGGGTCAATATGACCCGAACGGCATATTATCGGTTTTTTTTTCATGGGGCCATTTCCGGTGGTCACCGGATTGTGTGTACTACAGATTGTGTCTTCTGCGGCTCTGCATAATTGTTCCAAATTTCAGATTTTTCCAATTTTTTTGTCACGAGTTATGATAAATGACTGATTTTGATGATTTTGTCGACCTGAATTCAAAACGTTTATCATATTTGATCTATCACCTCTAGTTTTGGTGTTATGGCGTGTAAAATTTTCAAAATTGGTCAGTTTTGGATAAAATCGATCTTTGATAATTGATAAACTAATAAACCTATAATAATAAATTGATTCAAAATCAGCAGTCAGTTTTCTTGTACAACAGAACATTGAAAGCTAATTTTGAATCAATTTATTATTCGTCATTCAATCAAGAAATCGGAACTTGACCAGATGCTCGGTTTCAATGTTCGTAAAATCGTTCAAGAAAAGCAATCAGGATTCGTTTCAAGCTAGAATACTTATATCTCCGAGTGTTGTGATACGGTCGTGGGTTAAAGAAAATATCCGTGGAATGTTTGTCGAATATCAACACTAAGAGCAAGTTCACTGGTGTTGGGAAAAAGTGGTAGAAATTATGACAAGTGTAGCACATTTTGGAAACTTTAATCAACGGTGATCAACACACAATAATTTACTAACATCTATCTTCGCAACATTGTTTATAATGTTCGTTATTGATAGATGATCATGAATGTCTCAGAGGGAAAATCTGAAGAAATACTAGGATCACATGTTTAAAAAAGCCGTAGAATATGCTGGACAGTTCATTGCGGTTACCAAATAATGATTTTGTCCTTCTACGCAGACGTAAAATAAAAAAATCTGGTAGCTTCCATAGATCACTGATAGTCTGCGTCCTTTTTTATCACATTATTTTTTGCAGGAATGTTTCAAATACAAAAACGTCGTTGATATGCATTCCCAAGTAACACAGATCACGCTAACTAGCATTTCGATGTTTTATTATGGTTTTATTATGGCTTTTTTGTGCAGCTCGTTTCATGACGGTTTTATTATGGTCATGCAAAATGCTTATATTCTTCTATCGACCATCTGTTTTCAGATAGTTTTGAAAACGCTCATAAATCTTCCATTAAACATACTGTTTTAGTTATTTAGAAAGAGTTAGGAATGCTATGTTTAAACTATAATAAAACACAAACTTAGAAGTTTGCTCCAAGCTTTCGTTTGCATGTTCTATAATAGCACTCAGTGCCTGATTGTTAAACCACCATAAAACTTAGTGACAGTTCTCGATCAAGATGTCAAAACAGGACACGCTCAGATTAGATAGCACATATTTGAATTGGAATTCCCATTTTTACACATTTTGATAAGTTCTGTGTGTTGATTTTGAGTTAAAATGATAAAAAATTATTATAATACAATTGTTTATATGATCTGGTTGGAGAAGGAAATTTTTACAGCTTCGATTTTTTGGCTCTGAATGTAGTAAAGGCTCAGTGAAAATGAGTGATTTTCGGAACTTTGCTTGGCTTTAGAGATACAACGGTTTAAAAAAATAAATTCTACAATTTTGGGAAATATGAATAGATGAGATTACAACTATTTCAGACATAATAAAAAAAAATCTATGAGTATTTGATATGAAACATTTAATCTCATTTAACTACTCTGTTAAAAATTTCTGTAAGGTATCAATATCAATTCAGCACAAACAAAAATTCAGTTTAAATATTCTTTGAAATTTCGTCAACATTCCCTATTTTCTACAGATTTTGGAAAATTACAAAAAGGAAATTTGAATAACTTTTATCTTAGCAGTTACTCGCGGTATTGGGGAAAGTTGAGTTAATATCTTTATTTTCAAAATATTTGTAATATTCTCACAGTTTTGCCAAAAAAGTGCACTATTTTTTTCAGCGAATTTATAAGGGAGAGCGGGGATTTGAGTACGCATATTTTCTAGGTATATGTTGTTCACTTATGTACGCATCATATGCTCCTTTTCTTTGTCTAGTTACAAGCCCCCATCAATTTCATTGCTGGGAAATCTAAAGCTCAAAACAAAAATATGCTCATATGCTTATGGTCTAAGTTTTTCTTGCTCTTTCACATGGAAAAGGAATTTCCATAAATTATTAAGAAGTCACTCAAACGCGACCAATTTGCAAAAAATAGTTTGTGGGAAATCATGGGCCACATAATGTGGGGTATCTTGGGCCACCTATAGTTTGGTGTTTTTATACACGTTCATAACTTAAAATATATTTATCCTCTATCTGTAAAGTTTTCTCATGCCAAATGAAGTGTAATGAAAAATATTCTGTCAATTTTTATCAATGCGATAGAGACGAGTATAAATCCTGTGTAAAGAATTTTGACAAAACGTTCGTGAGCCAGGTTTTTTAAATTATTCGAGCATACACAGCTCTCTTTTTTATTTCCTCACCTGAAATTATTTTCAAATAACAACATTAGATATGAAATAACAGTTTTGGATCAACTCATAAACTTTGCATTTTATTTGATCAATTTGGATACGGTGGCCCACTATACCCCACTATTTTTTAAATAACTTTTTTTCAAGCAGTCAGAACTCGGGAAAATAATTTACTAAAAAAAAGCCTAATGAAACGTTAGAAATGTAGAAAACCTTAACATTTATCTTTTGTAATATAGAAGTTATGGATCAAAGAGAAAAGTGGCTTATGATTCCCCACTCTCCTCTACCTGATAAAAACAAATCTGAATGAACATTTGGAATCAGCGCCCCAAAATAAGTCAAAACTAGCTCTGATAGATACCTTGTAAAAATGTGAATTTTGTTACCTTGTGCTATCATTTGAGCACTTGCGTCTTTCTGATCCTGATCGCTCCAATTGTGTTTATTTAAAATCATTTGTAGACTTTTGTTTTTTCTTCCCTCCACAATTTTTCGGATTTTTTTGTAACAATCGTTTTATTTCAATTGACATATCATAACCACATTTAAAGTATCAAATTATCACATGATAAAACTTTTTTCTCCAGCTGTTGGAACGTGTGGCGGATCGGGTTCGAATAATGTTACCTACTTCCAGAACTCCGGTTACCCAAATCCCTACAACGGAGGAGGGAGGTGAGTGGAGTGTTAGAAACTACAGGATACAGTATGAATGATGAAATTTTATCTTTACTCAGCTGCGGTTACACGGTTGTTCCACCCGATAACACGATCTGCCAGATGCGGGTGGATTTCAGTACATTCACGGTTTCGCAACCGAACGCAGACGGATCGTGCTCCGTTGATAACATTCAAATCACCGGGGGCTCCAAAGTGCCGGTCATCTGCGGCGATAACAACGGGCAACATGTGTACGTTCAGTTTATCGGAACCGCTTCGATATCGGTGAAAGTTTTCATGACCGGGACAACGTCCTATCAGCGTCTGTGGAATCTTCAGCTGACCATGATCTCATGCACCAGTCAATACCAGGCGCCATCTGGATGTCTGCAGTACTTCCAGAGCTCAACGGGTGAAGTGGCAAGCTTCAACTATGGTACTACAGCTAATCCAGCTTTGAATGCCAACGGAATGATAGGAACCAGACAATTGACCAATATGAACTACGGAATTTGTATCGCCCCTGCGACGGGAATGTGTTCGATAACCTACAGTTTGGTAAGCATTTTTCACACACTGATTTTGAGTCATTCAAGCGTAGTGTATCTGTTCCATGTATTTCATTGACGCACTTATCTCGAATACAGCCCACTGGTGATCCCTTTGCGTTTACATTAACTGGCGATGTGACGGCAGTAGCGGCTGCACAGCTGGGTACAGCTGCTGTCGGTGCAAATGGTGGCGGCTGTACTACAGATTTTCTGATCATCTCCAACCCCACGGGTATTGCAGCTGATCGGTTCTGCGGACTTGGATTGGCGACGACAACCAGTAAGAACCCTAACTCATAGCTGAATCAGAAAAGGCGTTTAATCTCTGTCTATCTCTTATCTCATTTGTAGGCGTTGCAACACCGTTTAATTTGTTTTACATTACAAACGCTAACGATTTGGGTGATGTTGCGAATCGAGGTTTTCGGTTACAGTACGCGCAGGTCGCTTGTCCAGTGTCTGTAGGAAAATAAACTTACTTGATTTGATTTAAAAGCTATCTTTTTTTGAAAGAAATTCTACTTTTCTTAATGTATAAAGGTAGTTAGTTCAGTGGATCATCCACATTTTTTCTCCGATAAGCTGAAAGTGTTGCCTAGTTATGAGTCATTCAAACCTAACCTCAAACAACATATTTTTGCTAGTTCCAGAGCTCGTAAGCTGTATAGCCGGTACCGAGCCTTTGAGACAGATGATTTCTGATGGACGACAAAAATTAATAAAAACCCTATTTCAAACAAATTCCAGCGTTTGATTTATATAACTTGTCTGCTCGTGAAAAGGTCTCTAGCATAAAGCACGGATCTGGACGCACTGTTTATTATACCATAGCGCTCCTAGTTGTCGGATCTGAAATGTTTTGACAGTACTTTGATGGGAAACGTTCCCTCTATCAGTACTGAAAATTTCATTACGATTCGTTTTGTTCCAAAAAAGTTACACGTGATGGAAGCCGCGAGACGATAATTAATTTTGGACACCCACGTTAAAAACCCGACGTGGTCAGGTTCAAAAATCGCGAGATCTGTATATTATAGCCGGATATTCCTTCGTAGGTTCCACTTTAATTAAAACACCAATCTTACTCGCTTGCCAGTCTGATCCGAACTGATCATCTCCTTTATTTCTAATCATCTTTTCCTTGTTGCTATTTATATGTTCGTGTACCGTAGGGTATCGATTACTGACACGACAGTCCTTCACCCTTTAAGATTCGATTATAAAAACATACATTTTAAAATAAATATTCAATTCAATTGGCCAACGCCCACTTAGCTTTTAACAATTCAAACATATCAATATAACTGATTAAAACATGCTCTATTCCATTTTACTTCATTTCGGGAAATTCCTTAGAGATCCTTGAACGCCTTCTTCACGTCTCCTTTTTATTCGCACGGATCTTTTGACACCTGTAATTACATGATTAGAATCATTTAATACATTTCCTTTTCCAGAACTCTCAGGATAATCTCCGTCAGGAAATCCAGCGAAATCACGTTCCTCATCATCTTCCCGGAATCTTTTGTTATTCACAACATGTGCTAGGACATTGTTCGCCCGTGATCCTTCAGCTCTCAGTTTCAATTGATTTCTGTGAGCAGATGAAATGTGACCATTGATTGATATTTGAAAAACATTGATTGACAATCTTTTAACGAAAACTGCCTCTAACCAACGAGCAAAATCCTTTCTATAGTTTCGATACCATATTTTATCCCCCATCACCAAGTTATTAAACTTATCGGACTTTTTAACATGTTGATCTCTTGTATATGTTTTGCTGTTTATAATTGGTTGATTGGTAGATAACCTTTGTTTGAAATTGTTCTTAGGATTTATCAAATCCAATATAGTTTTTGGTTTGAATGATAAAACATGTTCGGAAGGAAAGTTTCCACTTTTTGTTAAGCAACCATTTCTATAATTTATCAGAAAAAGGTTAATTTTCTCTTCTATATCCAAACTCTTCATTTGAGGATCAAGGAAGAATTTCTTCAAAACTTCCTTCGCAGTTCGTACAGTCCTTTCTGCCTGTCCATTACTTTCGGGGTGATACGGAGGACTTTTAAGAACCACAACACCTTGCTTTTGCATAAATTCAACGAATTCAGCTGAATTGAAAGGTGGTCCTCCATCGGTTACAAGAACTGCGGGCAAACCAAAACGAGCGAATATATTTATAAACTTTTTTAATACTTTTTTGCAATCTGTCCCAAATCTCATGTATTCCAACTCAATCCATTTTGAGAAACTATCCACAATCAACAAAAATACCTTTTCTCCTAAATGGAAAAAATCCGCGTGAACGCGACTAAAAGGGCGAGTAGTGGGTATCCAAGGTGAAAATACTTTGTTCTTAGAAACAACTTGTGTTCGATTACAAATCTCTCAGTTTTTAACGTAATTTTCGATATCTGTATTAATACCGAACCAAAAAACTACCCTTCTAGCCAACTGCTTTATTTTGACCATTCCAGCATGATTTGAAAGCAACATCTTCAAAATGTTAGGTTGTAAAGTTTTCGGAATAACCACTCTTTTTTGGAATAACAGGCAGCCCGAATGTATTTCCAAGTCATGAGCTTGAGCTTTAACATTCTTAAAAGCGCGGTCAACTCTTTTTGGCCATCCTTGATTTATGAAATCAAAGATTTTAGAAATATAAGGATCTGTTTTTGTTTCCGCGGAAATAAGTTTGAAATCTATTGGCAAATTTTCTGAAAAGTTTAGACTCTTGACAAATTCTTTGTCCAAACTTCGTTGTACTGAACAGGGAAGAGGAAACCGCGAGCAAAAGTCCGCGTTGCCCATTTTATTTGAAGGTCTGTATCTAATCTCAAAATCATATATCAAAAGTTCCATGATATATCTCTGTAAACGGGTTACAAATATAGATTGTTTTTCTTCTTTGCCAAATACTCCAAGTAAAGGCTTATGGTCAGTGTATAAAACAAACTTTTGACCGTATAAATAACGATGGAACTTCTTTACACAAGTCACCACAGCCAATGCTTCCAAATGTAGAATTGGGTACTTTTTTTGTGAATCGTTAAGGCTGAAAGAAGTAAACATAATAGGTTTTTCTTGATCACCTACAGTATGGGCTAAAACACCCCTTAGACCATGATTACAAGCATCTGTCACCACAACCAGAGGCTTTTTTGGATCAAAATATTCCAGAACATTAGATTTAAGAAGGTATGATTTACACTTTTCAAATTGTTCGTTACAATTTTCGTCCCAATTGTATTTGGAATCTTTTTTTAAAAGTTTATAAAAGCAGTTCAATCGAGAAGACAGGTTTGGTATAAATTTACCTGATACAATCTTATTTGGCATTCATCCTTGTTTCTTCCCGACACAATCAAATCATCTAAATAGCATGAAACTCCTTCTAAGCCATGCAAAATTTGGTCCATCACCGATTGGAAAACACTTGCGGATGACGACACTCCCTGTGGTAACCGATGATATTTGTAAAGACCTTTGATTGTGTTAATAATTATAAATTTTTTAGAATATTCAGTTAATTCCAACTGTGTGTAAGCACCTGCTAAATCGAGTGAGCAAAACACTCTTGCTCCGGATAAAGTTGAAAAAATATCCTGAGCAAGTGGAAGAGGATAAGAGTTTGGCACAATAATCTTATTTACCGAAACTTTGCAATCTATAGCAAGCCTCAAATCATTGTTTTTTTTTTGACAATAGCTATCACAGGTGATGCCCACTCACTAGCTTTCACCGGTGTTATTATACCACTTTTTTCAAGGAAATTTAAATGCTCCATAACTTTTTCTTTTAGCCTCAACGGTACTGTATAGTTTTTTTTTAAATATAGGACGATCTTTTTTAAAAACTAAGTCACCTTTGTAACCTTTAATTGGCGTAGAAAAATCCTTATTGAAAATTGTTTTGAATCTGTGTTTCAAATTTACAATAGTTCGTTCATGTTCGTTTTTGGTGCGTTTGAAGTCGAAGCTTGGGGTCGTGTTTTCAGTAGAATCGTCCAAGAACCGAATTGATTGTTGAGACCTTTTTCTTTCAAAACAATTTCTTCTTATATGTCCCTTGACATTACAGAAATTACAAACCACTCCGCCTCTTGATCGATCACGGGAGTACGAACGATCCCTCTGATTGTAGCTGAATCGATTTTGACGATCGCGAGAAGGATGAACCTCTCGTCTACTACCATGTCGACCAATCCGTTCAATGGCGCTTACTCTTTCAGTTGTTTCGATTCTAAAAGAATGTTTTGCCATTTGTTCCCGAGCGATTAATATTCTTTCAATTTCTTCCAAATTAGGATTCTCCAGCTCATAAATGCGCTCTCGAGCTTTCAAATCTGAGGCACCGAGGGCAATACGATCTCGAATTTGATTTACTTTTTCCTCAGAATCAAACCCGCAGCTTTCAGCCAACAATTTGACATCTAAAATAAAATCCTCGACCATCTCGTCCTTGCCTTGCGTTCTTCCGTAAAATTTCTCCTTTCGTTTCATTTTTCCATCAGTTTTGTCGTAACGGGTTTTCAATCGATTAATTACATCAATATATTGTAGCGAGTTTAAATCGACTCCAGGAAAAAGTTTTTTTATTTCGCTAAATACGGTTGCGCCTCCAACCGTGATAAAAAGTGATTTTCGACTGGATTCCGGTACACTGTTATAATTGAACACATATTCCAGGCGTTTCGCATAATCAGCAAAAGATGTACCTGGTACATATGAGGTGGTATGAATAAGAAAATAGCAATTGCTTTGATAGCTTTTACTTTGCTCGAATGTTAGAATGGCAGAATTTAAAAGCATTTGCTCAACTAGATATGAAAAAGCAGAGTAGAACATTTACTTTCATCCAGCTCCGGATAAAAAATATGCTTGCCATTCGAAGTATTTGACTCACAAAACTGCTCGAAAATAGCAAAAGCAATTACTAGCTCTTTATTCATATCAGCCATGGTTCTACAGATCCAATGAAAGTATTCATTGCTTCTTAACTTTTGCTGTCGAGAAAAAAAAATCCTCAGAGAAAACTCAATCAACAAATCCAAACTGTTTATGTCGCGCGACACTATTGAACAGGTTGGTCAGTTTTTTTTTGTTGCACTGTTGAACGCGACAAAATATCGATTTACTGCAAACAATCTTAAATGTTGCGAAGAATGGATGAACTAAATAATAACCGAAGGTAACTCACCTCTCTTATTGCGCTCACGAGATATTCTCGCTTTACAGCTTGAACAAAATTACCGCCGAAAAATGCAATGGTGGCGAAGGAACGCTTTCAATCCCAAGATGTCCTATATGATCGAATGAAACGCGGTTTTGAACAAAATCCGGTTCCACAGCACAGTCTACCTTCTCAATACTTCCTTCAAACCACTATTTAAGCACAAGTTATTTGTTGAATATCTGGCTATACTGTTCTTTGTTCCAACACTAGACAATCAGAAACCCATAATAATGATTTACGGCTCTATACTTAAATCCACACAATACGCATTCAAGCTTTGTGCTACACTGTTTAATAAAATAGGAGGTGTGTACAGGCTCCTTGTCCTCGTCGCCACTATTATAGCCGGATATTCCTTCGTAGGTTCCACTTTATTTAAAACACCAATCGTACTCGCTTGACAGTCTGATCCGAACTGATCATCTCCTTTATTTCTGGTCATCTTCTCCTTGTTACTATTTAAATGTTCGTGTACCGTAGGGTATCGATTACTGACACGACACTGTAAAGATGGTCAAATCGACCGTGTGCAGCATTCTCAAACGTTTCCGTGAGATGCATACTATCGATCGGCAGAGATGTTAAAATCGCGAGTCTACATACTCGCACTTTGCCCTTCTTTGCAGAACGATTTTATTTCGTTAAACTCAAACTGCAATGATGCTATCTAAAGTTCAACTCGGAAAGCATCAGGAAGTAAGCTTCGGGTAAACTCGGCAGGAGTAAACAGCAATCGGGGGAAACATCAGCGAAGCGAACGTACAGTTCTGCGAATTCAAAATTCAAATCGTTTTCGTTCGGCAGCCGAACACATCAATCGGACAACACATGGGGGCGTGGCTAAAAGTGATGGATACAAGGGAACGGGAAACGAGCGAGAGAAGGGTGCGAGGTATGTTAACTCGGTCCGTCGGGCAACGATCGCTCGTGTGCATTCGTGTACGGTAAGCATCGTTCTGTTGTTTCGTTGGTGTGATTTTATTCCTGCGAGGCATGGAAAACATCAATGCAGAACTGTTCTCTTCGTTTTGTGTGCAATTACGTAATGATTGGAACGAAGATAAAATCAATCTGCACACAACAAGTTAAACTCGGAAAAAATCAGCCGAATGATTCTTTCCGAAGCGAGTTTACACACCGCTGTCGATCGGCAGGTTCATACCAAGCGTTATAGTGGACCTAAGGATCGGAAACTGTATTTGAAGGTGTTGAGAACGATCAAGGTAAACCCAGGGCAGTCGGACTATGACATCGCAAAGAAATTCAATGCCGACCGGCCCGGTAGTTATACAACAAGGTTCTAACGAAGAACGACGGATGAATCCTCATGGGTGTCGAAACGTACGTGAAGATGGATTTTGGACGGCTTCCTGGCCAAAATTTTTACAAAGGCACTGGTCTGGGTGATGTCCCCGGCAAATTCAAATACGTTTTTGCCGATAAGTTTGCAAGAAAGTGTTTTATCTGGCTAGGCATTTGCAGCTGCGGACGAAAAACCCGGTTTTTGTGAAAAACAAGACCATGGACTCCAAAATGTACAAGGAAGAGTGCCTGAAAAACGTTTTTTCCGAACATTAGATCTCACAAAGGACCAGTAAAGTTTTCGCCAGATTTGGCAAGCTGCCACTACAGCAAAGAAGTACTACAGTGGTATCGGGATAACGGGTGGATTTTGTCGAAAAGGACATCAACCCACCCAACTGTCCTCAATTCCGCCCTATCGAAAAATTTTGGGCAATTGTCAAGCAGAAGATGAAGAAGAATGGTAGGACGGCTCGGGATGCAACAGAGATTAAGAGATTGTGGAACAAAATGGCCGCTGAGGTCAGCGAATAGGGTGTCCAAAGTATGATGAGTGGTACTCGACGAAAAGTTCGAAATTTCATCAAAACAACATCGGAATATTTTTTTTATTATTTTTCCTTTAAAGTGCAATAAAAACCCTACATTTTGAGTACAACACATTTTTATTTCGTTCACATAGCACCATTTTTAATGCGTCCAAATTTAACGTGATCCATGCTTTAGTAAAGAATATCATTGCTGGTCGTTTTGTACAAAATATGATGATTTGCCTAGACTCTGCTCCTTTAGAAAAAAAATGCAATTTTAAAAACATAAACTTCGGTTTTCGATTTCAGTTACTTTTAAAAGAGAAGTATTGGACCAAAAAGGAACATAAATTAAAGGAGGAGGATGCAGCTACCTAAAATACAGATTAGACGAAGTATAAGTTGAAAAAACTGACCAATATCATGGCTGAAAAAAGTGTGCGCAGGGCATTAGGTGATATGAAGAATAGAGTAAATTTTTTTTTTCTTACAAAAGAAGATAAATAATTTTTTTCATGAATTGTTATAAAATTACCGTCATTTCCTTGGTAGAAAGTATTTCGATCAAACGAATGATTTTTGAGATACTTGATTTGTAACTGTCCCATTTCTAAAAGAACTAAGCTTTAATTTGCATTCCAAATATATTTTTTCGTATAAAAATGAATAAATTTTGCAATAAATTATCCAAAAAACCCAAGAATTTATTCACTGTTTATTCGACAGCAAAACTAAAAAATACAACGAAAAGCCATCACAATTCAGAGCCGTATTTGAATAAGAACAGCGGGGAACACGCTCTCTACATTGAGGGGTTTTCAATTTCAATGTTCATTTTAATTCCAAAAATGCATAAGGCTGAAATAAATATGAAACTCATCTTTAGTCAACCCCCCCCCCCCTCACTTTTCCCGAAAATGCGGAAGGGGGGAATAAATAAAGTTTAAGGTATTTTATTGCAAAAAAATTCTTTGAAATTTCAAACATTTTGAAGAGCGAAAGTGAAAATCTCAAATATGGGAACTGTATCACCTTTTGCATTTGGGATTTTTCTAATCTTCGATCTAAAACAACTTTTTTTATTTCAATGTTAGGCATACTATAGATTGTATACAAGACTGTTGCAATCCAATTTGTTCCAATTTATTCAAAATTTGGATCATTTTTTATTATCCTCCCCTTGTGATGTTTTAACTCCAAGTGACAGAAGAAGGATTTCAAATTTCTGCTAGCCTTATTGATGAATATCGGTTCAGTAGCTCTGCAGCTGGAGCCAACACTGTAAACCATTTTTTGCTCATTGACTTTTTCACCAAGAATCACTGAATTACTGTTGAATCCTAGTTATGTATGTATGTATGTATGGTTCCCCCATCGGTAGCAAGGTCCTGCCTATGTCTGTGTGGCTTGGCATTCGAATTAAATTCTAGGGCTTCCACGGCCGATGGTTCGTCGAAGGAAGGCATCCAACTCTCAAAAACATACAATGGTTGGCGACCCACTCCGCTTGCAATAGTTTCTTCAGGTTATCCCCAGATTTATTCCCTCTAAAATATCCCTACCCCAAACGAGAGTATATGGCCGTAAGGAAAATTACTCAAATGATCTGAATAATACGATTATATGTATGAATTAAAAAAATAGTTATAAATAATGTTTTGTTTTAAAAGGATACGTATCTGTAAGGATAAACGTTAATATGCATATATAATTAAACCAGCATGGGGACGTTTTGTCCTTTTTCATCCCAGCTTACGGTAATGGATTCATTCGACTAGCGATATGTATTGTCAATTGCATGAATTTTTAAACTATTGAGAGAATCTGTCTTGACAGATAACAATTCCGCACTCACTTACACCATCACATTCTTTATATAAACTATCATGTGCTAAAAGTTGAAAAGGTACTATACGAAAAAAGGACCAACATCAGAGTTCAGTTTCTTCAAATTATTTCTACCAAAAAATCAACTTTCATACGCACCGTTGTCGTCTTTAACAAACTGCGCAGATTGCATCTATTTAGACTCCCGTGCAAACAATTTGCGCGCAGTAAGACCTAAACATAGACAATGACACATATCGATATTCTTTACATCTTTGGATAAAATTGAATTAAAAACAATTGCGACTGGTGTGTCAGTAAAAATTGTCAGTGAATCCATAATTTTTGGCTAATTTTTCAGTGATTCGAAAAACGCCCGAATAATGCATGATTTATTTGTTCCACTTACATTTTTGTACCCGAATGTACAGGATGCATTCTGTTTTCTGTTCGTTTCTTTTCATTTGTTGATCGGTCAATTTTCGTTATCAAACTCCTTGGTTCGCATTTCATAATAATTTTCGCCAAAACAATAACGATTATGCCGTTTGGAAATGTGATTCGAAAATCAGAAGCGAGCAACGGCTGATTTGAAAAACTGACACGGGTTGTCTATGTGTGCGTCAGTGCGAAAATATTTCTGCGTGGAAATTATTTGCACAGGAGTCTAAATAGGTGCAATTTCCGCAATATTAAACAAACTTTCTTTTCGACATTGTTCATATCAGATATCAATACAGTGTTCTCTTCCTTCCATTTAATAATAAATAACAATAAAATGAAAAAATATAATCAGAAATATTCATTTAAAAATGCTGCAAAGTATGGAAAAATCAAACGAAGAATTACGCATGCGATTTGAATCAAAATCTTCAACTGTTAATTTTCTTTAAAACTGAAAAGCATATTTTATATAGATTTTTAAATGATACATACAAACAAAATTTAATTTTCAAAACATTTAAAATTGTTATTTTACTTCGTCATATGGTTTGACCATGTGGAGCCCAAATTCTCCCTTTTTTTTTTCAAAATAATGCTCAAGCGTACTCTCTCGCCTTTCACTATCGCTTTCAAATCAACCATACAACTCTTGCAAATGCAAGACTTGTTCATCACCCTGTGGTAGCCCAACCACCTTCTTACACACATACCTAAGTACTGAAAATGAATATTTTACATTAAGCACGAAACCCACTGTTGAATCCTAGTTATACGTAAAAATGCTGTAAAAGTCATATTTTTGTTTTGCAGTCGATTCTTGTAAATCGAAGATACTCGAACGTAAAAAAAAATTGAAGATTTTGATGCGAAATCTACCGTAAATCATCCTTTGGACATAAAATAAGTATCATGGAACGGACTCACCATCCTCAGATCTGAGCAGGTTTCATCTCTGTAATAATGTTGACGAAAAAAATTCTGTGTGTTTGAGAAAAAGAATTCTGAATTTCTGTGATTTTACCGAAAAATTCTGTAATGGTTTTCTGTGATGCTTTTTCCTCTATTTTCATAGAAAAATTCATGATTAATTGGGTTTTTTTACATTTAAGTTTGGCAAAATCAATTAAAATTACATATCCCATCATACTTTTTTAATTTAAGGTAAAAAAAATCTAAATTTTGTATTGGCTAATAAATAATAATTTTGGAAATCGAATGGGATTCGTGATTTGGTTGAAGTAACTTGTTATGTGGAAAATTCTAGGCTTTAATTGACTAGTCTCTAGATTACCGTACAATTTGGGCATAATTGGTAAGCGAATGCCGACTGCTGGTTGTTCGTTTGGCATGAGGAGCGGTAGGAATATCAATCATTTATTTCTTTTTTCACCTGCATAGTTACATTTTGAAGATGGAATGTTTTGCTCTTATGTTTTTGTATTTCCCTAGACTAAATTGATTCAAGCCTCCCAAATATTAATGGAGTAACTAATATACGTTCAAGAAAAAAAAAATAGATTAGCGTATTGCGTCTTAGGAATCAATAAATGTTGATACTTTTTGGAATTTTAAGAATTTCATACTTATTATACTGTCTTTTTTACTGTTTTGATTTAGCATTTCGTGCAATATTTAATCCATTTTATCTCGCGAGCATGATTGATCTTTTTTTTTATCTTATTTTTTATCTATGTTAATTCTTTGTAAGTATTTTTTAGAAACTGGAAAAAGGTCGTGAAACGGTATTGAGCATTCAACTTAAGGTAAGATTTGGGTTCAATGGAATGGTAAGATTTTGAGTATGGTGTTGTATGGTAAGATTGATTTGCTATATTTCCATTTTAAATGATTTATTTAATATATAAATATAAGAATGACCAATCAGGTGCCAGCTGGGCAGGTATCTACACGTATGCGGAATATCTGTCGAAGATTCATTGCATGTTAAATGTGATGAATTTTAAAACAGCTGTGTAGGTGATTGACTCATTCACTCATATAAAACTATCACATACACGTTAAACATCCACGCCACAACAGTTCATACGAAGCCATGGTGTCGGGTATGCGGTAATTTGCATTACAGATTCGCCGAAATATTAATCTAAAGGATGCAATTTAGCGCATGCGTTGGTAAACTGCGGTGAATCCGTGCACCCATGGTGGATTATAAAAAAAAAAAATAAATAATAATTTTGGAAATCGATTCAATATTCAAAAATTCTGTGAAATCTGTGAATTTTTCAAAATTCTGTGTCACTGACACAGATTCTGTGATGAAAATTTACTCAAAATTCTGTGAAATTACAGGTTTTTCTGTGATTTCGGCAACCTTGCTCTGTACAGCACATAAGAAAAACGTTGCGTGATTTATTTATTACGCCGAAGGAAACTGCAACTTTCGATCCCGATCGCTCGATCACACTTAACGATTAGTGACACTTCCGGCAATTAATTTTTTTAATAGTAGGACATTTAAAATCAATTTTACCACTTAAATATTTAAAAAACCTAATTTTGAGCGTCGGATAGAAAAAAAAAAATGCGTCCTTTGCCAACAAACCATGGCCTACTTCTCTTCTTGTTTAGGAGATGTTCTAAGAAGACTAATTCGCTCACAAAATTTAGCTAACTATTAAACCAATGACAAGCCAATAAACGTGAAGTTGTGTAGCCTAATTTATAACGGATTTTTGTTTGTCTATGGATTAAAGAAAGAATTGTTGGAGTAACCATTTTATTAAACAAACTTTATCCTTTCAAATTTCTAGGACATAATTCCGCTTTCCCTGGATGAAACCTGGATCCAGCACTGCGTACTTATCAGTTCTCGAAAATACTCCCAGTTTCGTTTACAAGCTTTTGTTCGAAAATGAACCATAAACTAAGCTTGACGCCCCCAAAATTCGGCAAATATAAAAACGGGACTGGAGCTTATATTCCAGTCAGTTATTGGTCAAAAATCGTGGTACGCGGAAAAACGGAAACGACTCGGGAAAATTAGTGATTGTGCTGTGCAAGAAATGAAGTGATGTACTCAGGCAAAATGTTTGCAGCTTACATCAATTTGTGTGTTGCAATACTCTGGACTGTTCAAGTGAATTGTTACTATGAAAATCAGTAAGTGTCAGCTTAAATTGGGACTTAGAAATTTTGACACTTATTGTTGGAAAATAGTTTTTGAATTTGAATCAAGTGTAACCGATTGTACTGTAGTAATCAAGAGTTTCTACCGAAGTTGAAAAACGTGCTGAAGTGAAGTTTCTGATCTGAGTTCTGGAAAAATTCAGATTTACGAGAACTCGGAGGCAACTTTAAAAAAAAATCATTCCAAAATCATCTGGAATATCGAATATTTTGGAGATTTCAGGAGATTGTACACAGCTTCAATTTGTACTCAGAAATTGGTTTATATTTCTTGATAACAACGGAGCATAACTATTTGCATGTTCATCATAATATAGATATTGTTTCTACTATAGGGATATTATTAAGTGCAGGATGTATGTACATAAGTAGACTCAGTATTCGATTACTAGAAGAAAAATACCGATTATTCACGTGAAAGTGTGCACCTAAAAAGTGGGCGTCACTTCTAGCTCCAAAAAAGCTAAAACATCGACGCCTCTTTTTTATACAATGATATCATATGTAGATTTTACATTAAGAAAAAATCCTGCGAATCTGATAGTGTGTTCTTACTACTTTTTTTATCTCGTGTCAAAATATTGAATCAGTATTTTTGATTGGAATATGAAAAGTTTTTGGAAGAAAATTGAAGCAGAAATGAGAGTGAAGTGCTTGTATCATTCGGTAAAAGAGTTATAGGTACAGATCATTTTGTGAACCCTGGCAAGGCAAACCGACCAACATGAATTTTGAATCGCTGTAAAAAATAGTACCGTAAAACGGGGTAACTTTGATCGGCGGGGTAAATTTGACCAACAATAAAATTCTCCACATTATGTATGTATGTATGTTGGTTATCCAAATGGGTACACGGATTCACCGCAGTTTCTGCCTAAGTATGTGCTCACATGCATTCTTTAGATTATCAAGCTCGACAAATCTCCAATGCAGCGCGCCACCATACCCGGACCCCATGGCTTCGTATGAACTGTTATGGAGTGAATGTATTGTGTTGATGTAGGTTTATTTTGGAAGAACGAGTCAACCAGGTGGGCTAGTTTATTTACAGGTATTCCGGCATCCGTGTATATACCTGGCCAGCTTGCAACTGATTGAACATTCTTATTATATAAGGTACACCGGGGTAAGTGTGGACGGGTTTTCGTATAGTTCCACTTCCACAAATCATTAAAAAATCAGCAGTGGAGCAATTTTGAAAAATTGACGTTCAATGTGATGCAGAACATGTTGTTACAAAAGCTGAAGAGATGAGCTCGATAGAAGCAAAGCGAAAAAAGTTATCACGTAAATCGTTATGGACGGCTGGTGTCTTCACTTACCCCGCTTTATGGGGTAAGTGTGGACGGTAGATTTTCCCTTTGATTGCTCAGGAAATTTTCAAAAAAATTGTGTTTTCTTGGTAGAATACGTTACTTTATTGCTCGAACCGTCCAAAATTTTGAAAAAAGTTCATGATACTATTATTATAGTGTGTAATTTATGTTACAACACACGAGATCCGATTTTATCAAAAACACAGAACAAATAAGTACTTTACTCAAATTTTCATGATCCGAATGCTAAATATAGCTAAATAATACAACTCATAAAGGATGAAGGACAGAAAATTGAAAAAATGTAAACATCAAGTCTTTTTAAAGCCGTCCACACTTACCCCAAGTAGGGGTTGGAGACAAAATTTTAGTTTTTTGTAAATAAACTCTTTTTTCTTAATTTTTAACCGCCGTTTCTTTTCCTAACTGGTTGTTTGGAATGTAAGGATTGTTTCAATGTAGAGTTTTTCATCGAGAGCCAGCTAGTTTAGGAGAAATTTGCAATTGAAAAAGATGCACATCAACTCGACATCGTAGTTGAAAATAGAAAATTCCGAAAAAGTCGCTGTAAACATCCGTTATTGTCTGAATCGTATCTTTTTCACAGTTATTGGATAGATTACAAGTAAATTGAACATTCTGCATCAAAAGTTTGAAAAAATAGTGCACAGTATTGTTTTTATAGCCATCGTCCACACTTACCCCGCGTCCACACTTACCCCGGTGTACCTTAGTCAATTATATGAGAAAACACATCTTACCTGTCGGCCACTCATGGGATTCGAACCCAAAAGTTTTTCTTGCCGCTACCGGGAATCGAACCCAGTACGCCTGGCATACCAAAACCAGACTCGCGCCAGCCTATCCACTAGACCACATCGGCGCTACAATAAAATTCTCCACATTATCATCAATAACTCGGTCTATAGTTAGAATTTTTGAAAACTGTTTTCTACGTTTGAAATCCTTTTAATTGAGTATCAAATAGGCAAAATTTGGTTTGTATTTGAAATTTTTTTCTGCAAATGAAAATCTAATTTCCAAATCTTTAAATTTCTATTTTTTTCAAAGGCTCGCAAACAAACAGCTCTTCTGATGATACCAAAAAGCATTTAGAAGCAAACGGGTTGTTTAATGTGAAAGAAAAACTTTTTTTCTTCGTATATGAGTAATTATAGTGCTATGTTTATAGTCATTCTATGATAAATTTTTGATATTAAAAAAATTAGGTCATTTTCCAAGAGTTAGCCCGTATTGGACAAATGGATAGGAACCTAATAAAATCGTTTACTTTGAAGGAAAAATGAAAATGGAAATAGCGGGAGGGCCTCGGGGAATGTGTGAAGGTAGAATTTTATTTGTATTTTGAAGCTCAAACTATTTAGCAATTATTATAATTTTTGCCCCTAAATGTAGGCAGCATCATGATTCTTTTTTCGATTATAAATATTTTTAAAATAAAACGTAAGAAATCAATGTTAAATTGATTAAACAAGCATATGTAAATATTATGAAGGTGTTTTGTATCCTCCAGAAAAGAGACTGATCAATGTCACCAAAGCAACCAATTCTGAACAGAGACGAAAACGATTTTTAAATCAAATTTAAAGTATTCTAATAAACTTCTGTATCCATGTTTTACGTTCAGAGGAGTCCAGTGCTGGTTTTAAAAATATAAAACATGCCACATTTCCCTTAACAGATAAAATAATCGAAATATATTGAAAAAAGTGATCAATATTACCCCGGATTACGGTATCCACGAATAACAATACTGGTTGTGCATGACGGGTGATGACGTTGACAGGAAAGTTGGTAGTTTTTTCACTGATTTGCGAAAACATGCGTTTTACATTTTACCAACAGAACGGGTACTTGCGACAAACAGAATGATGAAAAGACTGAGTCGATTTGGGGTCATTTTTTAATTTCTTAAACCCTGGGGTCTAAAAAGCTTCGTTTTGGTTCAAAACTCATCCACCATTTTTTGCACAATTTTTAAGTAGCATTTACATTAGTAAATTTGAACTTTCAGGTTTATATGGGAAAATTGAATATTTTGTTCTGAAAAATCAACATCATTTTTGTTTCTTTTGTGGAACCAAGCCTGCTATTGGTTTTTGTGCCAATTTATAAAGTCTCAAGGAAATTTTCCACTGAACGGATAAATCCGGGAAACTAGCATCCTTAATCTACCACTTCATGGTACTTGACCAGTGCTGAACAAACATTTGATATGTTAAGAAATGCTACTAAATAAAATTCTACCAGGTCATTTTCACCATCTTTCATTTCTTCTAACTTTCTATCCGTCTAAATATAAAAATGTCATAGTCTAAAGATGTTCTTACTGAAAAGGACATCTCATCTCTCCGATAAGGTCAATAAATTAGGAAACAAACATAAGTTACGGAGATTAATCAATTCATAATATTTTGAGCTAGCTTTGGGATTACACATTGATTTCACTAGTTTACCAAATTTAAAAAAAAAATCGTGAACTTGATTGACTGACAAATATTTTTAATGTAAAATCGGGCGCAGAATCCGAAAATGAAATTCAAAAAAATCTCAGTAGAACCGTTTTTGAGTTATGCTCCAAATATGAAATTTCGGAAAAAATAAAAAAAGTTCTTGTACTTAGATTAATATACATATCTCGGACGGCATAACAGTAATTTGAAATCCCTCTTTCGCATATTGAAAGTAAATAAATTTTCTATTGATCATCTGAACACTGTTTTTGCATATGATCAACACCATTGTTGAAATAAGTGACTTTATGATAGAAAAAAAATATAAAAAAACGCATTTTTTTTAGAGAAAATTTTGTTTCAGCGAAAGTTTTAGACTCGATTGCAACATTTAAAAAATCTGATTTTCTTTTGCGCTTAAATGCCAATTTAAAACAAAGATTTCAAGTGGTTTTTTATCAAAATCGGTTGATAAATAGTCACAGTCTTCGGATAAAATATTTGTCTCAACTTAGGCTTTAAGAAAATCAACCATCAAAAACAATCGGCTAGTGATGAAAAAAGTTATTGATGAAAAACCAGTATTTTCGTTCCTCCAGGGCAAAATACCTTAAAATTTAATTCACGTTTGAGACTCAAGAAACCCCCCCTATGGTCAGATCTTCCTGAAATTTGGCATGTGACCTTTTGGTAAGCTAATAAATAATTTTCACTTGGAGCGAGTGAGATTTATCATGTTTCATTCTTCCTATACTATGATAAGTGTACTGCGGTTCGTTGAATTATTAAAAACTACAAAACATACTGTTATGGTAAAGTAGCCATAACTTCTTCAATTTTTAACCGATTTTGATAAATAACCGCTTGAAATCTTTGTTTTAAATTGACATTCAAGCGCAGAAGATTTTTTAAATGTTATCATCGGGTCTAAAACTTTCGCTAAAGCAAAATTTCTATTATTAAGTCACTTATATCAACAATACTGTTGATCATACGCAAAAACAGTGTTCAGATGATCGATAGAAAATTTATTCACCTTCAATATACAAAAGAGGGATTTCAAATTACTGTTATGCCGTCCGAGATATTTTAATCTAAGTACAAGAACTTTTTTTTATTTATTCAAAATTTCATATTTGGATTAAAATTTAAAAACGGTTCTACTGAGATTTTTTTGAATTTCATTTTCGGATTCAGCGCCAGATTTTACATTAAAAATGACTTTCAGTTTACTAAGCTAAAAAATGCTGTAAACTAGTGTTTCAGACGCAAGTTCACACACGGGAGTTTTGTTGGACTGCCAACCGCCCAAGAAACCAAAAGTCACATATATACTTGAATAAAAGCTTTGAAAGTTACACATTGGCTGACAAAGAGAATCAACTGTCCAATTTCCTTGAGTTAACTTTATGTGATCTTTAATGAACTTGAAAATTGCAAAAGTGTTTAATATGTACGTTGTATGTAACTTATTATGCTCAATTCCCATAAGTGAACTATATGTACTCATTGATGAACTTGGGAGTTGCAATAGTGATTTTTATTGTAGTTTGTTGGGGACAGTCACATAAAGGGAGGGTACGCACTTAATCTTTTCTCTTGTGGTCGGAACGATGTCGTCCTGTATTTTCAACAACTGAAATAACAGTACGATTACAGGACAGACAAATAGATCAGTAAAACAACTGTCAAATTCACCTGTAGGCTCAAAACAATGTTTTCCTGTAATCTGCAGGGCGTTTTGTCACTTTTATGTGAGCCCGAAACGGGTTCTCTTGTGATTTGTAGTGAATTATGCTATCCTTTTCCCTGGTTCTTTTTTTTTATCAATCCCAATACACAATGAAACACAATTGTTTTCTAAACAATTCCAACATATTTCATGTTTTTTTTCACTTTTTGCAAATTTTACCACTTTTAATTTAAAAAGTTTTTAGTCGAAAAATTAAAGTCGAATGCAATTGCTCTAATAATAAAAAATAATTTATTAATTTTATTACAATTCGTTGGGTGGAAGTGAAACTTATCCGCCTTGCCAATCATGGCATTGAAATCCTTGCGCTCCGGATCCATGTCAGCTAAATAAGTAGATTTTTTTCTCCAAACTAAATCAAAGCTTCGAAACCGGGGCGAAATAATCTTTCACCCGAAACTCCCAGTCTTTGAGGTTCTCCACATATTCACACTTGTCTTGGTGCAAAATTCACCGGAACCTAGTCCCGTTCGCACATAATGTTGTATCGTTTTCCGCTGGCGCTCAACTTAAATTTCAATATTTAGCTAAGTGAACAAAATAATCTGCGCGACTACCAACAACCGAAAACTACAACGGGCGGTAATTGCAAAAAAAATTACTGGCTGAAATGTTTGGCGGTTAAAATATGCACTGGAAAAAAAAGAAAAACAATCCTTTTGCTTTCTAAAAAGAGAAAGAAAATTTGACAAGGAATATGTCTACCGTGATACAGAGGAACATTGTCCTGAGATTCACGGAAAAGGTTCATGGTCCTGTGCACTTGTAGAAATGTCATCCTAAATTTCAGGAAAAATGATGTTTCACGAGATTCGGGTGGTGTTTCGTTCGAATTTTGTGTAAATTGAAAAATTTCCCTGTGGATCGAACAATCACTATCACGAGCGGAATATTTGCAATCTAAGTGTGTGTATAAAAGTGCTTAAAACAAGATTTACAAAGTCACAAAAAGTGCATTGAAGTTCTTTCTTCCTGGCTGGCTGGCTGTCTGGTTTGGCGGGTGTGCCAACACCACTTCGAGTTTTAGTTTCAGTTAGAACAACATCTAGGCGTGGTCTAGTAGTCGATTCTCATCACGAAGGTCGGGGTTCAATCCCCAAGCCGGGCAAGTTTTTTTCAATAAGCAATAAGCGATATATGTAGGAAATGTAGGAGAGAAGCAATTGAGCAGAAAATTGAACAAATTTCGGCAAACTTCGGAATCCAGCGCGGACATCAAGGCGGTGCCATGTAGAGAGAATGTTTCGCTCATTTTACGATTTTTGGAGGCTGCATTGAAAGGCCGCTGGAAGCTGAATAGAAGGTCATTAAGACTTGTTGTGGAACTTGAAAGTATCAGTGATGGGGCTTGAAATTTGTAGCTCTTATTATATTGTTTATTATATGTAGGTCAGAAAATAGGGTTCGTCTATTTAAACTATCAGCACGTTCGGGATCAGCTAGTTTTAATATAAAATTCTTTTATTGCATTTCTCCAGACCGAAAATTCTTACCAGCGATGGACATTTGATCATCGAATCGGCTGTGGATCGAAACATCTCGATAACGCTGAAGGGTAACGGTTTTCTCAACGTTGGTGATCTGAGTCTGCGCAAGGTGATACAGAGTCTTGGCAACGTAACCTCCGGAGGTACAGGAGACTCTCCGCTGCCGAACCTGCTGGACGGATCGGCTGCCCAACTTCGGGAACTCATCGGGCTGGTGAAGGGTCCTAACGGGCTGTTCAAAAGGGTTGCCGACCTAGAGAATGGGTAAGATTTGTAAAAACAATTGCGGAACAGAATCAAAACTGCCGTTTGGTCCTTTTCTCAGCACTTCAGCAGCTGGTGGAGGTCGTGAAAGGGTTCGCATATTCAACATCAATAGACGGTTGCAAACACTGGAAACCAAAGTGAAGAACATTGCCAATAAACTGAGGGAAAATAATTGTAAAACAAGTCCTTGTCAAAATGGCGGATCGTGCATTAGTTTGTACGATTCATTTGTGTGTCAGTGTCCTAAAAATTGGGAAGGACCGACCTGTGCAACCGATGTTAACGAATGCTCTGAGTTTGCCGGCACAGATTTGGGATGTCAGAACGGAGCAACGTGCAAGAACACTCCAGGTGGATACAGTTGCATATGTGCCAGCGGTTGGCAGGGAATTCATTGCAACAGTCGAAACAAGGACTGTATGACTTCGGGAAGCGAACTGTGTGGACATGGAACCTGTGTTCAAACGAAGGAAGATCCTGGTTTCAAGTGTATTTGTGAGCAAGGCTGGAAAACTAATGGGGTAACTCCTGCCTGTACGATCGATGTAGATGAATGCACAGATTCGAGGCCGCATTGTTCGAAGGACCCCGAAGTCAGCTGTATTAATCTTCCGGGGTCATTTGTGTGTGGCGGATGTCCACCGGGGTATTCTGGGAATGGATTCTACTGTGTGGATATAGATGAGTGTGAAATAAACAATGGTGGGTGTAGTACTTCTCCATCCGTAACGTGTATAAATTTACGAGGTTCATCTAAATGCGGCAATTGCCCACCTGGGTATACAGGAGATGGAAAAATATGTGAACAAAGAGGAAGCAGATGTACCCCAGGCATGTGTCACCCTCTGGCACGTTGCGTTGATTATCCCAGCGGAATAAACTGCATTTGTCCTTCTGGTTACCAGGGGTCCGGTTTTGGTCCCTCGGGTTGCCTTAGGACACCTGTCAACCCATGTCTTTTCAATCCTTGCCGAGTAAGTTAACTGCCCAAGCTACGTATTCGTGTTCATTTTCTAGAACTATATTTTCATGCTTTCAGAATGGTGGAACCTGTACAGCGGTTGGTAATAACTACACCTGCACTTGTCCGCAGGGAACGGCACTTCCAAACTGTATGAAGTTGATCAATTCTTGTGTTCCGAATCCTTGCATGAATGGTGGAACTTGTACTCCGGTTTTGGATAGGTTCGTATGCTCCTGCCCCAGTGGGTATACCGGACAGCGATGCCAGGGAGCGGCACGAGCCTGTGGAGGAATTTTGGATTCACACTCCGGAATTTTGAAACATCCTATCGATAATGGAACGTACAATCACAACGCTCGATGTGCGTGGTTGATCAAGACAAATCACACTAAAGTGTTGAATATAACCTTCAGTCAGTTCAACGTGGAAAACGCAGTTTCGACCGGAGAATGTAAATTTGACTGGTTGCAGGTAGGTTTAACAATTCCACAATTTTTTATTGGTCGAATCACATAATTAAGGTGAAAAAATATCATTCTTAAACTTAACAATTTCATTACTCATTCATTCAATTCAGGATCAAGAGCCGATTGTTCGACGCATAGGATCGAAATAAAAAAAATCTATTGTTTAAGATCTGCAACTTACTTCTTCGCTTGGAGGCAGTCAAGGTTCTCGTTGCCAAATTTAATTTGTGCAGAAAGAGTTTAGCCATCAGTGAGTGATATGATCTATTGGGTCTGCCTTTTCTTCGTTGTCCATATGGATTCCAGTGAAGCGCCTCTTTGTAGACCTGGTTCACATCGCTTCTTAGGGTATTTCTTATCTCCACTTACTTGCTCGAATCGAATTTCTTACGCCACTTAAGCTTGCCTTGTCTGCAAGATCGTTGAAATACCTTTCACAGTCCCCATATACTTAGTAGGAGAGTGGCCATTTTGGTTGACCTGTTCTTTTCCAGCTTTCGTTTTCCTCTGATGATTGACCATACTTCAGTTGTCATATCATCTTCATTCTTTCAATTTGCCGAGAGTCTATGCGCTCTGTTTTTCGACTGTGTTTCTCCTATGGATATGTGTTTGTGTGCATCGCCACTCGACCTTCTTCCCACGCCGTTAGACATTCGTAACTTGCATCCAGATCAGGATTGTTCGATCTACTGGAAAAGATTGATTTCCAAGATCGATTCAGAATCGAGCCATATAAAAAAAATCGAAGCAAAAGGATCGATATCTGCAAAATCGATCTTTAAAATTTTCGGTAATGAGGGATGTTGCCTGAGGGCAGCGTTTTGCTGAAGTAAACATTGAAATACCGACAAGAAAGCTCAAACATTCGAATATCAATGTATGAGCAATTAAAATATATGTTTTAAAATTCATGATCAGCATGTTTATAACATATCAAAAACAGAGTAAATATACGCATTTTCTATAAAACATTGATGTCGAACATTACACCAAGAAAATATGATAATTCCTTTTTCCGTTTTTGTTAACGTGAAGATTACATGCATCTTTATTAGCAAATAATTTTCATTAAAAATCAATTCCATAATTGAAATCCTATGCATGAAATTTTCTTAGATTAAAATCGGCTTTTTCGTTTAAACAAAGCATGAAAAATAGAACTCATTTATTTTCGTAGTATTCCGTCTCACGACGTAACTTCCCAGCAAACATTTATGAAGGTATAACGCAGGAACAACAGAATTATTCAAACAAATATAACAGATGAAAAGATTGTATTAAACTTATCAAAATAGCATATAGCTACAAAAGTGGAGGCGATATATCTACAATGACAAGATTCCAACGATTCGATTTTCCAAAAAAATGCAAAAATAAACAAAAAAAATGACCTCGACCGAGATTTGAACTCCAGTCCTCCGAGTTCGCAGTCCGGTATCTTACCACGATGCCAACTCATTAGTTGATTTGAAACACGCTGTAGCTCTATAGGTGAGATTTTCTTTTAACGAACCGGTCAAAGGAAGAAACCGGAGAGAGTGTCAATTGAAGGACCGCCCATTTATCGTAATTCAGTTCACTCAAATCGTAAATGTCGAATTGGCATATTCTCAACATTTTGGAGACATATTTACGAATTGATTAAACTGCTATCCGATTCAATTTTTTTTGGGGAAAGCTTGTCGTAAATTAATGATAGAAAATCACTCAATACCAACGTAGTAACGATAGTTATTGAAAATGTCTTAATATTCGATTTGGATTATCATTTCTATAACGATTTCATGTTAGCTGGGTTGACGAACATAATTCCTAAAATTCACTCGGTCCATGGCAACCATCCTCCAATTTCTCGGACATCCTGTATTCGTCAGATCACGCTCCACTTGGCCTAACTAAATCGCTCGCTGCGCCAGTTTCAGGATACTTGGTTCGCTGTAGAGTCGCGTGAGCTCGTGGATCATCCTTCGCATCCACACTCCGTTCTCCTGCACGCCACCAAAGATGGTTCTTAACACTCGTTGCTCGAATACTCTGAGTGTAAGCAGGCCCTCCTCGAGCAATATCCATGTCTTGTGCCCGTAGATAACAACCGGTCTAATGAGCGTCATATACAGGTTACACTTCGTGCGAAGGCTAAGTCTTCTCGACCGCAGTTGCTTGTGGAGTCCATAGTAGGCACGACTTCCGCTGATGATTCGCCTCCGGATCTCACGGCTGGTGTCATTGTCTGCGGTCACCAGTGAGCCTAGATAAACAAAGTCTTCGACTATTTCTAGCTCGTCGCTGTCGATCGTGAATCGTGACCTTGTTATTACTGGACAAGCGGGTTCGGTCGGTCTCGGATCTGCAGGCCGGCATGTACTTCGTCTCGGACGTATTAATCATCAACTCAATCCTTCCTGCTTCGCGTTTCAGTTTGCAATAGATCTTCTCCACCGCCGCAGATGATCTACTACATGAATGTCATCGGCAAAGTAAAGCTTAGTTCTTTTAGAAATGGGACACTTTCTTTTGCTTATAGCTCGTTTACTAGTAATCGGACATTCAAAATTTTGACAGCATTTTGTTGCCTGTGAAAAGTACTATCTGAGCTATTTTTTCAAAATTTAATATTTACGCGTTTTTGAGATATTTACGAAGAAAGAAAAAAAGAAAATAATAATTTTGCACAGTTTCCATCAAAATCCACCATTTTCAAATTGATAACTGACAAAACCGTTGATTATTCAAAGAAGAACTGTGGGTGAGTAGGGGAAATGTTTGCAAAAACTGTCAAAAATGTCCACAAAGTTCAAATCAAGCATTGGAGTGAAGCAACTACGGCTTAGGGTCATCAGGGAAGTCAAGTCTCATGCTAACATTTTCCATTTTCAATAAGCGATAAACTAAGGGTAAATCGCTGACAAGCCCAAAAAATTTTTCTCCGATAAGCTGAAAGTGTTACCTAGTAATGAATCATTCAAACTTAACCTTAAACAACAAATTTTTGCTAGTTCCAGAGCTCGTAAGCTGTAGATTCGGTACCGAGGCTATGGGACAGCTGATTTCTGATGAACGACAAAACTTATGGAATACAATATTTTAAACAAATTCCAGCGGTTGAATCCTATACCATGTCTGCTCGTTGCAAGGTCCCGAGTATATTGATGAATGTATTTGCTGGTTATTTTGTATAAATTATAAAGATTTGCCAAAATTCTGCTTCTGTGGAAAAAAAAACAACAATTTTCAAAACGAAAACTTTGGTTTTCGCTGTTTTTAAAAGCCTAAAACGAGTAATCTTGTATGGACCCTTCGCATCCTACTATCTAAACTAACCGACTTTTCTTTGAGTTCGATTTCATGATGATTTTACTCCGTTATTGCCAGATTTTGCCAGCAGAAATTCCTCTTAAAACGCTCAAAAAGGGGGTCAAAAAAAATCAAATTTGTTAATTTCAAAGCAGCCGTATCCACTAAATTGCCCCCAGTTTCTTTTTAGAGGGAAATATTGGACCGAAAAGTAGCAGAAACTGAAGGAAGAGGATATAGCCACCTAACATACAGATAAGACGAAGCATAAGTTTAAAAAACTGATAAATATCATGGCTGAAAAAAGTGTGCGCCGGTTAATGGGAGGTACCAAGAATAAAGTAGAATTTTTTCTTACAATAAAACGATAATTTTTTTTTAATTTTTTGATGAATTATCATAAGTTTACCTTCATTTCCTCCATAGAAAGTATTTAGATCAATCGAAAGGTTTTTGAGATACACGCATTCGTAACTGTCCCATTTCTAAAAGAACTAAGCTTTAGATAAGTTGATTGGATCTGTTGAAAATCATGCCCTGCATTTCGCCCACCGCTCGGCGAATAACACCTTCTAGTGCCACGTTGAACATCGTGCGGGATAGACCATCGCCTTATTGAAGCTCCCTGTGCGATTCGAATGAACTCGACAATTCCACCGAAATCCACACACAGCACTGCGTTCCATCCACCGTCGCCTTGATCAGTCTGGTCAGCTTCCCGGAAAAGGTTTTCTCGTTTATTATTTTTCATAGCTCGTCACGGTCGATCGTGTGTAGGGAGTTGGTGTTCACGGCATTTTTGGGGGATTTGCCGTAATGTGAAAATCTGGTCCGTCGGTGACCGTCCCCCCATGAAGCCGATCTGATGACTTCCCATGAATCTGTTTGCTTATGGCGTTAGGCGGCAGAGTAGGATTCGGGACAGCACTTTGTAGGCGGCATAGAGGACAGTGATCACTCGGTAGTTTTCACAGTCCAATCGTCGCCCTTCTTGTAGATGGGGCATAGAAACCCCTCCTTCCACTCCTTTGGTAGCTATTCTGTGTCCCAGATGCGCACTATCAACCCGGTGTAGGCAACCGGCCAACTTGTTCGGGCCTATTTTGACGAGTTCAGCTGCGATGCCATCCTTTCCAGCCGACTTGTTGCTATTCAGCTGGCTAATGGCTTTTTTAACTTCACTCTTCGTTGTAAGTTGCTCCTCTACGTCGTTGGCTACGCCGGCGATGTACCTTCCCCCTCCGTCTTGATCTCCTGCATTTGCGCCGCTCAGGTGTTCTTCGAAGTGCTGCTTTCACCTCTCACGATTTTCTGCCAGGATGCCCCGTCCTTGCAGCACGATGCCTTTGCAGGATGCGTTGAGTTTCTGATACATAGATAGTCGTTCCGTCAAGTTCGTTCCACATGCCCGATGACGTTCTCCGCAGCACTGTTGATGACGTCTTGATGGTATCCTAACAGTCCACGAGAGGGGCTTCGTCAAGCTCGCCCTCTGCCGGCAGCGCTGCTTCGAGCAATTGCGCGTAGTCTGCCGTGACCTCAGGTGGGTTCAGTCGTGCGATATTGATCCGTGGCGGGAGTCGGTTTCGTATGTTGTTCACTACGGAGAGTTTGGGCGCATCTTCACCATCACCAGATAATGGTCTGTCTTGATGTGAGCGCTTCGATAGGATCTGAAGTCGATAATGTCCGAGTAGTCAGCTGACTATTAATAAAGCATGGGTCACTACAAATCTGGACGCGTTAAAACAGGTCTATCTCGGAGCTATGTAAACGAAATAAAAATATTTTGTAATCAAAATGTAGGGTTTTTATTGCACTTCAAAGGAAAAATAAGAAAAAAAAATATTTCGATGTTTTTTTGATAAAATTTCGAACTTTTCGTCTAGAACCACTCATCAAAGTTTAGACACCCTATTCACTGACCACAGCGGCCATTTTGTTCCACAATCTCTTCATCTCTGTTGCTTCCCGAGTCGTCCTACCATTCTTCTTCATCTTCTGCTTGACAATTGCCCAAAATTTTTCAATAGGGCGGAATTGAGGGAAGTTGGGTGGGTTGATGCTCTTTTCGACAAAATCCACCCGTTGGCAAAATACCACTGTAGTACCTCTTTGCTGTAGTGGCAGCTTGCCAAATCTGGCGAAAACTTTACTGGTCTTTTGTGAGATCTATTGTACGAAAAAGAAAACATTTTTAAGGCACCCCTCCTTGTACATTTCGGAGTCCATGGTCTTGTTTTTCACAAAAACCGGGGTTTTCCGTCCGCAGCTGCAAATACCTTGCCAGATCAAACACTTTCTTGTCAACTTATCGGCATAAACGAATTTGAACTTGGCGGGGACATCACCCTGACCAGTGCAGTGCACCACTGCAGTGGCTTTATAAAATTTTTGGCCAGGAAGCTGCCCAAAATCCATCTTCACGTACGTTTCGTCATCCATGAGGATGCATCCGTCGTACTTCGTTGGAATCTTGTTGTATAACTTCCGGGCACGTCCTTTGGCTACTAAATTCTGCTTCAATGTCCGGTTTGGTCGCTTACTGGCCCGATAGGATCGTATTCCTTCGCGGAGACTAATTATTCTGACGGTGTACCGGTCGACGTTGAATTTCTCGGCGATGTCGTAGTCCGACTACCCTGTGTTTGCCTTGATCGTTCTCAACACCTTCAAATGCAGTTTCTGATTCTTAGGTCCACTATAACGCTTGGTATGAACCTGCCGATCGATAGTATGCATCTCACGGAATCGTTTGAGAACGCTGCACACGGTTGATTTGAGCATTTTTAACAATTTCGCGATTTTTTTTAACCCGACCACGTCGGTTTTTAACGTGAGTGTTCAAAATTTATTTTCGTCTCGCGGCTTTTATCACGTGCAACTTTTTTGAAACAAAACGAATCGTAATGAAATTTTCAGCACTGATAGAAGAAACATTTCCGAACAAAGTACAGTCAAAACATTCCAGATCCAACAACTAGGAGCGCAATGGTATAATAAACAGTGCGTCCAGATTCATGGTGGTCCATGCTTTATGTGGTCGATATGTGATTGCGTTTGGTACGGCGAGCTCCAGATGTACTTGTGCGGGAAGCGGTGCTGGGAAAAGGTACTACGTACGGCCATTCGTTTGGAGACGGCGAAATCTATTAGTCTGAGGCCGTTTTCGTTAGTCAGCTGGTACGCCCTGAACCTTCCAATTGTCGGTTTGAATTCCTCCTCCTGGCAAACCTGAGCGTTGAAATCTCCGATGACGATCTTGTTTATCATGTTTTGAGCAACGATCGTATTCACGTTCCAACTGAGCGTAGAATTCGTCTTTGACGTCACCTGTTCTTCCGAGATAAGGTGCACGTTGATGATGCTGATGTTGAAGAACCGACCCTTGATTCTCAACCGGCACATTCGTGAGATGATCGGGGTCCATCCGATCACGTGCTTTTACATCTTTCCCATCACTATAAAAGCTGTTCCAAGCTCGTGTGTATTGCCGCAGCTCTAGATCGATCCAAGCTTCGTTCGTTGCGGATATCAATTAGGCTTCTTCTCCGTTTCGGTTGATACAGATGTGTTCAATTTGATGACGATGAGAAAATAGCGATCCATCGATCACCACGTTGTTGTTGCACTTCATGCTGTAGTTGTTTTTTCACACTTGATTTTTTGAAGTTTTGTAATAGTTACTTCTAGCATTTATATTTATTTGTTTTTAATACTTCTCTTACAACCAGATCCATGATGGCAGGACATCTGCAGCACATGTCATTGGTAGATTTTGCGGAAACACTCTACCTCGGGGTGGTAACATAATCTCGACCCATAACGTTATATACCTGTGGTTCCGATCGGACAACAGCACAGCTCACGATGGTTTTGAGCTACGATGGGACAGCATTGATCCGGTGTGTGGAGGGGAAATTGCCATCAAGAGTCATGGGGTGTTGACGTCGCCCGGATCACCTGGATCATATCCGCCGAATCGGGATTGCAAATGGTTCCTCACGGCACCTCCGGGAAAACGCATCCAGTTTCACTTTTTCACAATGAAAATCGAGGCACACAATAGCTGCGAGTATGATTTCCTGCAAATTAATGACGGTGTGCGAGATGAGTCGACAATGTTGGTTAAATTCTGTAACACTACTCATCCGGAGCCGCTGGTGACACCGAGCAACGAAGCTACCGTATATTTTCATTCGGATGAAGACAGTAACGATGCAGGTTTTCAAATAAGTTATGCGGTAATCGAAGGTATTCCTGGATGCGGTGGAATTTTTACAAAAACTGAGGGAGAGATCAGCTCTCCAAGGCGCAACGAGGACAATTTTTATCCGCACAACTTGAACTGCGAATATTTAATACAACTGCCAGCAGAAACTAAAATCGAAATAAAGTTTAATCGTTTCCATTTGGAGGCAAGTGATTCCTGTAAATTTGACTACGTAGCAGTGTTTGACGGTCGCACAGTCGATGCGCCAAGCCTTGGGAAGTTTTGTGGTGATCGAATTCCAGCAGAAATTACTTCCTCCTCCAACAATCTATTGTTGTTGTTCAGATCTGATTGGTCAACCTCTCATGGAGGATTCTCAATATCTTACAAAGTTAGATGTGGAGGAGTTATCACGGATCCGAATACGGAAATCGTTAGCCCTGGTTACCCGAGGGCTTATGGATCCAACCAACTGTGTGACTATTTGATCCAAGGTCCTGTAGGGAAAGCGATTAAGTTGGATTTCTCTGACTTCGATATCGAAGGAAATTCTTTTCCAAATTGTGATTTGGATTATGTTGCGATTTACGATGGTTATGAAGAGAATAACAACACACGGATAGGCAAATACTGTAGCGCCAAAACGCCACCTCAAGCATTGTCCACGCTGAACGTTATGTTGCTTCGCTTTGTCTCAGACGTTTCAATAAATGGTCGCGGATTTAAGGCAAATTTTTCGTTTGTTGATGTTGCTTGCGGAGGCATTCTAAAATCGGACGATATAACGATCAGAATCGATCAGGGAACTTACCTGCCTGATACGGACTGCCGGTGGGTGATTGTAGCACCTAAAACGCATGCCGTTCAACTGTCGTGGAATAGTTTCGAGCTGGAGAAAAGTAGCAACTGCTTGTACGACTTTGTGGAGATTTACGATAATTCGACCAAAGGAAATAGTAGCTTCGTTGGTCGTTATTGTGGAACGACTAAGCCTCCGGCGATAACGAGTGCAGGCAACATTGTCACCATCCGGTTCCGGACGGACAGCTCCAACGCCAAGGATGGATTTGTTTTATCATTTTCGTTTATAGATGTTCAAAAAAGTAAGTTTTGATAACTATTATACAACAATAAAATGTACAAAATAAAACCAAAATTTCATCCCAACTTAATTTTCAGTGTGTGGAGGAAATTTCTTCACCAGCACCGGAATCATCAAATCGCCAGGATTCCCGGGTGAATACACCGCTAGCAAGGTGTGCGAGTGGACTATCACGGTACCAATGGGACAGCAGATTCGCCTGGACGTGAAAAGCTTCACCATGGAGAAGCATTCGAATTGTCGCTTCGATGGCTTGGAAATCAGAAACGGAGGAACGGCCAACTCACCGCTAATTGGAAAGTATTGTGGAACGGATGAGTTTGATGGTATTACCTCGTTTGGGAATAAATTGTATCTGAAGTTTTATTCAGACGCTTCGAGAAATTATGCCGGGTTTGAAATTGAATGGGACGGTACAGCCACCGGATGTGGAGGAGTGTTGACTTCTCCAAGAGGATCGATCATTTCTCCGAATTATCCGGAACCATACGGAAACAGAGCTCAGTGTACTTGGAGGATAAGTGTTAGCGAAGGGTCCGCAGTTCATATTGTCTTCAGTGATTTGGAACTTGAGAGTCACCCCAACTGTCGATACGATTATTTAGAGGTATTTGATGGGAAGGACGTTTCGAGTAAAAGCATGGGACGCTATTGCACAGCAGATACTGATCCAATTCAATTGGACACATCCACAAACCATGCTTTGGTAAAGATGCGCACTGATGACACCAACCATGGACGCGGATTCCACTTGAAGTATAACATTGTATGCAAACGAAACCTTACCGGCTTCAGTGGTGTTATTGAGTCCCCAAATTTCCCAAACAAGTATTCTCCTGGATCGGATTGTTTATGGACTATAACCGTCCCACGTGGGAATAAAATTGATCTAGAGTTTTCGCATTTCGAACTGGAAAACGGCATGACTTTCGACAAGAACATGTCACACGTGTGTCACTTCGATTATGTTGAGATCATCGAGACCAAAGGCGAATCGACCATCTCGCGTAAATACTGCAATCACATGCCAGCCAAGATGACCTCAAAGGGATCGTCCATATCGGTGGCCTTCCGTACCGATACCAGTGGGGAAACGAGTGGCTTCCGGCTGGAATGGCAAATCAACGGATGTGGTGGAATTCTGACGAAGCCTGTTGGAACATTTTCAACCCCCAACTATCCCAACGAGTATCCGGTTAGCACTCATTGTCATTGGACCATTTCAATGCCCGTGGGATATGTCGTTGAAGTTATGATTCAAGACTTCAACATGGAAGCATCCGGTACCTGTCGGTATGATGGATTAGCCTTTTCAAATACCGAGGACTTTAGTCAAGTGATAACGGAGTTCTGCCACACACAGAGAGAACCGGTAAAGTTGATCAGTAGCGGCCACATGTTGTATGCAAAGTTCTTCAGCGACCAAACTTACACGTACAAAGGATTTACAGCGACGTATCGCATGTTGCCAGCAAGTAAGTTTGTATATTTAAATTTCAAGGTTGTGGACTCACGTAACAAGTTTGCGATATTCATCAAAAGTACTCTCTCTATTTGTTTTGAAATAATTTGTGGTATGTTTGGAAATTTTTACCCTCAAAATTTTATAGGTGTGAAGTAATTTCCAAAATAATTTCAAATTATAAGTATTGGAATCCATTTCAGCTGAAAATTCTCGAAAACTATTTGGTTTTCCTTTCAGAATGCGGTGGCTTGATAACCTCTCACCAGGGTGTCGTGTATTCTCCAAACTATCCACGAAACTACCCCAGCAACAGTTCGTGTGAATGGACAATCCAAACGAATCCGGCCCACACGTTGCAGCTAACGTTTGAGGATATTGGCATCGTACGTAGTGACAACTGCACCAAGGACTACGTGAAGGTATACGACGGTCCCATCCGGGACGAGAGTAAGCTGCTGATGACTATTTGCGATAGTGAAGCCAACGTAACGTCCGCAATTTCCTCCGGATACCGAATGTTGGTGGTGTTCCAATCCGACGAAGCCTTGGAGGCGAAAGGATTCCGGGCTAACTTCACAACGGTTTGTAAAGTTTTTTAAACATTTTCAGTTCTCAAAGTATTTATTTAGCTAACATTTGCGAATTTCTTCAGAATTGTGGTGCCAAGATCAACGTTACCCAGTCGGGTATAATTTCGTTGGAAAATACCTTTACCATCAGATCGGAAAACTGCACCTGGATACTGATGGCAGAGCAGCTCACCCAACACATCACACTGCAGGTGATGCACATGAATGTCGTCGAGGTGGAGGGAAATTGTTTAGCCAATCTCACAATTCATGATGGAGATTCGATTGAAGCGCCGATCCGATATGCTGGCTGTGGTAGCAAAAGTCCTCCTGCCCTGGTTAGTAACGGAAACTCGCTGACGATTCACATCACATCGGAAGATTTCAATTTGTTCAGCCTCCTGGGAACACAGTTTGTGGCCAGTTACACAACTTTGGAGAACGGTAAGTGCGATGGTTGGATTGATTGAGATTTTTTTTTACTATTTATAAGTAACATGATGATATTGACTTAGAAAACCAAATTAAAAAAAAACAAAAGAATATCTGTATCTCCATGCAATTAAAGAATTAATTCCATGGAGATACAGATATATGTAAGAGTAAATCAAAACCTAAAAAATGGTTTTATTCACAACAACAATTCAGTGACTGAAATTGAGACAAAATTTCCAATCGAGTGCCGAAAAACAAATTATAGCTGAAAAATGAAATCCTAATACAAAATTGGTGGTATGGAATCAAGAATTTTGAAAAATTACGAAAATCTTTTGATGTTTAACCTCTCGTAGGATAATTTGTTTAATAATTAATTATTCTATTACTGTTTCTGAAAATGTGCTTACTACCAATCTACCAATGTACATATGCCAAAAGCTTATGGTTTTTCAACGATCCAGATTATCAATATTTTATAATTTTCTGAAAATTTGACCAGGGGGGCGTTTAGCTCGAAAATTTTGCAAAAGGGGGCGATGAGTGAAAATAGTTTGAAAACCACTGGTATAGATTGTAAATTGAAGGACCGCCCATTTATCGTAAATCAGTTCACTTTTAGGTAGCTCAAATCGTTAATGCCGTATAAGCATATTCTCAACTTTCTGGAGACATATTTACATGTTGACTAAACTGCTATCCGATTTACATTTTTTTGGGCAAAGCTTGTCGTAAATGAATGATAGAAAATCACTCAATACCAACGTGTTTACGATTGTTATTGAAAATGACTTGATATTAGATTTGGAATATCATTTCTATAACGATTTCATGTTAGCTGAGCTTTTTTCTGAAAATTTCGAAGGGGAGGGGAGGGGGTGTGGTAAGGGTGACAAATGAAGAAATTTATATTTGTTCCGGCCTAGTTCTCATCACATTAAAAACAATTTGGTCAAATTGATCTTCTAAATGTGCAAGAGATACATTTATAGCCCTCAGATCTAAAGGGATATAGTTTCGATTTTGAGATAAAAATGCCAAAAAAAATCATATCTCAAATTCTGTTTAGTGATTTCATCAGATTTTTTGTTTTTTTTTCTCAGAATTTTACGCTTGGAGAAATTAAAAAAGTAAAATAAAATATATGGATAATGGCAAAATAGCTTATGTTCTCTAAATTAGCTTTTATGCAATTTAATCCATTTGACTCCAAGATGAGAGCCTTAACAAAAAACATAAATTCAAAATGGAAATGAAATGTTAAAGCAAAGTATAAGGACTCCAAATGATAGCACCTTGAACAAAGATTACGAGTTCTCAAAAGTCATAAAAACCATGAAACAGAACTTCAGTTACTGAAGAAACAAGACAAGACTTGAAGATCTCAGTTAATTGAATCTGGAAAAAGATAAAATTAAAAACAAAGAAATATCAATGATTAAACAATCACTCAAAGATAATAGCAATGAGATCGTTTTTATGATAAAAAAAATTGAAATATGATAAACTGAATTCAGGATATCTACTTCAGTAGAGAATAACTGTTAAACAGAAGTACCTACCTTATTCAATAGTAAAAAGCTTCGGTAAAATCGGTTAAAAATGTTACAATTTGAAATTCAATTCTAAGACTGAAATTGGCATGGAAATTCAATAGAGAAACTAAACATTGCCGATTGGTCCATTTCAATCCAATCCAATCCAATTCAATTTAATCCATATTTTTTAAACTCCCCCCAAAAAATTAGTTTAAGTGAACCTAATACACCTTGTAATTCTGCAAGAAGATTGTATGAAATGAAAATGGAAGATGTTTTTCTTTAGTCTACCTATTCTGCTCTGAAAATCTTCTTTCAATATCTGGTAATTAACTGTTATTTGTTCAAATTTTTACGTTGCATTTTTTAATGTCGAGTAAACATTTTATAATCAAAACCTAATGTTGGATTCGCTGGGACCTCCTTAATTGTATTCTTCATTGTATAATTAACAATAACCATGTATTATTTATTATAGGGTAAGCATTCCAGATTTCCCGGAATTTTCCGAAGATGCTCGGGCTTTCAAAGTAAAGTGGATAAGTATTATAAAAAAAATCAGAAAATTCTAATTTTGCTCAGTTTTTTTAACTTAAATTTTCTTCATGATTTATTTAATAATCACTTATTTCTGCAAAGATTTGTAATGATTTGTAATGGTTTTGAGCAAAGTTGTATTGTTCTGCTTAGCCCGCGAAATACGGGAAAACTTCTGCAATGCTTGTACTAGGGTCCTTCTAAGTTAAGCAAACTTTTTTTTTTGTTTCGATTTTAGTCGTTTTACCATGTTTGTGGCATTCGCGACTTTATTAACGTTGCGGTTGGCGGATAGTTATTGAAAAACTTATCCGGTACAACTGTGTTCGATGTTTACTCTTGAGCTCGAACTCGCGGACATCGACTTAGAAGGCAACTGATTTACCAACTGAGCTATATAACAAGCCCCAAGGGAAACTATTCGAGATATTTTTCACAGAACACCAAACCACCCCCCCCCCCTCCCCTTAGCTATTATATTATAAGTTTTCATTTCAATTTTCTTGTTTTGATTTCTGTTCCTTGATTTCTAGAACTTGATGTAAAGTAATGTACAAATTTTTTGTCTTCGAGGGCCGCTGAGTCGGGGATAGGGTGGTCTTACAAAGTTACAGCAAAGTTTGTATGATATTTTTTTATCAATATCTTCTTGGTAATTGATGGAACTTTGTTGTTTTTTAAACGCTGTTAAGCATTTTTTCAGACACAGTAGTAACGAAGTTTTTATAAATTTACAAAATTCGTATAGCAACAACGGAGCGTACGGATTAGATCCAAAGAACTATATTTCTCATAATGACGCAATGAAAGCTCACGCGAGATTTATTGTTGAATTTTGACTGATTTTTTTCATAGATTTCTATTCCTATTTGTTCGTTTTCATTTGGGAATAGCAAATTGAACACTAAGAACAAAAATCCAATAATTTTATGTTTCATTTTTCAACCTATCGTCGGTAATGCGAACCTTGCTGATTTTGACAAAAATCCCTGCAGGAAAAATTATTAGTTCAGCCCGATTATATCGTCGAAATTGCTTATTTTTTCCTTGAAAGTAGGGTGGCATTTTCCAACTGGAATAGCATTTCTTCAAAAGCGATCAATGCACACCTTGGAATCCCAACTAGCGAAATCGAGTGTCGAGTCCGTATGGTCAGTGGTCATGTACGTTATGTATACGCAATATTCAAACGTAAATTTTTCGTAGGTAACAATACATTACAAAGGCCTTAAATTTCTTTTAGCAGGTAATGAAAACTGCTGTAAAGGATCCTTTACTGAAATTTGTTCTTTGGATATATAGATAAAAAATATTATTACCAATGAATTTAAGTTATAATGATAACAATTTGATATAATTTAACCCACATCGATTTTCCGTTCCAGCATGTGGAGGAACGCTGACGTCCTTCGCTGGGGAATTTGCCTCTCCTAACTATCCTAACACGTACCCACTCAACGTGGAGTGCGTATGGCAGCTGACGGCTTCACCGGGCAACTCGCTACAGCTGTACATGGAATCGCTAAACATTCCACCCTCGGACGACTGCAACAGTGACTATTTGGAGATTCGCGAAGAATCGGGCAGTGGCAAACTGATAGGTGACTATTGCGGTGACAATCCTGCCATTAATCTGACGTCCTCGAACAGTTTTTGGGTCAAGCTGAAAACGAGCAACCAAAATGTTGGCAAAGGTTTTCTCGCTAGCTATTCTTACGGTAGGTAGATGTTGTGATTGGCGAATTAGCAGTAGTGCGGTAATAATATTAGATTTTCATTCTGATAGACAATTTCAATGAAATCACTGGAAGAAGTGGAGTTATCACATCTCCTCTGTACCCTCGAGATTACGCCAGGTCAGAAGTCCACACTTGGAGGGTTATTGTCGACGTTGGTTCAATAATTGCCATGAAATTCAGTGTTTTCGAGATCGATGTGAGGTATTTGGAGTCATGTGAAGGGCAATTGGAGGTGATCTTTTCCACAACAGTATTATTTTCCGCATGTTTGTTTATGCTTTTGCTTTTGCAGATATACGATGGATACGATGATAGTGCGGAGCCCCTGCATGAAGAACTGTGTGGACTCTCAGCTCCAGAGCCTTTCAAATCAACGTCCAATGTAATTTTCATGCGCCTTGACCACACGGATTCAAACGGGCCATCAAAATTTATGCTCAAGTGGGAACAAATTGGTAAACAGTCGGAGCAACCAGAACCCGTTAGCGATGATGAGCAGCACTGTGGTGGACATCAGGTCATAGCGCTGTCGAGGAACATGACGTCTTTTGACCTTATTTCACCGGGTTATCCTACGGGCTATAGAACAAATTTGAACTGCAGTTGGATTTTCCAGTCAGCATTCAACACACATCATCCAGTTCTCAAGCTTAGCTATGTTGATTTAGACGAAACCGATGCCTGTTTGTCGGATTATCTGGAAATCTCTACTTCACAGGACATGTTTACTTGGTCTACTCCTGAGCGTATTTGTACCTTTGGACTAGGTGTTAAATCTGAGTTTCACGGAAAGCCTTTTCTAAAAGTTCAATTTAAAACCGATTATTTTACGAACCGAACGGGATTCACAGGTGTTGTGGATTTGCTATGTGGGGGCTACATAACGGAACCAAACGGAGTCATTGAAGTTCCATATGTCATCAATGAAACGGCGTCAAAACGACCGGAAATGAACTGCATGTGGAATATAACGGTTAGACCTGGAAGAATAATCGAATTCAAGTTTGAGTCTATCAAGATAGAAAGGACACAACCTGGCCCTTGGGCAGGATTTGTTGTAATCAAGAACGGTATTGACGAATTCTCACCATTGCTAGGTACATTCAGTGGTTCTGAAATCCCACCGAGGGTCAATACGTCCAGTAATAGAGCATTTGTTAAGTTTAGCAGTGGATTTGATATCAATAATCAATTTAAATTAGTTTATCGGGAGATTGGATTGCAATGTGGTGGCAGGATAATTCTTCAGAGAACCAACTCAACTGTGATAACATCTCCGAACTTCCCAGAGGTTCCGCATCCACACAGTGAATGTGTTTGGACTATAATGGCCCCTGCAGGAGAAACTATGAAGTTCGAGTTCGAGCAATTCACCTTAAAATACTCTTCAATGTGTAGCATTGAGTACGTTGAACTGAGAGATGGTGGAACATCTAGTTCGGCACTAATGGCGAAATCATGCGGTTCCGAGAGCATAGCATCGCGACTAACAACGTCGAATATGCTGCGGATACGTTACTTCACCGATGTCACTGATCCTGGTAACGGATTCAAGCTTCGGGTAACGATTTCTCAATGCGGTGGAAGCTTGCATACTCCTAAGGGAACAATTTACTCGAGAAATTACCCAATTCCAGGTGGGTACCCCACGAATACTGTGTGCGAATATTACATTTTAGGAAGAATCAACACAATTTTAAACATCACCTTCCAAGATTTCCATCTTCCAACGAATCCTAACTGTTCCTTGACAGATAACGTCAAAATATACTCTTTAATACCGGGAGAAAACGCGACGTCCGAACTATTGGGAACCTATTGTGGTTCCGAGATACCGTCCTCGATATTGAGCGAAAATAATCAGGTCAAAATCGTGTTTACGACATTCAATCCGCTGGGTGTGTACCGAGGTTTTAAGTTATCATATGTTGCGACACCCGATCAGTGCGGAAGTGAGATCATCGCTCCGTCCGGGGATATTGTATGTCCCGGCTATCCTGATAGCTGCCTCAAGCTAAAGAAGTTCTGCGAATGGAAGATCACGGCACCGATTGGACGGAGAGTAAAAATAGAATTTTTAGATTTGGACTTTGCTACCGCAGCTAGTTATCAGCAACGGCTTGGATTCTATCACGGTTTCGACTTTTCCTCCAGAATACAGTTTGTCATGGGAAACTACGATAAGAAGGCAATTTATTCAAGTGGTAATCAGATGATGATTAACTTTTGGTCAAGGCTTACATCCTCAAACAGAGGATTCAAGTTGCATTTCTCTAGTGATGAACCCTCTCTGTGCGTTGGCAGCTTGGATAACGACCAAGGTATAATAGCGACCCCCATCAACCAAACTAGCTATTCCTGTGAGTACAAAAGATCATCGACGGTGTTTGCAGAAATAGACGGTCACAAAGTGGGAACCATGGCTTTGTATTTTGAAGAAATCAAAGCCGGTAATTACCAGAGTGCATGTTCGTACAATCACAACAGCCGAGGAATATTTGTGAGACGTAACGCTGCAACAAACGATCGCAATGGACTTCTTAGGAAGTACTGTGGCAATGGCACAAAGAGTGATTTGGTAAGGTCTCCTTTCCCAGATATTTCAATCGTAGCCAGACAGGGGGCCTATCTTGGTGAAGTGAGATTTAAATTAAACTATCAAGTGCACAACTGTGGAGGTATCTTTGGAAATAGCCTGAAGAACATTACGCGACCTTATCTCGGTAACACCAAAGGACCATTGGATTGTGCCTGGTATCTGGATTATCCAGAAAATACCTTAATCAACATAGAGTTTGTGAATTTCAATTTAAACCAATCATGTGAAGACGAATACCTGCTGATATACAATGGACCATCGACGACGAGTCCGCTGCTAGGAACTTTCTGTAAAGGAACTGGAGTTGAAACCATTGCAACGCAAGGTCGGTACGCATTTATTGAGTATCACTCTCAAAATTATAACTCAAGCGGAAATTTCGAACTGAAACTTGATCAAATGGTGTCCGGGTGTGGAGGAACACTTCACAAGAGCGTCGACATTATAAACTCTCCAAACGTGGGTGGCAAATATCAGCCTAACACGGAATGCATTTGGACGCTTCAGGCTGACAATGGTTTTCACATTGGAGCGTACTTTATCGGGAGATACAATTTGCAAAAAAGTGAAAACTGCTCAAAAGATTATTTGGAATTTTTCGACCGCGTTCGGGACAAGTGGGTTAGTTTGGGACGTGTTTGTGGAAAAGAGACACCGAAAGTATTTAACTCAACGGGATCTTTACTGAGAGTCGTTTTCCGCACCGATGATCTGGTCGAAGGCGATGGGTTCACTCTTAAATGGGAGCAAAATTGTGGAGGCATTTACAATGTCGATGGAATAGGAGGAGTGATGGTGAGCCCCAACTACCCTATGAACTATAATCGTATGATGGTGTGCAATTACACATTTGTGGCAGCGGAAAAGGATTCTTATATAAGTTTGAATTTCTTGGATTTCTCTCTTGAAGATGGAGCTCAGACCTCGATATGTCTCTACGATAACATTACAATTTACAAGCAACTAGAATATTATGAACCAGTGCAGTGGGAGAAGGTTGCCACCTATTGTAAGAAAGATTCGCCCGGAAGACTTCGGCACAAAACCCGAATAGCTGTAATATTCAAGAGTGACCGATGGCTGGAGGCTCGTGGTTTTAAATTCGAATATAAGATGGACACGTGTGGGGGCACAATAACTGAGTCCAAACGAATCGAATCGCCAAACCTTACGGGAAATACCCAGACCGGTTACAATAATGCCATAAACTGCATTTGGAATATCACTATTCCTTCGGGCAAAAAAGTGGTCGTTCGATTTGAGGATCTGGAAATAGAACACTCTGAAGGGTGCTATTTTGATACCATTGAAGTATACAAAGGACTGGAGCGCAAGCCGGAAGATAAACTGGTCTCACTCTGTGGCAATCTCACAGCTCACGCGCCTGCAGTTAGCATAACCGGAGGTCACGGCGCCATTTATTTCAAATCTGAGCAGTACACCACAGTCACAAACCCTCGGTTTTCGGCATTGGTATTTTTCGTCGATGATTGTGATCGCCAAGTTACTCTCGATTCAAAAAATCCAACGTACAACCTTAACGTTCTGGGTAGCAACAATAAGAAGCTGCAGGATTGTCAGTACATCATCAAGGCACCGGATGGATATGGGCTACAAATCAATTTCGACCAATTCCACTTGGGATCAACACGAAATGTAACAGATTGTTCAGATAATTTTGTTGAAATTCGTGACGGATCGGGACCATTTGCTGAGCTGGTTGGCAAGTACTGTGGATTCGTGATGCCCCCTCTGACCAATACTTTCACCACATCAATGTTCGTACGTTTGGTGACCGATTCATATCTGAAGGGGACTGGTTTCGCTGCTACGATTTCACTGGTCGAATCCCCGTGTGGCATTGGCTATTACAATTTGACCGAAAAACGGGAACAGGAATTGAAGAGTCCTAACTTTGGGATTGGGAATTACCCTCCCAACAATCGGTGTATGTGGCTGCTTGAAGTGTACGCTGGAAAGACAATCGAGATCGAATTCCACAATTTCCAACTACAGGCATACAACAACGAACAGGAAAAATGTCCTGATAAGCTGGAAATTTTCGATGCAAACGTAAGTAGATTTCAGAGCGAGTTTTATTTAAATTGAAGTTTTTAATATATAAATATTTCTTCCTTAACAGGTTAAATCATTCATCTATGAGGGTCTTGGAGAAGATGTTGTGTTCCGCGGAAGTTCATCTCATGCAATTAAATCGTCGTTTTATCATGTAAGTGTCGCAAAGATCTGCGAAAATCGCTTGTGTAAAATCGATCCAGATCGATTTTTTTATGGTTCGTTCTTTTTCTCAATTAGGCCTCATTCTTTATTAAAATATGTTCGAAGAATATTTTAAACAAGGGAAACATCTGGGGTGAAATGGACTCCTGTTGAGAAAAACTTATATCCAGGGCAGGATTAAGCCTTTGGGGGCCCGGGACATTTTTTCTCGAGGGACCCTTATGATTCGATTTTTTTTTCATATGCCAACCCAACGGATACATAAAATTTAAAACGTGCAAGGGAATTGGAAACCAGTTCGGTATATGATCTTCAAATAACCATTATGTCTGCATAGAAGTTAGCTTCTCATATCTTCAAACAAAAATTGTTAATTCATCTCGTGCAAACATTGCGGAAAAGTGATTTTACTTATCAAAAATGAAAACTCTGATTAGATTTATTAAGTGCATAATTAACCTTCCTAGGCCCTTCGGGTCAATATAGCGAAATATAGCGAACTTTAAAATCGTCATAACTCTTTTGAAAAAAATCGGAATACACGATATACATAAACTGTAGAAAAAGCAACTTCCAGTGACCACCGGAAATGCCACAACTGGCAAGCCGAAAAAAAAAGTTACACATAAGCCGTTCGGGTCAATATGACCCGAGAGTTTGCGCGCGTTCCCCGATGATATATGTTAACCGATTTTCATGATTTTACATTCATTAGTTAGGAAGTTTATTCTAATTTCTGAATCTATAAAATTTCAGTTGATGTAACTTATCCGAACGTTTGGATTCTGTTCCGTATGGAAAAAACCCCCGAAAATAATGTCTTCTCAGAATTCCCATATCTTCTAATTGCTTTGATGTATTGAAATTATTTTATATGTTTTGAAATTCTGAAAAATAAATCTTTCTAAACATAAAGAAAAATTGAAGGTCATATGGAATTTTTGGTCGCTAGCGTGGAATTTCTGAAAAAAAGCTTCTTTTTTTGAACTTTTGCTTTGCAGTGTTGTATCTCATTCTTAATTGAACCGATTTCCAAAATTCAAATTTTAGTTTTATTTTGATAACATGATCATCGTTTTCACTGAATACACATAGTATCTCAAATATTACTGTTATTCGTAATACGAGAATGAAAACAAGAAAAAAATCGTAGTTTTCGTACCCGGCTGTTACGATGCGCGCGTTTCTTATTTTGTTATCGCGATTCCTTCATGAAACCTGCCCACTATTCATATACCCAATGATAGATTTTAATCTCTACAATCGATTGATATGCTTTTTATGTGGTTTTTCAAAAATTTGTAGCAACGTTTTTCAAATTTACTAAAAGATATCGGAATTCGACCAGATTTTCAAACGCCTTGTAGCAAGCAAGCACAACCCCCCCGGAGAGCATAAATCGAACAAAGTCCATGGCTCTCCCGGTCGTGCTCTCGAAATCTGCCTTCCTATAGTAGACTGAAGGAATCGCCCGAATGGCTACGTAGAGTGGTTTGTGCTGATACGTATTAAAATTTTTACGTAATTCATAGCTAAGTCATTGACTTCATCATTTTGATTGTTTTTCAGCTTTTCAAAGTTACAGAGACCTAGTTCATAAATGTTTTAAGATATTTTTAAGAATCCTCATTTTGCAAAATAATTTCGGTGGCATCTTCTTTGATTTTTATTATAACATAAAATTTACATACATACATACTACTTTTATACAAGTGTGAATGTTTTCGATGTTAATTTTTGAAATATTTCAAAACCATACGTATTAAAATAAGATTTGCTGTTTATATTTCAGATTACTAATCTGAACTTCAAATCCGAATGATGAATAAATTTTAGAATAAATAATTCAATATTCACGATTCATATTTCTTTGTTCACAATTAGGGTAAATGATCTTGAGCGGAACTAGTCGAAATCTGATCTTGAGCGGAACCATTTACTTTTCCTAAGATCTAGGCAATGATTATTTATGAATCTTACAGAAATGTTGAAAAAACACTTTTTCAAGATTTTTTCATACAAGCTTTGTTAATTTTTCTTAAATTTATGAAATGAAATAATGTTTTTAGAAGCTTTAAAAACATACGTATTTCTGCTACAATTTTCATCAATCTATGCTGACTTTGAACGTCAATTTATGTAACCCTTGGGCGTTATAAACTGATTCTTAATGACTAAAATGGTAGAAAAATTCTTAAAGAAGCATTATTCGGGTTTTTGTAACAAGTTTTCCATCAAAATATCAATAAATCATGATCTTGAGTGGAACCATCTTTGATCTTGAGCGGAACTACTAGCTTCCGAAATAAACCGCTAGGTGCGCTGCCTTATACCTTATGTCTCACACGCTGGTTTTACCCCTGAATGTAAGCAACACCTTTTTAATTTACTTATTATATCAGCTTTAGGAACAGAAAAGATGTAAAATTAAGTTCGAATACAACTAAAAATTACTTTAATTGGTGTCACAGCGTACCAAACCAGGCACTCAAATGTTTAGTTTTTGGGGTGCAAGAAATGTTTTTCGGTTTTTTCTTTCAGAAGAAAGACGGTCAGGTGGAGGAAGGCTTTTATATATATTTTTTAGCATAATTCGAGAACTAATGAAGCCAATAAAGTAAAGTCATTATTCCAGAATAAGAATCAATCTTCATTGCCATTACTATTCGATCTTTAAGAAGCAGCTTTTGTTTAAAGAGGTTGTTCTTGATGTTGAAATTCCAATTGAAAACGATATACCAATAAACAAAAATTCAAGTTTTTTTTAACACCAATTCCTTCAGTTCTTAAATGTGTTGCAAAGCACACCTAGTTAGCTATTTTATAATACTTAACGAATCAATTGGTGGCCTGGAGCTGGAACTCATGAAATCGGTTTGGGAAATAAATGTTTTATCAATTGAGCTAAATGCTTAATGTTTCCATATTTTGTTAATATAAATTAATTTTATCGTGATTCATAAGAAACAAGAAACTTTATTCTATGAATGAGTTGTTTAGAGCAAGAATGCTGAAATCAAAGAAAAATCTATAATTTCACAGAATTTTGAGCAAATTTATATCACAAAATCTGTGCCACTAAACACAGAAATTAGAAATATTTACAGATTTCACCGAATTTTTGAATTTTGAATACATTTCCAAAATTTCAACTTTTGGTCAATATAAAGGTTTCTTATTTTGAATTAGAAAACTTTGATAAGAATTTCAATATTAACTGATTTTTCCCTACTAGAATATAAAAAAAGGAGCAATTTATCATAACTTTTCAATGAAATTAAAGGAATTAGCATCACAGAATTATATCACTGAATTTGGGGATAAAACTAAAAAAAATCAAATTTTTTCTCTCAATACACTTTGATTTAGAGCAATGTACAGTTTTATTAGCAAAATCTGTTATTAAAGGCATCTTCTTTTGTATAACTGACTTTGTCGTAACCTTCAAAAGTTGTTCGGGGCAATATGACCTTAAGCACGCACATTCAAATTATCACTCAAATATACTAACGAATCTCATTTCTTAGATGAAACAACTAAAATTTGAGTATAGAGAATCTATTTTTTTCAAAATAAAATACAGTGAATCAAAGTGAAAATAGGGTATCTTTTTTGAAGTAAGAAATAAATTTGAGCGGATATTTTGAGAACAACTTTGGAAGGCAAAGTTTTTGTCATTTACATGAAAACATCAATTTTTGAACTTTGAAATCTTTAAAGATGAAATTTAATTGAAGTTTTCACAGTTACACAAAGATTATGAATGATAGCTATTAAAGATGTTGACAGTACAAAATGGTTCCGCTCAAGATCATATCTGTACAAACACGTGAAAAGGATCTATCTCCATATATGGCGAATCGAAAAAAACGCGTTTGAAAAAAATACAACCTATTTTAAACCGCTAATTAAAAATTACTTGAAATTTTTGATTTTTATGATAGCTTAACGATTTTTAGGAGCATCCTCTGTATGTTGGAATAGAGGAATATCAATTTTCATGAAAAAATAACGCGCTATCGTAGATAGAACCTACTTCACGTTACATTTTGTCTAACCTGTTTATACACCCTTTGCCATTTTCTTATTTTTAGCTTAAGTTACAAGCTCGCATTCATTTGTAACTATGTTTTTATGTTGAATAAAGAGTTGAATTGATTATTTTGAGTTTGTTCGCGGAGTAGTAGCGAAAAATGGTTTCGGAGTAAAGGGTGTATATCCATGTAATGGCAGTTCTGGTTTAAGAATGTTTGTAGATCCTTTACTCAAATTGAGTTTTTAATGTAACGGAATATTATTTTCTCAAAAGGATTTTACCGTTAACTAGTGCAAGTGTTGGCCTATCGCGAGGTACTGAAAATGGTTTTTGTTTGGAGATAGATCCTTTTCACGTGTTGGTACAGATATTTTAGTTCCGCTCAAGATCGGCATGGTTCCGCTCAAGATCAGAATTCTTTCTTCAGTAAAACAGCTCTAGAGTTATTAGGATTTACTCTAAAATATTTTACAAATCATCATTAGAAAGCACAAGCCAAGATCTATCCGTTGAACTAAAAAAAATTTCGTTCGGATGTAACCCCTATCCACAGCGCTTGGTCAACTGTTCCGAGTTGCGTCGAATTGAGCCAATTGGTTCCGCTCAAGATCATTTCCCGAGCAGACTTTTATGGCAATATTATACCTAATTTTGCTATCATGCCTTGAAAGTAAAATTTGGTATCATTTTGCCCGAATAAAGGTGGTACAATGCCAAAATTTGGGTCTCACTTTTCATATACGGATACCTCGATTATGCCAAGTGTAGGTTTCACTGAAAGCTTAATGATGCCTCATTTAGCCAACGTTTAGTAACGAGATTTGAGGGCATAATGATGCCTTTTTAAGGTATTGTTTCCCGCCAAAATTTGGCATCGTTGTGCTTTCAAAATTCCTTCAAGAAAGCTGGCAAAACGAGGTATCAAAAAACTCCCAGGGAAATCAAAATTTTCCATAACTATGCTATCTGCGTATTGAAAATGAGAGCCAAATTCTTGTACCACCTTTATATAGGGTATAAGATATCAAACTTTGCTAAACAGGCATGATAGCAAAACTTGAAATAATTCTAAATTGTTTGCGATCTCAGAAAACCTCATGACATAAGTTCCATAGAATAAATCGCCTGCACTTATGCAACGATCCGACGTTTCATTGACAATAAGAAAATAATGCGCCTTAAAAAATCGCCTAAAACTATGCAATGAGATTAGCATTCGAATTTTTAAATATAGTTGGAAAATGTGGGCCACCAACTCAAAACTGTACAAATTTATAGCCAAATTACAACGTTTTTCCTACCAAGTAATTTCAAAATTCATTAAATTAATTTAAAGCAATTTCATCTTAGACAATTTAAAAAAATGCACTATTAATAAGTTAGACAAATCTCGCACGTAAACATTCTAGAAATGTTCTTGAAATAAGTTCAATGAACGTCTCTTTCAAATTCTATAATTTTTATGTCTTAATAAAAGTTTTAATTTAACATAACTATACACTTGGCATTCGAAGTAAATGTGTTGAAGTAAATAATTCATGAAAAAAACATAAGAACCCTATATTCGTGGCTTAAGGTTTCCCAGTTAAATAAATGCAACATATAATGCGTAAACAGGTCAGAAACCTACAACACCGTTCACGATCGATTTACTGTTCGGAAGACTTCGGAGGCACTTCGATTTGTTCCAGCATTGAAAATCGCCTAGTGTGGATAAAATGATTAAACAAAATTTTACCAGTACTTACCTTGAAACAATCTCATCAAATATCTCGTTGCTGAGGCAAGAACAGAACCAAGTAAATTTTGATCAGAGAAGCTGAGAAGCCGATTTGACGGATTCAGCTGGGATCCTTTTTCGTCACGCGCCAGCAGTAAATCCAAGGCGACAGGATACCGTACAAGTTAGGTGTTCTAGTTCTCTGGAAACGAATTTTCTTGTTTCGGAACTGTATGAAAAATTCCTTGATGTGGCAAAATTTCACCCAACAAGTTGGCCGCCGGATCTTTTAACGTTCTGCATGCCCAGCTCGATTACCTTCCGCATAAATACAGTGTCGTCCACTTCTTCGGAAATCGAGGCAACAGAAGTGGTCGAGTCAGAGGATTCTCCATGGGGCAAGGTAACTTCCGGAGCGTTAAACTTTTTGGCGATCGCACATTCGTCTGCTGGGACAAGGCCTCAATCTCATCCTCGCCGAATATGATGTTATTTGATTTACGGTTCTTCACCTGGTTTACGTCCTGCATCGGCTCCAGACCGATTGGCGACTGTTCGGCTTTCGAAACCAGACTCTGCAAACCATCGGTCAACATCTAAGCAGCAGCAGCTCCTGTATCCTCCAGCTTTGTCTTCGGATTCCGTATCGCTAGAGGGGCATCATTCAGTGTTGCCTCTTCCACGGCGGAAATGCTCGGAGCCGCGGAGGTAGCAAAAGCTGCAGCAGCAACGCACTGATAATTATAAGCAATCCGAAAAACTCGACCCGTCGCGAAAACTACGGAAACACTTTTTTCCTTTTATTTTTCTTTTTGTTTGTGCTGTGATTGGTTGGATCAGTGACTGTAAATATATGCACCTACAAAAGTTTTTGCGCATGGAAAAAAGATTTTTTTAATGTTTCAACCACACAACAAAAATTTAGTTTTTAGATTTTGTTTTATTATATAATTCACCTACAACTATTTATTAATCATAATTGATTTGTTGAAAAAAAAAATTATTTGTTATTTATTTCAACCAAGCGGGACAAGTGCCATGTGAAATAACAAATGTTTTCCAATTTAAATAATAAAAACGTGTTCATATAAACGCAGCCTAGCAGGTGAGAATTTTGTTGAACTCTTATAAGTAAAATCCATACAGAGATAAAATAAAGGTTTTGAAAAAAAAATTGAAAATGACAAATCCTGGCTTTCATGTGAATTGAATGGTGTCCACACGGTTAAGCGATGGGACGCGAAAAAAGATAATTTCGGATGGATTTGGCATAGAAAGGTTTACCCGTTCAAGTTTCTTTTAGTTTAGGGATACCCCATGTCGTGATGTGATGTGATGCCACCTTGTAGAGCAGAAGGTCTGTTCGGGTTGGGTTTCAGTTAGTTCAAAATTCAACACTCTACAAATATTTGTTCTATGGCTAAACGAGGTATCATAATACTTGTATAATACCGTATTTGTTTTCTCCCCTCGGTCAGTGTTCCACCGTACCCGATAAAAACAAACACAAATCGTCGCCAGTGTATTGCTATCTCACTCAGTCACACGCTCTCTTGCAACACTGACAAAATTTTCAGGGCAACACCGCCCGATGGCAGTGCAACACCAGGTCAAAACCAGTGCAACACTGTCCGAATAAACAAACAGTTTGACAGCACCGAGTGGTGCACCAGTGCAACACTCGGCATAAACAAATACGGTATTAGTACAACCGCAATAAAGCAAATTAAGTGTGCTATTCGTTCATAGGAAATGAGCGCCACGTTTTAGCACTGTTGGCGTTTCCCTAGGTAAGTAGGGAAGAGGGCCATAACAGTAGCAGCGACTCAACTGTTAGAAAAAGCTAAATAGAAGAGAGGAGGTTTATATATGTGGGGTAACTTCCTTTTTTTAAAATAATGATACCTTAAGGATGCCTATTTTTGCAATGACTGAAAATCCAACACTCAAACCGCCCGTTAACGAACAAATTTGCTGTTTGTTTTCAGTTAGATTTAATCTTTGACACCTAAATAATTAAAACTGATTTTTCATCACACAAAGTTGAATACCAAATCATGCTATCATTTTTATCTCACCTTTCTGCTCTATCGTTAAAAATGAAACCTTAGTGATGCCTTGTTTTGTCATCTTGGAAAAAAACAAAACCAAATAGTGCTTTCATTTTGGTATCAATGCCTTTTTTAGGTATTGGTTTGGCATCATCTTTAGATATATTGATGTTTAAATGAAACCTAATTTTGCCATCGGAAAAAATGCTATACTAAATCATGCTATCATTTTGGCATTGATAGCTTATTTTGGTTACTGTTTGCTATCGATTCGGGCATCAAAGTCTGCTCGGGTTACCCTATTTTTTTCTGAATTCAAAACTCTCAAATCGAAATTATGAGCTTCTAATTCACTCTCAAAAATTCATTATTCACAATACTAAGCTTCCAATGGTGAATTTTGAATTAAAAGTCCACAATTTTCCATTCTTTTTTAAATCCTGATTCAAAAAAGAATAAATTCACGATTGAAAAATTGTACTAAAAAATTGTTAGTTTCATATTTATGATACTAAATACGAAAATGTTAAATTTGAATTCGCATTCTGATTTTTGTTGAGTTATGAATTTAGAATTAAGAATAAGCAATTCATTTGTCTTAGTTTTCAATTATGAATTTATTCATTATAAATTCCGATTCTGAACTCTTAGAAAAATGTTAATTTGAATTGCAAAATTCATACTTGGAAAGTCAAAAATTTAAATAATAAAACACGAAAAACTAGTTTATATCTCACAATTCGAAGCACAGTATTATGAATCCATAAAATTATTTGTGAAGTTTGAATCATAAGTTATTTATAATTTATTTGAAGTTTTTTTTTCAAATTTTTGTTCTGAAACCTGATATTAAGTTTAAAATTATGAATCATTTTGAAGAAAATATGAGTAAAATAATATAAATCACACTTATGTAAATTAAGAATGTCTATTTCAAATAATATCTCTGAAACAAAAGATGTCGTTCAAAATATTATGCAATATGACAGTTTTCTGGAACACAATGTCTTAACCTTTTAAAACACGACTTTTTTTTTAAATTGATATGTCAATTACTAATTCTTTAAAAGCATCTTTTAATTCTCATAACACCACGAAGAGTTCCAATAATGATTTAAACTACTTTTATGCATATTTTGTCTAATATTTCACATGTAAATTTAAACTCGATATTTATAGTATTATAAACTTTAAGATTAAATCGTTGTTATATTGGTTGTGATTGTTTTGAATATAACAATATCCACGCGCTTCCGAAATAATTTATATTAAGTGTCGTTTTGAAACCACACTATGCAATTAAGATAAAATAAATTCTGAACTAGGTCTCTGTAACTTTGAAAAGCTGAAACACAAGCAAAATGATGAAGACAATGACTTAGCTATGAATCACGTAAAAATTTTCATAAGTATCAGCACAAACCACCCTACGTAACCATGCGGACGATTCCTTCAGTCTGCTTTAGGAAGGCAGATTTCGAGAGCACGACCGGGAGAGCAATCTATTTTGTTCGATCTAAGTTCTCCCGGGGGGTTATGCTAGCTTGCTACAAACGTTTGAAAATCTGGTAGAATTAAGATATCTTTTAGTAAATTCGGAAAACGTTGCTACAAATTTTTGAAAAACCACATAAAAAGTGGTCGATTGTAGAGATTAAAATCTATCATTGGGTATATAAATAGTGGGCAGGTTTCATGAAAAGTTTTAAGAAATCACGATAACAAAATGAGAAATGTGCGCATCATAACAGACGGGTCCGAAAATCACGATTTTTTTTCTTGTTTCCATTCTCGTATTACGAATAACAGTAATATTTGAGATACTATGTGTATTCAGTGAAAATGATAATCATGTTATCAAAATAAAACTAAAATTAGAATTTTGGAAATCGGTTTAATTGGGAATGAGATACAGCGCTGCTAAGAAAAAAATTTACTTCTTTTTAAAAGTAAGAATTTTTTTCCGGTAATTCCAAGATTACGGCCAAAACTCCCATGGGACCCTGAAATTTTTATATATTTTAGAAAAGATTTATTTTTCATAATTTCAAAACATATAGAAAAAAATTTATACACCAACATATACTGCAGATATAAGAATTTTAAAATGATGTCTTTTTTCGGAGGTTTTCCGTTCAAAGCATTCTATAGGTCATCTGCTAAGTCAAATCGATTTAAATTTTATATATTTAAAATCTTGAATAAATTACCTAATGAATGAATCTGAAGTCATTAATATCGGTCAAGATATTTGACCAGTGGAACGAAATCAATTTACTAGTCAAAACAAGCGAAAAATAATTTGTTCAAATTTTTGCGAACGGTTAAATTCGCAATGTATTCAATAAGTCTATCACCAACTTAAATTCTCTGGTTAACAAAAATGTTAGGAAAAATATTCAAAATATCTTTCATCATTGATTGCTTGGTATGTGCGTCATCATACATATTTGCCTAATGACAATTTTGAACACCCAACTATAAGAGCTTAAGAATGTAAAACTTAAAATCTGAGATTTTATCTAGAACCAAAATTAAGTGTTAAAATTATGATTTTAAATCAAGTTTTGATAAACAAAATACAAATTCCAAATTGAGAATCGAAGTTATAATCAGATCCAAAGCAGGAATTGCGAGATTTATTATTCATAATCTAAATATTTATTTATATTTAATATCTTTAAAACACAAAGAAATGTTTTCATATAATGCTTAAAAAATGGAAAATGAAAAGCGGATTACAACTGACAACAGAATATTTTGTCAAGGTGTTCTTTTAAATGTAACAAAAGTTACATTTGAAAACATAAATTCAAAATGGAGATTTTAAGGTTATGTATTGGCTTTTCGGTCTTATCGGGTCAATTATAAAACTTTTTATATGTGCTTCATCCAACGTTTCGAATTATATTAATTCTTTATCAAGGAACTATAATTAAAAACAGGAGCATAAAACATATTTTCTCATAATTAATATTAACATTAATTACTCACTCGGACATTCGTGTTATTGTTCAAAGCAGATGCACTCCTACAGCGTTCATCAATCGTCGGGATTCTGGCTATAAATTTTGAATTTCAAATCTCATTTCATGTCGGAAGGAGGAGGAGCTTGCGTGTGACTTACGTGCTCAATATTCTGGTACCGGCCAGGGCGTCGGCGCCTACTCCGTCGTTTTGGAACACGTCCGTGGCAAAACTTCTATCACTCGACTCACTGTTTGTTTTTATTGTTTGAGTTTTCGTAGCGTTTTCTTTACCGCCAGAACCCGGCGTCCATGAGTGCTTGCGAGTGTTTGCGAGAGAGTGAAACACTCCGCCGTACGAGATTGCTCTCCCGTCTGTGTCGCTCTGGATGTTGACGGTATTCGGGGTACTTTGTATGTAGCACTGTCTATGACGGTGGCTTTATCGAAGTCAAGCATGTGCTCCTGTTCGAAACAATTTTCAACAACAGCTGACTGCCGCAGTTCTCTGATGCTAGGGTTTGACGCTGTGGACCCTGTTGCTAATATGCGTTTCAATTTGGTGACATCACATCTATGTTTCGACATTCTAGTCCGTAGTTTATAGCTGGTCTGCCCAACATAGCATTTGGAGCATTCTTCATCTCGTTCGGGAGCTCCTGCGCATGGGACCACATTGGAGCGATCGATCGGCGATATCAAATCTTTAACCACAGGCAGTAGGCTGCCTTGTTGTGAACAACAAAATGGAGATTAAATGTTCAAAACATAGATCAAGGGGAAAAATCAAGGAAAGCAAACAAATTGAAAAGATCTTGAATTGTCAAAAGTCAGAAAAATCATGAAACTACACTTAAGATTTAATTTATCAGCCTTAGCGGTGAAAAGTGATGTCCTTTTTAGTAAGGACATCTAAAGATTTTGAAATTTATTTTATATAAATGGATAGAAGGTGAGATAAAATGAAAGATGTTGAAAATGAGCGGGTAGAATTTATTTGGAAGCATATCATCACATATCAAATTTTTGTTCCTCATTAAAATAACTTTGGCCAAAAAGAAATAAAAAAAAACACGACATCATAGCATCGGTGGTAGGTCACTATCAGACTATTTGGTTCACCAGATTTTGATGTTAACTTAAGGGGGCAGTAGGGTCTAACGAGTTAAAAAAAACACCATTTTCACGATTTTTTTAGAGCTATCGTTCAAACAAATGTATTTAATTTTTTTTGCAATATACAAAGCATTGTTAAAAGAACATTTAGTAATTTTTTCGTAAAAAAAATATTGAAAAATGAGCCGGTGACGGAGCACTTTCGAGGATGCCTTTTAGAAAACAGGATTCGCGGTGGACACTGAATCTCAGCACAGAATCCTCTGAAGTCAAAAAATCAGAGCAAAATATTTTTAATAGATATTTTTGTGGACCCCAACGATTTTATTTAACTTAATTTTTTTTTAAATTTTTGTGGCTGTTTGAAGTAAAAACTACGATTTTTCACGAAAAAATCCGCCATTTTTTATCTTTAAAATCTCCCCACAGTAAAAAAAAAAAGAAAATCGTTGGGGTTTGGTATTTTATATGTAGAAAATATGTTCCAAATTTGAAAAGAATCGGTGAAGTAGTTTTCAAATGACGATGTCCACGGACTTTAAAAATGTGCTTTCGAGAAAAACGCGTTTGAAGTTTCTGCTCTCTCTCTTGCAGTATTAGATAAGAGGAGATAAAGGCCTATAATTTCTACAGTTTTGCTTCGATTGACTTGAAAATTTGACACAACATTCTTGAAATGTTTCACAATAAAAAAAATCGATTTTTTGAAAGTGTTAGACCCTACTCTCCCCTTAAGATTTCAACCATCAATGAAAGTAAGTTTCCTATTTTGATGCTAAAGGATTCTTTACACAAGTCCTTATCACCATTTATAAGATTTTAGAACATTTTCAACACAAAAAGAAAACACTATTTAACACAAAAAACTAGTTTCTATTTATCAAGAAAAACTAACTTTAAAATGAATAATCAAACCACGGTGCCCCCTGGACCGTTATTATAAAAAAAAGTGACCACCAAACCAAGTATAGGGGTCGATTCCTTAGGTAATTCTACACATCTGGGCAAATTAAAAAAAAAAATCCCTAGTCGAATTTTCGAGAAATCTTGATTTAAAGTTTTTAAGTCAAAAAACGAATATAAAGCATGGATCACCAACAATCTGGAAGCATTAAAAAGGTTCTATCTCGGTGCTATGTAAACGAAATAAAAATGTTTTGTACTCAAAATGTAGGAGTTTTATTGCACTTTAAAGGAATAAAAAAAATATTCCGATGTTTTTTTGATGAAATTTCGAACTTTTCATCGAGTACCGCTCATTATAGTTTGGACACCCTATTCGCTGACCGCAGCGGCCCTTTTGTTACACAACATCCCGAGTCGTCCTACCATTCTTCTTCATCTTCTGCTTGACAAATGCCCAAAAATTTTTCGATAGAGTGGAATTTAGGGCAGTTTGGTTGGGATGTCCTTTTCTACAAAATCCACCCCGTTGTCTCGATACCACTCTTTGCTGTAGTGGCAGCCTGCCAAATCTGGCGAAAACTTTACTGGTCCTTTGTGAGATCTAATGTACGGAAAAAAACGTTTTTCAGGCACTCCTCCTTGTACATTTCGGAGTCCATGGTCTTGTTTTTCACCAAAAAAATTGGGATTTTTCGTCCGCAGCTGCAAATACCTTGCCAGATAAAACACTTTCTTGCAAACTTATCGGCAAAAACGAATTTGAACTTGGCGAGGACATCACCCCGACCACTGGCTTGTAATTTTTTTGGCCAGGAAGCCGCCTAGAATCCATCTTCACGTACGTTTCGTCATCCATGCATCGGATGCATCGTCGTTCTTCGTTAGAATCTTGTAACTTCCGGGCCCGTTCTTTGGCTACTATATTCTGCCTCAATGTTCGTATTGGTTGCTTACTGGCCCGATAAGATCGTATTCCTTCGCTTTATAAGTGCATTGATTAATTATAATAGTAATCCTACATGTTAGGTAGGATTAGCTTCTCACTATTAGTCTGAATCATTAACGTTTATTTTACGTTTCTTCATTAAAAATCACCATTACTGAATTGAAAATCACTCTTTATTTCTCATTCCAAAGAAAGTAACACTTAAGTTGAACTAAAACCATTAAACCGTATAAACAACATACTAAAGCCTGTTTAGTGAGTTAAGTCAGTTGTAAATAATTACAATTGTAGCAACGGCAACATGTACCTTTCGGTTGAAAACATCTCGGGAAACTTGTTGGACCTTTTTGGAGGTATCTTGGCGATATTAAGTACAGACCCCGTTCGATTTTGGCAACATGCCCAAACATTTTGTGTTGCCAAAATCGAATGTTGCCAAAATCGAACGATTTTTTAATTTAAATTTTTGTCTCATATTTTTAAAAAATAACTATTTTTAATATCATTAACGTTGTTTTTAGTCAATTTCCGACCATTTAAGTCATTTTTTATTTATTTTTTATCATGTGTTTGATGCATTTTGCACTATTCTTGTTTTGTTTATAATGCTTGTTATTTTTTGACACATTTGCTGTTTTTGTCGTTCTTTATCATTTTTTAGTTGGTTTTTGTCATTTTAGGTCTTTTGTTTAGGTTTGTTTTCTAACTTTTTGAATTTTTCACCTTTTTGTCATTTTTGAGTACTTTATAAATTTTTTAAAAAACTTTTGTTGTTGTTCTTGTATTTTATCACCATTACAGAACGTAAAAACGTATTTATGGTGTTTATCAAAATTATATTGGTCTTGTTATAGCGAAAACTAAAAGGTAATGTTGTTTCTAAAAACCGGATGTTGCCTAAATCGGATGTTACCTAAATCGGATGTTGCCAAAATCGAATGTTGCCAAAAACGAACGGGGTCTGTACTACGAATTATGATTAAAGCATGGATCACCCGAAATCCGGACGCACTGTTTATTACACCATAGCGCTCCTAGTTGTCGGATCTGGAATGTTTTGACAGTACTTTGTTTGGAAATGTTTCCTCTAGCAGTGCTGAAAATTTCATTACGATTCGTTTTGTTCCAAAAAAGTTACACGTGATGGAAGCCGCGAGACGAGAATTAATTTTGGACACCCACGTCAAAAACCCGACGTGGCCGGGTTCAAAAATCTCGAAATCTGTAAAATGGTCAAATCATCCGTCTGCAGCGTTGTATGGTTCCGTGAGATGCATACTATCGATCGGCAGGTTCATATCCAACGTCATTGTGGACCTGAGGATCGGAAACATTTGAAGGTTTTGAGAACGATCAAGGTTAACCCAGGGCAGTCAGACTATGACATCGCCAAGAAATTCAAGACAAGACGGTGCACCGTTAGAAGGATTCGTCTGCGCGAAGAAATACGATCTTATCGGGCCAGTAAGCAACCAATACGAACATTGAAGCAGAATGTAGTAGCCAAAGAACGGGCCCGGAAGTTATAAAACAAGTTTCTATCGAAGTACGATGGATGCATCCTCATGGATGACGGAACGTACGTGAAGATGGATTTTGGGCGGCTTTCTGGCCAAAAAATTTACAAGACAGTGGTCGGGGTGATGTCCCCGCCAAGTTCAAATTCGTTTTTTTCCGATAAGTTTGCAAGAAAGTGTTTTATCTGGCAAGGTATTTGCAGCTGCGGACGAAAAACCCCGGTTTTTGTGAAAAACAAGACCATGGACTCCGAAATGTACAAGGAGGAGTGCCTGAAAAACGTTTTTTTTTTCCGTACATTAGATCTCACAAAGGACCAGTAAAGTTTTCGCCAGATTTGGCAGGCTGCCACTACAGCAAAGAGTGGTATCGAGACAACGGGGTGGATTTTGTAGAAAAGAACATCCCAACCAAACTGCCCTCAATTCCACTCTATCGAAAAAATTTTGGGCATTTGTCAAGCAGAAGATGAAGAAGAATGGTAGGACGACTCAACCGGTTCCAAGTAACTGTATCCAAGTAGCCAATCTAATAAACAATTCGCTTTTGTCTTTTCGTTGAGTGATAAGTTTCCTCTCGTGGACGTAACAGTGCCTCAAACTCGATTGAAACATTTTAAAATCTTTGGAAGTTTCTGCAGTAAAATTGCTCTTCAATCGATTTCATCATGCTTACAGCTTTACGTTACTTATTACGATAGGTACCCGCTGTCTCCATCGGTTCACAAAATTTTAGTACACGGATCTGCAGTTCTTGAGAAATATCCTCTTCCCATAGGAATGATGACAGAAGAGGTCCAAGAGCGCAGAAACAAATGTGTTTGAAATTATCGTGAACATGAAAATTTAATCGTCTGGCAAACATAAAATATGTATTCCAAAGATTAATGCTTACTTCAGACCATTTTCTAACTAGTTCTAAGCTTTTCAAACAAATAGAAGACGTTAATAAATGTATAGAATTTCTTATCAAACCTTAACAGATAAACTAAGAAGTTGTGTTACTTATAGTTACTTAAGCTAGTTTTGATATTGTATAGTTTATGTTACGATTTTTCTATGAAAAATTATTTTTTAATAAGACAAAAAAAGGATTTTCAATCATTTAAATCTCTTCTAGTTCCACCGATTTCCCCGCTAATTTCAAATAGAAATGATTCCGCTTATCATCAGAAATAATCACAAAAATGGGGTGTTGCGAAAATGTGCACTTTTCGATGAACGAGCCTTCCAAAATTGCCAATAAAATACACTAAATGCTTTCTATAGGGCTTCAGCAACTTCTAAACTCATCATAATGTTTGAAACAATTGTAGATCGCTGATTGTTACAACTTTGTTTCAAAGACAGCGAACCATTTTATCCAACCTACAACGTGTCAGGTTCAAAATACTGATTTTTCAAGGGATTTTTTTTACTTTGATTGTAACTCCTGACATATTCAACAAACTTATGTATTTTGATCAGATAAACAACTCTGTTGAAGACATCAAAGCCCTAATTTGAAAAACAAAAAAGTTAGCATTTTTATTTTGCTATCGGTGGACTCCTCGGCATAAATTTTGATATTAGAATACGCTCCATGTAAAATTAAACAATTTTGCTGAAGACAACAAATAAAAATCTCTTCATCCCTGGGCGCTATTAATTTCGTACAGCTAGATCAATGTTCTGCACTTCTGTGCATATGCTATACAATTGCAATCATTTTCTCCAGAGTTTGCGTGATCGTTGGCATATTTTTAGTATATGAATACGTCACACTCAAGGTACTCACATATTAAAGCTGTTTAGAATGGTTTGATAAGCGTCTTTCTTAAGGTGCCCTTAGCTTCCCTACTATCGTCAGCTAATCTAAATAAGTAGGATTAATGTTTAAATTTTATATTTTTAGGGAACCAGAAATCCAAACTCACATCACATTTATTGCGGACGTTCGGAGCTTCCGGCTACCTATCATTCGTCTTCAAGCAAAATCTACGTAAAGTTTGAAAGTGACGCCTCGATTGACGATCGAGGTTTCAAATTGACGGCTCGTCAAACGGATGTCTGTGCTAGAAACTATACCCGGCTCCAGGGACGCATCAACAGCAACTACATGACCCGTTACGAGAAGTGTACGGTAACGATCCAGGTTCCGAAGAACTACACAATTTCGCTGTACTTTGGCCTTTTCTACACCCACACGACGGATTGCAACGAAGAGGGCGTTAAGATCTACGACGGATTGGACACGGAGAATGAGATTGCGGCATTGTGTGGCTTTGCGATGCCTGGTCCCATATTCAGTACCGGAAACGTTTTAAGGATTGATCTGCCGAAATCGAAGACTGAATATGCTACCACAGTGTTTGATGCAACGTTTGTGGCCACCGACAAAGGCCGAGGTTGTGGCGGGGAGATATTCAACTACGGTGGACAATTCAGTAGTCCTCTGTATCCGAACAACAATCGAACCCGCATGGAATGCCTATGGACGGTTACGGTTCCGACCAACATGTATATCGCATTGAAATTTGATATATTTGATATGGGCAGCAAGAATACTTGCAACACTGACTACGTCCAGCTGATAGAAGTAAGCGGGGAAGAAAAGAAAGTGATCCGGCAACACTGCGGAGGTGACACTCCGGCCGTTTTCATTGGCAAAAGCAGCGTGATTCAGGTCCTCTATAAGCAGACACAAAACTTCGGAGGCACTGGCTGGCAGGCTAAGTTCATGGCCATCGAGAAGGGAGCTACAGTCAATGATTGGTAGACGAGTTGTTTGTAGTATTAAATATTTATTTCCTTAATCATTAAACAAAACAATTTAGTATTGTAACTATAAAATCGAATATTCGAATTTATACTACACAGCTTACTAACAATCAATTCAATAAAGCATAATATAAAAAATTGAAATGATGCTTCTTTTTTCTTCCGTACTGAAAGCTGTATGAGAAATTGTACAAACAAAAAATCTAAAAAAAAGAAACCTCATTAAACCGAACTCCAACTGATTACGACTTGTGTGTGAATGATTAATGGCTGCCTCAAGTGTATATCTTTTTCGATGATTCGATCATAATGGCTTTTTATCTATCTCATCAATACCTAAAAATACAAAGTGCACTTGTACGTTCGATCACTTTCTACTAGCTCGACCAAAGGCCTCCGTTTGATTTCTGGGGATCTTACATAAATCTGTTAAGGTCCTTAGTTTAAATAACGCCTATCAATCGTGTGACGGTTTTGAACGTAAATATTTTAAAACGTGACGTTAATCACTAATATACTAGTAAACGCAGATTTTTCGGTAGCCACCGCTAGTGGCATGTGGTCAGATCTTTGTATAAAATCGTCTCTAATCCTTCCAAAATGGGATTGTCTTTTACTTCCTCCTCAAGAGATGTCTAGATGATAACTTCGGTGTTTTTGTCCGTGGCTTTTTTGTGTCTGTAATTTTAAAGTCGCATTCCTCGATACTTTTCGATCGATTTGCACAAACAGAACGCCAGGAAAATGGCCAACAGCTGCACTAGTCCCACTCCAATGGCCACGATGATAACCAAATTGCGGTTGAACATGATCCAGTCGATGAGCGCGTTATAGCAGCCCTGAAGTGAAGTAAAAAATATTTGAGTTTCTATAAATTTTATTCGATTTAAATTTCGTGTAGAACCAACCTGCTTATAGTAACTGTTGCTGTCGGACGGCGAGAAGGGGCAGTTTTTGTCCATCGGTTCGAAGAGCGCCGACTGCATGCAGCAGGCCTCCGGGATGACTCGCGTTCCCTTGCTCTCGTTCCACTTGTCCGACAGGTTGAAGTCCCGATAGTCGTCCACCCCGCAGCACTTCATCTCCGACATCAGATAGTTCCACATGAGCGTCACGGCGTCCGATTGGTTGCGATCGTTGCTTGAGTAGTACCGGGAGATGGTCGTCTGGAGGTAGTTCTTGGTTTCGGTCTTTGCTCGATCCTTGTAGGCTGCTGCGAGGCCACATGCTGTCACTTCAAGGATCAGTATCACTAGCAGGAAGAGGGCGTACTGAAATAGTTGAAAATGAAGAGAATATAGTTATTGTATGATTAAAATCGTTCACAGTTGTAGCTTTAGGACTTTCGCTTTGGGAAAATCGAGCATGTGAAAATGTTAGAACAACCTATCCAATCCCAACCAATTGACCAAAATTTCATAAAACAGATACGAAAAAGCTAACTAAGCCCCATCATAGATCTGAAGTAGGTTACCAAAATTTAATTTATTATTGATACTTTTAAGTTCCAAACATCTTGACCTAATTTCAAAACACCTTGGACCTTGACCATGACCATATTCAGCTTCCGTTGCACTGCAGGGTCCTTTTAATTCAGTTCCAAAAATCTTTAAATGAGCAAAGAATTCTCTCTCTATTTCAATTTCACCCTAGGTATAAATCACGACAAATTGCGATTAGCCAAGATTTGTTCAATTTGCTCGATTTCTTTTTTCACATTAATTGTACGGGTACATAAATCGCATCAGAATGGTCACTCTAGTAGGGGAAAACTGTACAAGACGCACCAGCGCACAGTGGTTTAAAACTCGAAAAACGTGATCATGGGCTTTTTGATGCCTTAGATGTCAAAATAGCTTAATGACATGTTCTACAATGTTTCATTATTTTTAATTGCGCATTTTTTGCCATTATTTTTTTTCTAATCGATCCACCTAAAAGTGAGATATTTTTTTTTTGAATTTGTCATCCAATCAAAATGACGTGTTCAAAAAGATGTAGAAAATATAATTTTAAAAAACTTTGTAAAAGACTTTGAAGCTCTATCTTTTAAAACAACAGATTTATAGACATTTTTCTAAAAACTAACCTCAAACAACGAAATTTTCGTTTAACTTTTTTCAAAGTGACTTTCGAGTCTTACTATATATGAGAGAGTTGTAACAATTGTAAAAGAACACAACTTCATTGAAGGTGTCAAGTTTCTATCTTGACGTTAAATGGTACTTTTTGTGTATTTACATTTTAAAATTGCATACTTTCAATGTTCCATATCTCTAAAAGTTGCAAACTTATGAAAACTAAATTATATGTATTTGAAAGGCACATTCTTAAGCTTTAATGCACATATAAATTTCTTTTGTATGTATCAGGTTTTAATAGTAAAATTATTTATGTGAAAGATGGTAGTTTTGAGGTTTTTGTTAGGCCAGCCTGGCGATCTCTTGCTGCTTAGCAAAAGGAAGGATGAAATCTTCTTTTTTTTCTATTCCTACCGTTGACAAGTGAAGACGACAGTTCTTTATTTGTTAAGATTGAAGATTTGACCCTGTCTAGAAGTATAAGTTCCATTATAGTTAGTAAATCATTTATCTGAAAGAAGGTAGTTTTGAAGTAATTGGCATTTTGCGTATTTTATCAACACACATCTTTACAAATGTTTCCACTTTAACACGAAAGTGGCATAGATGGATGATTTTGTAACCTTTAATTTTCATGGCTTTTTTAATGTTTTTTCTTTGTTTATGAAGTTTTATTTTTGGTTAAAAAGTTGTGTAAGAGAGTAAATTAGAATGAAATATTAAAATTAATTTTCATGATCTTCTTCTTCTGATTGTTCTAAATCAAGCATGTAGTTTGCATCGGCAACAAAGGGAAAATGTGGTCTTGGTTTAGATTTTCTTAGGATTGTTATAAGAGGGTCCAAAAATTCGAGCATCCGATGCATAAGGTCGATGTTTGTTGCTTACCTTGAAAATTTTCGTGTGTGATGTTCTCTAAAATTTCGATTATCCTTTCTCCTAGACTCTTGAGCGTCTTCGGATAATTGCCCAATGGGTATTGAAAAGTGTTTCACGATTCGAGCTCTATAAAATAAAATTTAATCTTAACAAATAAAGAACTGTCGTCTTCACTTGTCAACGGTAGGAATAGAAAAAAAAGAAGATTTCATCCTTCCTTTTGCTAAACAGCAAGAGATTGCCAGGGTGGCCTAACAAAAACTTCAAAACTACCATCTTTCAGATAAATGATTGTAGTATTAAAACCTGATACATACAAATGAATTTATATGTTCATTAAAGCTTAAGAATGTGCCTTTCAAATACATATAGTTTTGTTTTCATAAATTTGCAACTTTTAGAGATAGTGATCATTGAAAATATGCAATTTTAAATCGTAATTATACAAACAGTACCATTTAACGTCAAGATAGAAACTTGACACCTTCAATGAAGTTGTGTTCTTTTACAATTGTTACAACTCTCTCATATATAGTAAGACTCGAAAGTCACTTTGAAAAAAGTTAAACGAAAATTTCGTTGTTTGAGGTTAGTTTTTAGAAAAATGTCTATAAATCTGTTGTTTTAAAAGATAGAGCTTCAAAGTCTTTTACAAAGTTTTTTAAAATTGTATTTTCTACATCTTTTTGAACACGTCATTTTGATTGGCCGACAAATTCAAAAAAAAAAAATTCACTTTTAGGTGGATCGATCAGAAAAAAAATAATGGAAAAATATGCGCAATTAAAAATAATGAAACATTGTAGAACATGTCATTAAGCTATTTTGACATCTAAGGCATCAAAAAGCCCATGATCACGTTTTTCGAGTTTTAAACCACTGTGCAGCGAGGTAAGGTGGTCCATGTCAATGTTGCTCAAAAATACACTCACGTATGGCTTCTAATGATGTTTTTCTTAATTTTTATTGTAACAAACAAGGATTTTCATCATTTATTACATGAAAAGTTAATTAAAACGACTTTAGCTCTTAGAAACAGCAGGATTAATGAAATCAACATGAAACTTGTTATTATTTAACTACAGCTTATCGTTTTTCCATTCGTATGCACTTTCGGAAGACTATAAATATTTTGTAGTGTTTTACTAACATCTCACAAATTTTAACTAAAATCATTCATATCAAAATTGGGACAGAATGCCCATAAGACCACAAACTTTGAATGCTCATAACTTTTGAAAAAAAAACCGAATATCAAAACAAAATGCCATTCTTTTTATTTGCTGACTCCCAAATTACGATAACAATGAATAATTCAAATAAATTTCGTCCTTGTTCGAGTTAAAACTGTGCACCAATATTCGACTCGAAAAAGATATCCGCCGTCATGTTTGCTGCGATATCAGTCAAGAAAATTAATATCGTTGCCTACCTGAAGGCGTTTTACCTATAAGGTTGTAGCAAAGTGCATTTTGAAAAGCGAAATTTTCGATAACTTTAGCAATAATAAAGAAGAAAAGAAGAAAAAAATTTAAATCTAATATATTTCTATGGATTTTTTTTTTTAAACTTAAGCTCCACCATATGAAAGCTAATATTAAAAGCTATCATTTGAACTATTCAAAATTTGTACACACTTAATTGATCTATGATAAAAATGAGTAAATAATTATTTTTTTTCAAAAGTCAAAAACTTTAAAGCCTTGCCAAAAAAAAAATCCCCGCATTTCCCCATACTCTTTTCACTGTAAAGATCTAGTTTAAAATCTTAAAAATACAATGAAAGATATTCCAGGCACCTTGAAGCACCGTTTTTTGAGTTATAATCAAATAATGCTGAAAATATCATGCAAATGGGTAATTTTTACCCATTAATGAGTATAAATTCAACAAAGTTGATGTTGGTTTGTAAAAAAAATTGGTTTCTTATGATTGATCAATCATTTCACACATTTTTCTCTTGAGTTTCATGAAATATCTTGATGATATTTATCATTTAATGATCAATTAGTCCAAAACCCGGTTTTCAAAAGAAATTAAAAGTAGGGTCAAAAATAACACCAAACATCCTACTTTAAAAGTTGTTTTTACAAAATTTTTGTATTAATTTATTTTAAGTTAGTTAAAATAGTTGTGTTTCATACAAAATTTTCAAAAAATATAAAATTGTCCAAAACACTTAATCATACTTTTTGCCGCCTCATCGTATGGAACTGCCCCATAGTGTATATGGTGCGTTCTGTCCACTTGTTTTGGCGTTCAACCCCGCTTTTTGTTTTCTGGCTGCTTAACTGGTGCGTCTTGTACAGTTTTCCCCTAATCAAATTACCTATTGAAAAAAAACCTTTACGTTTTGGGGATCGAGCCCCAGCCTTGGAGTTGACAATCGAATACGTTACCTATTTAGATGTTGTTATAGCTGAAACTAAAACTCGAAGTGGCGATATGGATTTTGTAGCATAGCTGTAGCCGTAACCGCCCAATCCGTTTGAGTACTTTGCTGTACTTTTGTGTCCATTGTGTGTCCTTTTGATTCCTATTATGTATTATTTCTCGACTCTTATAATCACCTGAATGTATGCTCTGATCACAATCCCAAAGGTCTCTTTTTTTTTTTTTTTGTTTTTTTGTTTTTGATAGGAGTTTAACCCATTTAGGTCATTCTTCCTCATCCAAAGGTCTCTTTCGAAAAATGACTTCTTATGGAATATCAAAAAACGTAAAATATTTATCTTTATAAACTAGTGGTGAGAAACCTTTTGAAGCAACGAATGGGGAAGCTTCCTACATGAACCATATCTATGAAAATATACTTTCTTTTAGTAACAATCTCCGGAGACCTGATTGGACATAACTTCAGACGCCGCACGAGATTGCGAACGGAGATATAGTGCTTTTTTAACCCTTAATTTCCCTATTTATTTTGTAAACAGTCCAGAAAAACACTGATTTACACTAATTTTTTTAAACATGAATAGGCCTATTTGTGTGATTTTTACGAGGAATCAAAGAAGGCTGTTTGAGCCACCTCACGCTTCGTTAAATGAAATTATGGCTGATTTTACCCTATATTTTTCAACTAATTATGAAAAAGGAAATTCGGACTTAAAAATTTTGAACTAACTGAAACCAATATAGTGTGATTTTTTTTTCGTGAAATCGAATAAACGCTGTTTGAGCCACCGTTCCGGAAAACGCAGTTATGACTGATTTACACTCAATTCCCCTACATTTCTCAATTTATTCAGTACAAAGCATGTTCGGACTTAAAATTTTTAAATCAAACTAGACCTATCTTGAAAAGAATCAAATGAACGCTGTTCGAGCCACCACACGAAAAAGAAACTGGAATTTTTTGCCGCTTTACCCTCATTCGAACAAGCTTTTTTCTGAACTATACAAAAAATGTTGGAAAATTTAGGGTAAAGCGGCCTTGATTCCATTTTCCGAGGCGTGCGGAGGCTCTAAAAGCCTTCATTTGACTCTTTAGGAAAAAGGAAAAGATAGGTTTCGTTCGATTTAAAAACGTTTTATTCCGAACATGTTTTTTCTGAATAAATTGAAATTTTTTGAAAATTTATTTTCGGCATATCGGTGAAAATTTATATTCTTGAAGAAAGAATAGCAGAATTGAAAATTGATATAGATAGATAGAAACGTTAGGAGAAAGTATACGTGTTCAACACATGTAAACTTCCGACCAACCAAATTTCATTGTATAGGTTAAGGTAGTGCCACCTCTATCCCGGTCCTATTTACTTCTCCTAAATAATGAAATGTTGCGTGGTAAAGTTTGGTGTACGTTAATAAATTTTCCTCGAAAAAATGCTCTTTCGCTCTTTCCAACATCTGTCATCTTTCTCCTTACTTTTCTATCCATCTATATCAATTTTAAATTCTGATATTTTTTCTTCAAAAATAGAAATTTTTCACCGATATGTCGAAAATAAATTTACAAAAATCAATTAACGGTGGTTAACTTATATTAAAAACTAGCTGATCCCATACAAACTCCGTTTCGCTTTCAACTTGGAATATGTCATGAACAGTTTGTATAAAAGTCAACTGCCAAGCATTTTCCAGATGTACTTCTTAATTCATTGTTAAGTAATAATTTCAAAAATATTGGACGATCACTTTTTCTATCGTTTGCTATTAAATTTAAAATCAGGATTCAATTGGCCGTGACAAAAAACCCCTTCTATAAATTTCAACTCGATCGTTGCATAACAACGCAATTATTGCCAAAAAGTTAAACCTCTTTCGGTTGCCTCATATACATACAATCTTTGATATTTGAAATCGATTGCCCTTCTCTCAAAACTCCCGTGTGCAAATTTTCAAAGCAATCCATTGCATAATAACGTCAATTTAGCTCAAAACAGTGAAAAGTTTATTAATATGGACGACTCTTTTCGACGACCCCTGGCAAAACATTTGACATCTGAAATCGATTGCCCGTCCCCGAAAACTACCTTGTGCAAATTTTCATCCCAATCCAGATGTCAAATAACGACGGTATTATTAAAATTTTGAAAGGTGTAGATACTCTAGATTTCGACAGGAGCTAGTTTTCGACAAATTTTTAATAAAAGGCTTATCTTTCTATTTGGTGGATCAAGCTATCTATGTTCATATTTTTCTATTTTTGCTCTCCCACTTAAGTATATGTTGAATAGAAAAAATCTTCTAAATAAGTAATTGAATAGTAGTAAATCAATAATTTAAAAGTAACATTCTAAATCACCTGTGAAATTCAATGCCATCGACCAAATAAGAATGATTTTGAATCACGAAAAAACTCACCTTTTATTCGATAAAAAGCAACATAAATGGTATCAATGGATGGATAAGGTTCTGAAATCCATATTTTCGGTAATTTATTTTAATTTTTTGCTGGCATTTAATGAAATTTCAACTGTTTTCTGAGCTGTCCAAAACTAGCGCTGAAAATTCACCTAATTATCTATTTTTCGACACCCATAATTTGGGCATGTTTATACTGTTTCCATGGTGTAAAAAACGCCGTGAAGTAGACAAGCAATTCCAATACGCAAATATTCATATTCCTGAGCTAACAAAGGAGGTGGAAATATGCTTGTCGAAAACTAAAACTTTTTGTGTCGAAAAATAAAATTGAATGTCAAAAATTAGATCATCGAGAGGTTTTAGTAAAAGGACAATACAAACGTTGTTTCAAAACTTTCGATCAATAAAAAGGGTAGAGAATGAAGAAAAAAGTTCGATTCAGATAACCTATCATATTTGAAATGGAAAACTTAAGTCAAATAATTTATTTACATGGTTTTTCTGACAAAACAAGCAAAAACTGTCGAAATCTAGGTATTTTACCCTAATATAGAAGACCCCCTTTGTCGGCCTCTTACACCGAATTTATTACCGAATATAAGATAAGTCTCGTTTAGTTCAAAATTTTCAAGTCCGTACATGGTTATTCTGAGCTATTTGAAAAAATGTAGGGGAATTGAAGGTAAATCACTCATAACTCAATTTTCCGACAAAGAGGAGCCACTCCCAACAATGAGTAAAGTTAAGGATGCCATTCGTCAGCTGAATAGCAACAAATTTCATCCATTAAAACATTAATTTTTATGCTTTCAGCTAGTAGATTTTTTACCCCTAAATGTATGAAGTACCTTTATGGGCCTTAGGCATTTTCTTTAAAAACAGGTTTTGACAGAAAAAATGAAAAATGAATTTCATTCTAAAAAACAGAATTTACTGAAATTGGTGTTTTGTGTATTATGAATCCACAAATATATCAAAAACTATAAATTTTAAAACCTTTTCGTTTGATTTTCATTAAAAACAAAGTTTGTTGCAACTTATCCCTTTTCTAAGTAGGGTGAAAATCGTATGTTTTTAAAAATTTTAAAATACCATCATGTCACCATCTACCGCCCAGTTAAGCGGTTTTTCAACTTCAAACATGTGCAATAAAAAAACGACGGCAGATTTTTATTCGCTTTCTTTTCCAATACATCTCAAAACTGCTCTACTTTAAATAAAAAATTTAGTGGAATGCGAAAAATGTACGCTTTTAAAAATAATTAACTAAACGTTGAGGTGTTCAACTGGCCCTATTACCGCCCCACTCGACTTTTTCGAGTATCGATAATGTTTTCTTAAGGAAAAACTATCTTACAACACGGAAACTGTTCTTTTTAATATTGTCCATGTAACGAGCTGTCAAAACCATATTTTGGATCTTGAGAGAATACATTTTGTGAAATCTTACCCGCAAATTTTGTACAAATTTTAACAAAGTGCGTTGACTAACAAAATGATGATTCCCGGCAAACAGCCTCAAGTAATCGGTTACTTTCAGCGATAAAACATCATTTTCTAACGTAATCAAACTAAATGCTTCTTACAATTTACACTTTTGATACAGACTGTTTGTGTGAAGTTCCTAAATTGTGTTTGAAGAACATTTTTTTCTATTTTTTTGCTGTAAAACGGGTTGTAAATTGTGGCTGTTATTTTCAAGTGCTGTGTTTAAGGGTTGTTTATAGTAAAAAGGTGGAGTTTCGACGAAAAATTTGTATTTGGTGTGTTTTTGCTCGAAATGGGTGAGCGAGGACTAAAAAAAGCAGATGCTACGAGAACGAGACTATAGATGGTTTTCCAGAAGTGGAGCAATGCGCTAAGGACACCGGATGCTAAGATAAGTTAAATCGTTTCCTTTTTAACTTGTTTGTTTAGATTTTTCTTAAATTAAATTTAGAAAAAAAAAAAACATTTTTAAAATTTGAAGCTGAACTTTTGACAGCGTCATAACAGAATGCGAAATATTTCATGTAATGAAATATTTCACTTTCGATTATAGCACTGAGCACACTGACTGGACACTCGATTTAGATTTTTGGCTGCTCGAAAAATTAACGAGCAATGTCGATACCAGAGGCGCTTCGATCGATGTTGTAGCCCGGCTGGAAAATGAAACCAGACATTTGATAAATATCGATCAATTCAGACTACTGGAACTGGCTGAACAGGTTGGAGTCCATGCTATTGTGCCAAATTTTTATGCTCGAATTGCTGCTGCGCAATGTCGGCGGTAGGAGGCTTTTAGACAAAATTTGAACGAAATTTTATTCGAAGTGTCATGTCAGTGTGATCAGTGATTATAGTATGAAAAATAACTGGATGTTATAAAACCTTGCATGCAAGTATGAAACCGAAAAATGCTTGCGGAGCTTTTACATGTTCGAAATTAAGCATATATTTAGGCGTTTATTTCAAGCAGCAAGATATAAGTTCGTATGATCAAATTGCGTCGTTCGAACCAAAAATAGTTTTTTTTTGAATTTGATTATTTGTATAAATTATTATGGATTTATTCTGATTTACAGAATAAGGCGGGGTAGATTCTAATGTTTCTAAATTTTTAAACGACATTTCGAAGTCAATCCAATTTGAAACGCTTAGTGTTCTCATATTCAAGCATCGTTATTAATTCCAAAAAAATTTAGGGGAAAGTAATTTTTTACATAAGGATGTAAAACGAAATGAAAATATAAAGAATAAGAACACAATAAGTAAACTTTAAAAATACTTACGGAAGATTAATTCATAAATCAAAATTGCGTTTTTTTTACAATCAACTCACAGCACCTTTCTTAAAGTTTCGCTTGTTTACTACAATAATATGAAGTCAACCAGTTGTTATTGCAAAACAGTACAAATTTTAAATAGATAATATATAAAGCATTGACACCTCGAAGCGGGAAAATAAACAGAGAAATGAATCCGATACTCAGTATTGATTCGACACTTTATATCAACATATTTAATTTTTATATTATATCATCGTAACAACTTCAAAATCGAATAACGTTGCTTTACTATTCACGATCTATTTTGTACAACAAACCGTGATGATTTAACAGAATAAGGTTCAACAAATGTTAACCTACAATATTATTCATGAATAATACTTTAAAATTTGATTAATAATTTCATAACATTTTTGAAAATTATCACGATTCAATGTTTTACCGTCAAAAGAAAAACAAATGTTTGTTCCAAGTTCAAATATGTCTAAAAGAGATTAAGTTATCTAAAGAAGATTTTTACTCAAGCATTAAAAAGCATGAAACAAACTACGGTATTTGTAAAACTCAAGAACTTGGAAATTTCAACAAAATGAATAATTTATTTTACATATTTAAAATTGCGCTATATCTGTTTTTTTTTTTCAAACAAGTACATATATCAAAATAATGAGGCCGAGTTTAGAAAAGCATTAAGGAATCTACAAAACGGCTGTTTTGAATTATCAAGCGATAGAGCAAAATGAAAATAATATCAAAGGTCGCTATAAACAATTGTTGTATTTGATTGATTGACACCAATTTAATTGATATGTAATGTTAAAAACTTAATAAGAATAATTTAGCCGTTTTGCAAGTTCGTTGATGTTATAGGAACCAGTTTGAGGAAAATGAGCTAGTTTTAACCAGGCCTTATTATCGCTAAGTTCTTTTTGGTTGAACTCTTGCACTGTTCAAGTGCTATTGAAAAAGAACTATCATCATTGATTCTTCTTGTCAATAGGCCTCATAGACAGAATCAGGAGTTTCAATAGGAAACGACTAGGAGCACAGAAGGTGTAGGGAAACCCAAGGTCGTACCATTTTCCAAAATGGATCCTGATCTATACCCTCCCGTTACTAACATAACCCTTTCCTTTGATACTTGAATATAGATTCGCAGACGTACAGACGGTTTCCATAGATGGTGATACATGCGTACCTCTGTTTTTGATTACTTTAAAATAAATTTTTAAGATACACGAAGATAAGGGGTTGTAAGTTGAACCAAAAGAGTATCTTACTAACATTCCTTCCTCTGTACTTCATTGACTACTAGGACGTGGCCGGCGCCGTTATTGATCTTTTTTAAAGGGAGAGCATGAGTTTTGTGCACTGAGAATGTACTGTTAATCCTAAACACCATTCTGTTGGACTTTGCACAAAATTGATGGCCTCGATCAATCACGGAGTAGCAACCATTGGCGATGTGGAACTTGTTCCGCTTAGCCACGCAAGCGATCATGAAATTCGAAATGCGTTTGGATGAATGAATATAATATAATGTTTTATTTTTATAGAAATCATGAAAAATTATCGTATTTTGAAAACTGTAATTGAAGCATTTCGGATTTAATGATTTAAGGTGGATATGAGTAGTCAAACAAGCTAAGCTAAGCTTAGCTTACAATTTACACTTTTGATACAATACATGCGTTAAAAACAAAGAAATTGTGCGTGACCGGTAATTAGGAACCCACACTTTTATTTATACACCAATTACCGCCCATCACTAAACGCTTCAAAAAACAACAACTATTGGAAAAATCGAAAATTTTCCGATGCAAATTTATTCTGCAAAAATCAAACTATCGTTTCAAATCGATTGTAGGACAAATAGGTACTATTTAGTAAACAAAACCCCTTTTTTCCCTAGGAGCACAGTTATGCTTAGTTCGCTAACAGGCGTCGAATTCAATAATTTGACCGGAAACGAAAAACCAAATATTTTATTTCTGGCTATAGTTAGCATAATTAAGTGATGAGTTTTTCAGTGAAATGGTCGAACAATGATGCAGACACAGAACACAGGTCTAATTTTTGGAGAAAAAATTCCAGTTTTTTCGAAATACACACAAAAGGGTGATTTTGGGCGGTAAATGGTGTCTGGGCGGTGAATGGTGACTTGATGGTAACTGGTGAAACCATTATTTTTTCTGACTGCGTCAATTTAATGTCACATCAACGTTAAAACTTTTGATGTACATGCGTTATGATTCTGTGGACATTAAGTTTTTAGAAACCATTGAAGTTAAAAAAATATTACATGTTGCCCCAGTTGACTGTATGTAGGCCTACTACCTAATGTTATAAAAGTTTTCTTTAGGTTTCATATTTTAGCAACAGTTGCTCATTTCGCCATCCTGTTATCCCATAACAAAAAAGTTTGAATAGATCAGATCCAAAATAAAGTCAGATGTTATCGGTTCCTAAATCACCTGACGTACTCTGTGAATGAAAACGACACTAGCAAATACTTACGGTTGTGAGCAGACATTGACTCTCCCGGATGGCCCCGCAATAGCCGAGGAAGCTGAGGAAGAACATGATGGCCCCGATCGCTATCAGACAGTACGCCAACTGTTCTATCACTGCCGGCTGAGTAAAGTGCTGTTGGTGAGATATAGAAAAGTATTTTAGAATGGTTTTCTAAGTGGAGGAACATAAACTTCAGGTAATGGTGAGAAAGATTGTTGAGATCTGTTGTTATGTTTTTTTTTTCTAATAGATGATAGTTCAATTTAATATTTGGGTAGCAAATTTTCAACGATGTGTTTCTATCATTAACTTCTTCTAAAGCATTCTAGATCCAAACACTGTAGTCACGTGTTAACAACCGATTTGCAAAACCACCAAACTTCAACCACGCGATATTTCTTAATAGGTAGGTGATGCACATTAAAATGCAAATCTCACCCCATGGCGTTGATGATCACATCGCGCCGTCCAAATTGGGGGGCGTTAGAACTCTTTCCCTGTACAACTTGCACATCGAGACAAAGCTGCTTTGATATTGGCCCACGCTGCTGTTCTTGGAATTTTAAATAGATCGTTAGACAAAAAGTAAAAGACAATCGATTCATACGAGTGGCGTAATCCGGCGATGTAGGTAGGTCTGTGTACGAGTGACAGAAATGGGTAGGTTTCGTAATAAATCTTATAAAGAATTTTCCGCTGCAATGTGCCCAATGAGTGATCAATTTTTTTAGGTATAGGCAGAGCCGGATTAAGCCATCGGGGGGCCCGGGGCAATTTTTCTCGGGGGGCCCCTATGATTCGATTTTTTTGCAAATGCTATCTCAGAGAATACATAACATTTTAACCGTATGAAAGAACTGGAGATGAGTTCAGTACAATGTATTCGAATAGCCATGTTGTCTGCATAAAAGATAGTTTCTGGTATCTTCAAATAAAAATTGTTAATTAATCACGTGTAAACATTGCGGAAGAGTTTAGAAATTTCTCAAAAACGAAAACTTTGATTTGAGCTGCAAAATGCAAAATTTAATTTTCATTTTTTTTAAATATCCTTAAAACCGAAGAAGAGTATGCTGCGGCCGTGGAAAATGGTTGTGAAGTTTTTCGCTGCGAATTTTCATCCCGGAAAAATATTCATTTTCAATAAATTAATTGTTATTTGTGCTGAAAAATTGTTCAGAAGTTGGAAGCTTTGAATTTGCATAGTATATATTCTTGTTTGGTAGACGTTCTACATGCCTAATTTATTGCCAAAATTGGTGGATGATGTTTAGTGGCCGATGTAATATCTGGAGCCGGTGCCGAAGCTGAAAGGAAATATACTTCAACTCAAGATACTTCCTGAGAATCCTTCTTCAGATCAAAATTTCGAAGAAGACCCGGATTACATCACAATTTCGATGAAGCTGAAGTCGGAATCTTTGACCAATTGGTTGAAGATACTATAAGGCTCCATCATTGCATACATTCAGATGATACTTTGAAGAGGAAGGAAGAATGCGCTGAATTCGGTGAGATTGTTTAATTTATAGGAATTTGTTGAACATATCATTATTATTGTATTAACAAATCCTACTTGCCTTGTAGGAACCCCCATATCTAAAACCTTCCCCATTCCTTTCTGAAACAGCTTTATGGGTCGTATGAGTTCTCTGCACCTAAAGAGTTTATTTCGCTGTTTCAGAACTTTCCCATCATGATTACATTGACTTGCCACGGTGTGCATAATAGTACCTCACTGAAAATCAAAGCGGCACTTGAAATAAGTATTGAATCCAGGTACTCATTTTGGCATCTCGTGTTGGCTCTTATTAACAGTTATTCTTATGTATCAGCCAATGCAAGGTGTGTGTAGTCACCCTTTGCTATGCTATGCTATTTTTTAAAATATCCTTAACACCAAATTAAATTCTCTGATTTAGAAAAAATGACCAGACATATATTTTAAATGATTTTATTTCATCATTGATTGTCTGGTTTGTGCATTATTGAAAGATATTCACCAAATGACAATTGGGAAGTATCATGGAGATTTGAAACATGCACGCTCTTTTTTTTTAACTCAAAATTAAGTAGTTTTGGTTCAAAACAGCACTTCGGTGGCTTCCCTCAACTTTGAGTTCGACTGGGCAATAGCAAAACTAAGTTCCGATAGGCATACTCAATACTAAGTTCGGCAGCCGAACTCGAATTTATCCTTTTTTTTCGAGGGTAGCTGATTTTCAGGGAATTGAATGATGATTAAAATTCGTTGTACCCGGATGTTGATGTTCCGGTGCATTGCATTGCAATAACAGAGCGGTGGAAAGTTTTGACATTCCCGGTCAAAGAAAACTTCTGGATGTTACTTCCCACGGGAAGTAAACAACATCCGAAAGTTTCCGGACATTCCAAGCCGCTCACCATATGATGACAATGACGGACAGAATTTTACGCTGACACGGTGAACATGCATTTCATTATGAAGTTCCTTCATAGTCTTCCGGTAATTGTTCCGGAACGACATAATTTTGCGACGTGTTCGTTGGTTGCTGTTTCGGTTCGGACTGAACTCGCTAAGTGTTTTCAGTCTAACAAAGAGAGTTCAATTTTTAGTTCATAAGGTCGAACTCAGCTTTGATCCCTCGCCGAAGGAAAAAAAGGGATCAATTTTGAGTTCGCAGTTCGAACTCCGTTTTGATCCATCGCAAGGAGGAAAAAAGGGTACTTAACTTTAAGTTCATAGAATCGAACTATGTTTTGAACCTCGGTCATACTTAATTTTGAGTTAAAAAAAAAAGAGCGTGTGGAATACAAAATTAACTAAATGATTAATTTCACATTCCATAGAGATACAGAAGTTGAGAAGTTGAAGAATTTAAAACTAAAAATCAGGTTATATTCAGAACCACAATTTAGTGTCTCAAATCTAAATCATAAATTAAAATCAAGTTTTGAGGAACAAAATATGAATTAAATAAAAAAAGAGATTACACAAAGTTACAATCACAGCCAAAGCAGGAATTGCACCAAATATGAATTACAATTTTATATCTTTGAAACCCAAAAAAAAAACCTTTTCATCCCAGTTTATGAGTATAATTCTCATCAGATAAAAAAAATTGTAATCAAATTATTCTGATTGTGACAAAAGTTTCATTCGATGCCCTCACATCCAAAGGGGTATAAGTGTAGAAATAATCGATTGAAAAAAAAATCAGAATACAGATTAAACACAGAATGAGTTTAGTACCTTAAACAAAGATCCCGAGTTCTAAAAATTCAGAAAAAACTATGAAACTGAACTTTAGTAAGTGAAGAAACAACGTAAGGCTTGAAAATCTCAATGAATTGAATTTGGAAAAATGTACGATTAAAAACATGAAGATATTCATGTTAAGAGAGTCATTCAATGATATTAGCAACTGAACTATGAGATCGTTTTTATTATAATTATAAAATGATCATTTGGAAAATGATATGCTGTATTCAGGATATTTACTATTGTCAAATCTGTTAAAAATGTTTCCATACGAATTTCAAGTCTTAGACAGAAATTGGGATTGTACTGTCGATTGGTCCAATTTAAGCAACTACAGTTCTCTTTTTAAATTTTATTTAAAAAAAAATAGGTAGGGAAAAGGGTTTAGAATTAAAAAAACAACGTAAATTTCAATAGTAATGATTGAAAAGTGAAAAGTCATAAAAATACCCGGTATCAACCCGGACACTGCCCGCGTAAAATTCTGAAGTGATTATCATAAAGCTTCTCTGTTATCTCTTAGCACTGTGAGCCAGTTTTGACGAAATTAGCTGCTATTTAGTGCAGTAATCGTTTCTTGAAAGTTAACGTAATAATAAACAATTTTATTGTGCAAGACGTTTATATGTAATAAAAATGTGGACATATTTTTCTTTATTTTAACTTTTCTGTACAGAATATCCTGACTGACATGTTTGGATGGAAAAAAATTAAAGCACAGATAAACAGACATGACACTCTGGGCAAATTTTCATCGATTCTTCGCAAAGCTTTGAAAGAGCTAGGCAATGTCGCCACCAGATGGCAATGCATGAAATATAAAAGAAATCAAAGTAGCCACCTTTATGACTAATCATCTCCATGGTGTTAACTTTGATCAAAATATTATAATAAACAAACACCCGTAGACTGCGGTAACGTTCGTTTAAAGAGGAAGTTTCGATTAACGCATTCGGTTCCGGTTCCGGTTAGGACTTCCTGTTCATTGGCGCTGTCATCAAGTGTACAAAGTGGAAGACAAAATCGAACAATCTTTTTATAATATTTGGGTTCAAGAAACGGAATTTGTTGATACAACGACTACCGCTTCTTGGAGATAAGGCTGCAGCACGCTGCAGTTTCTGTACTTTCTGAGCCCGAGAGGAACGACGGAATACCCAAAAATCATGAATTAAGGAATTAATTTGAATTGTTGCCGGAGACGCCCATCGAGTGTTTGGAGTGTGAACAGTGTTATTCGGTCTCCCGAATCACGTCTTCCATTTAGATTTATTGTAGTTGCGATCGAAAAAAAAAATGTTTAAAAATATATACTTTTTGTGGCCCGTATGCTTATTTGTGTGATCAGCCAAATTTTCGACATTGTACAAGCTATTTCTCTTTCCTTAACAATGGAATTTAGATCATAATGTTCATAAAGTTAGCAAGCTTCTCTACATTCTTCTCCTAAGTTCTAGCAAGCTTCTCTACGTAGAGGAACAAATGACTTAACAAATATTTAGTACAATATTTCGTCACAAAAAAAAAAAAACAAGAAGAGAATTTAAAACGAAGTGAAATGAATGTCTAAAATATACTGTGATTCTGTTAAACGAGCTTCCGCATATTGTTCTGCATAACAGATAACAAATGAAAAAATCAGGATTTTCAGGACCCCGTGGGGATGTCTACAAAAACTAAGTTTAATTAGCAAGACTCAGAACTTACAATTTATAGGACGAAAACAAGTCATATTTATTCCACCGAATAATCTACAGATTATTATCCAATCATGCTGCTATATTTAAGTCCTGGAAACCATCCTACAAATAAACTAGTTTCTTCTTCCGCTTTTCCTCTTCTTGTTTTGATTGATTAAGTCTTCTTGAACGTTGTTTTTCGAACCTTACACGTGAATTCAATTTTTCGTCTTGCGCACCAGGAACATCATACAGTTCGAATGTTTTGAATAAACTTGAAATGGGAAGTTTATCTTTAAAAATAATGGCAATTGATGGCACCGAGATGAACTCTGGAATATTGAGCACCGTAAACACCTTACGCTTACATCCGATGTGAACATTTTTATAACCATCTCTCTGCTTGTGATTAAGCAGAAAGTACAGAAACTGCAGCGTGCTGCAGCCTTACCTCCAAGAAGCGGTAGTCGCTGTAACAACAAATTCCGTTTCTTGAACCCAAATATTATAAAAAGATAGTTCGATTTTGTCTTCCACTTTGTACACTTGATGACAGCGCCAATGAACAGGAAGTCCTAACCGGAACCGGAACCGAATGCGTGAATCGAAACTTCCTCTTTAAACGAACGTTACCGCAGTCTACGGGTGTTTGTTTATTATAATATTTGATCAAAGTTAACACCATGGAGATGATTAGTCGTAAAAGTGGCTACCTTGATTTCTTTAATATTTCATGCATTGCCATCTGGTGGCGACATTGCCTAGCTCTTTCAAAGCTTTGCGAAGATTGAAAACCGAGTGTCCCGTCTGTTTGTCTGTGATTAAAGTTTGAGATGTTTGTCTCATATTCTTCCTAATTTATGTCGATTAATTTAGGAATTCAGTTTACAATATTTTTGGTCAGATTTAGGGATGAAATTTTGAATTTCAATACCAATATTTTGATATTTTCAGCCCACAAAACTCGGGAGAACTCTTTCTCTACTTACTCTAGGGGGCCCCCTTATGGAAGAAAAAAAACAATTCAAGATATTATTTCACTGGGGCCTCTTTAGTTGTTTTATTTCAAGTTTTCATTCCAAATTTCTAGCCTTCAATTATTTTCATAGATTTGAAAAAATTGAATGTCCAAAATTTTTTTCTCTCGGGGGCCCCCTGAGCCGGGGGGCCCGAGGCAATTGCCCCTTTTGCCCCCCCGTTGATCCGGCCTTGGGTATAGGTTAATGTAGATACAGTGGCATAATCGGCTTGGTGTTGTACAATGAATATCAATTTCTTTTTTGCCCTGAGATGTGTTGAGATTTAGGCATTTTATGTTCTGTATATTATTACTTGCACTTTTTTTTTGTTTCCTCACCTTAAATGGGTCTAATATAACTTAATACAGAATTAAAGGGGGGGGGGGGGGGGGGGGGGTAGGGTCTAACGGGTATAAAAAAACACAATTTTCACGATTTTTTTCTAGAGCTATCATTCAAACAAATGTATTCAAATTTTTTGCATTATACAAAGCATTGTTAAAAGAACATCTAGTATTTTTTTCGTAGAAAAATATTGAAAAATGAGCCGGTGACGGAGCACGTTCGAGGATGCCTCTAAGAAAACAGGATTTGCGGTGGACACTGTATCTCAGCACAGAATCATCTGAAGTCAAAAAATCAGAGCAAAATATTTTTAATAGATGTTTTTCTGGACCCCAACGTTTTTATTTAACTTAAAAAATTTTTTATGAAATTTTTGTGGCTGTTTGAAGTAAAAACTATGATTTTTCACGCCATTTTTCACCTGTAAAATCTCCCCAAAGTAAAAAAAAAACAATAAAGAAAAACGTTGGGGTCTGGTATTTTATATGTAGAAAATATGTTCCAAATTTGAAAAGAATCGGATAAGTAGTATTCAAATGACGATGTGCATTCGAAAAAAACGCGTTTGAAATTTCAGCTCTTGCTGTCTTGCAGTATTAGGTAGGAGGAGATAAAGGCCTATAATTTCTACAGTTTTGCTTCAATTGACTTGAAAATTTGACACAACATTCTTGAAATGTTTTACAATAAGAAAATAAAAAAATAAAAAAATCGATTTTTTGAAAATGTTAGACCCTCCCCCCCCCCCCCCCTTAATGTATATTTAACTCTAAACATACCGGACGTGGTCAAATGACATTTTTTTAACTTCAAATAACTATAACTCCTATTTTTATTTTCAAAATGTACGTATTTTTTTTTATTATTATAACTTTTTAAAAGTAAGTAGATTTCGAAAAACGTATGTGGTAATAGACTAAGTCGATTTGGTACTTTGTTTTGGTTCAAAACTCATCCATGATGTTTTTGCAAAATTTTTAAGTAACGTGTATGAGTAAATTTGAACTTTTATACTTGAATGGAAAATTGAATATTTTGTACTGAAAACTGTACATACATCATTTTTGTTTCTTCTGTGGAACCGAGTCTTATATTGGTTTTTGTGATAATTTATATATTTTTTTAGGGAAATTTTCCGCTGAACAACTTTGTCGAAGATTGTAACTTCGTATCTTATTACACGAAAAAGTTATTAGGTGTTGAATGGGGGCACATCTTTTAGCATTGACAAACATTAAATTCAATTGACATCGCTGCTGGTGTCTCGCTAAGCATTGCATGAAAAGTTGTCATGCAATACCTCACCAGGCACCCAGAAGTGATGTCAATTGAGTTTATTGTTTGTCAATGCCAAAAGATATGCCCCTATTCAACACCTAAAGGGTGATACTGTCAAAATTTGGTCAAGGGAAAACGCGTGTAAATCGGTGAAATCGTTTATTTAAAAATTCAAATAAAATTTCTTTTTCAAGTTTAATTAGTATAAAATTCAGGAAAAATATTCAGTTAGGCTTACGCTTAACCCCTGCCATCAGATTTTGTACAGCCACCTTGTCCACCTTCTTCGCCGCAGAAAGCCAGTTTGCCTAGAACTGCTGCTCGTCCTTAGCAGTTTTTTTTGGTCTTCTTTAAAGTCTGCTTCATTTAATATTGGAACACAAACAATTACGTGTAGTTCAGTCATTTATTAACGAATTCATAATTTCTTTTTCATACAAATGTAGCATTTTCTTTACTCTTTCATAAAAAAAAATTAAAAAAATTATTCATTGCTGTTTCGAAGAAATTTTCGTACTTTTCCCGTAATACGGCACATTAGGCGGCGCACACCCTTTTCGTCCACCGTTTTGGCGATTTAATTCCACCAGTTCTTCATTTGAGTCATGTTCCTAACAAGTTTTCCCTTTGCCTTAAGCCTCCGCTTCGTGATTGCCCAGTATTTCTCTTTCGGCCGGAACTGGGGGCAGTTTGGGGGGTTGAGGTCCTTCGGTATTACGCTGACCCCGTTCGTTGCGTACCATTCCATAACCGTTTTGCTGTAATGGCAGCTTGCGAGGTCCGGCCAAAACATTGCTGGACGGTCGTGGGCACGAATAAAAGGCAGAATCCGTTTCTGTAGGCACTCTTTTTTGTAGACTTCTGATGTCATTGTCTTGTCAGTGAGAAAGACTTTGGTTTTCTGTTCACAACTGCATATCCCCTGCCAAATCATGTACTTGCGGGCGAATTTATCCGCAAACACGAACTTAAATTTTGCAGGTACATCCCCCCGAGCCGTCGCCAAATAAAATTTTTGACCTGGGATTTGCCCAAAGTCCGCCTTCACGTAGGTCTCATCGTCCATCAGAATACATCCGTCGAACTTGGTCAGCACTTGGTCGTACAGCTTTCGAGCACGGATTTTGGCCACATTGTTCTGCTTCAGCATCCGATTTGGCTGTTTGCTGGCTCGGAATGACCTAATTCCTTCCCGGAGACGAATTCGTCGCACCGTACTGTGAGCGGCCTGGAACTTATTGGCCAAATCGCGGTCTGAAAGATTGGGATTCCTCTTGACGGCCTTGATGACTTTCCCACGCAGTTTCAGGTCGACAGTTCCACTCCGACGCTTCAAATGCGGCTTCCGAGCCGTCGCGTCTTCAATGTTTCCTTTTACTGCTTGATAACACGCCATACGGTATTTCTGGGCATTTTAAGCAGTTTAGCTAGCTTAGATGCCGACAACAATGGATTTTCAAGAAAACTGTGCACAATTTGATCTCTCCGTTCGGTTTCCATGGTGGTTGTTTACATAATGCTATCGTTTGGTGTTATGACATAAATACATGGTGAAAGGTAATAAATTTCCCGACACGTGGGTGAAAAAAGTTTCCAAATACGTCCACTAGGAGTGCAACAATGAGCAAAAGAATTTGTTCCAATATTAAATGAAGCAGACTTTCTTCGCGAACTTTAACAGTTTCATGTGCTTGGAAATATCTGCTACCTTTCCCCTTCCTTTTGCCGTATGAAACTCCTGTCCCGGAAGCTGCTTTTAGTCGGCTTTGACGTAGGTTTCGTCGTCCATTACCACGCAGTCAAACTTCGTCAGCATCGTCGTGTACGGCCTCCGGGATCGCGCTTTGGCCGTCGTATTTTGTTTATCATCGCGATTAGGAGTCACTACCTTCTTGTAAGTCGATAGTCCGGCTCGTTTTTTGGCTCGATGCACGGTTGTAGACGATACACCCAGCTAATTTGCAGCATCTCGGAGAGAGAGGTTAGGGTTTCGCTTGAAACTACCGGCAACTCTCTTTGTCGTCTCAGCGGCTTTCGGTTTTCGATTTCCCCCCGATCCAGACTTCCTGGCTGTCGACAAACATTCCCCAAACACTTTATCTACATTTGTAACGGTTGATTTGGCAACTTTTAGCGATTTTGCCAGCTTTGCGTGCGAGTAGCTCGGATTTTCGAGATGCGCGAGCAAAATTTTGATACGCTGCTCTTCTTCCTTGGAAGGCATTTTGACAACTGAACCTTCAAAATGAGGGTTGTTCAGGTTTTTTAAATGCAAAATTGAAAGAAATACGTCAAGTTGATATTGACCAAATTTTGACCGTATCACCCTTTAGTCGATTGTAGAAGAGGATAGCTTTGAATTGAGCCAAGAAAACCCACAAGCGACAAACATACGATTAAAAAGAAGAAGCTTAACGGAAGTGGTAGGAACTCACCTAGTAAGAACGGTTGCCCTCGTTATTTGATAGAATAATAGTTACGTTTAATAGTGCAAAAAGCACAAGTAAGTTTATTTCCCTATTTTTCTTATGTTCGCTTATCCTAATTGCAAACACTCAAACTAAATTAATTTATATAGGACACTAATCCTCGCCAGTAACCACATTAGAACAAACGGAAGTCCGGTTCACTGACTCCGTGGAGTAGGTAAATCCTGACACGATAAAGCGAAAACTATAAATTTACAAACAAAAACGAATGCTAATCTCAGGTTCGTAAACAGCATTAGTTGCACCAGAGTGCTCTAGACAACGGAAGATTTGTAGTAGATAAATATAAACAGAATTAAAAGAAACAAACACTAGTAAACGTAAGTTGGATTACCCATTGAATTGAACTGCTGATAACTTGTTCATTATTCAACCTGTATATTTAATGTTAAAAAACTTGGTAGAATATTTTGAAAATTCAAAACTTACTACAAAAAAATTATGATTAAAAGTTGATTATTGAAGGTTATATTCACATTTTTCACTGTAACTCAAACAAGATCGTTTTACAAACTCATAGTTCAAGACAGTTTCATTAAATGATATTTTGAACAAGTTAACCCAAACAGCAAAGAGATTGGATCAACGATTCAAAAGTTAGATTTTTGATATCACTTCTAAGAGTATTGATAAAAAAAACCGTACTTATACGAATGCACCTACACTGAGGCAAATTCTTGTTATAATTTTCATAAGATGTTTCTTATGAAATGCTTTTTTGAGAAGAATTTTTTTTTTCATAAGAGTGTTATTAAATTCTTGCACTATTCATACGAAGTTCTAATAAAAATAAAAGAAACTGCGTTGTGAAAAATTGATGAACACATTCATTTTATCAGTCATTTATTTCATCATCGTTAGAAGCAGTCACCAGTAGTAAAGTACTGGACTCCAATGAACGTACAACATGGTTGCAGAAATTTATTAGACCACTTTAAATTTAATTAAAAAATCGACTTCGGAGGGGGCTGGTTTTTTTTACGTTATTTTTGCTCCAAAAATGTATGGACGAAAAAAAAATAAAACAGTTCAGTACCTATCATTTGATTATTCATTTTAAAGGTATTTTTTTGATAAAAGTTTTTTGTAGTATTGTAGTAGTAACTTTCGAAGACACATCCCAAAATCTTGGAAATGGTAAGCAAAATTTGTAAATAAAGCCTTTAGTAACAAATAAGAGGAACTTACTTTTATCAGTGGTTACAGGCTTGGAATTTGTTCAAGAGTCTGGTAGATTTTATTGTTTATTGTTTATTCAATCAACGGACCAAGTATAGGTCCAAATGACGACTTAAAGTTAAAGTTACATAAAATTTACATCTAATTAATGATTTCTTGATAATCTTAAAACACTTCTTCGAAAAACATTCCGCGAATCGTCGAAGTCGAAGAGTTCGGAAAAGCGGTTGAACGTTTTCATCACACCGATAGTTGTTCAATCGAATGGGAACATACAGTTGAAGGTCCTGGTTTCTCAGTCCATGAGGTCTCACACTAAGAGGAATAGCTTCTAGTAGCGTAGGACAATCGATACGCGATGTCAGTAGATCGGCGACAAAAGAAACTCGTGTTGCATTTCTTCGGGCTTGAAGAGTATCCATGTCTATAAGACGACATCGATGTTCGTAGTTTGGCATGTGGAATGGGTCTTGCCAGTTAAGGTGTCAGAGGGCATAACGCAAAAAGCGCCTCTGGATGGCCTCGAGCCGCTCATTACCGTTCTGGTAGTAAGGACACCAGACAGCTGAGGCGTATTCGAGGATGGATCGAACTATGCTGCAATACAGGCTCTTCAGGCAATACACGTCCTTGAATTCCTTGGCCACTCGGAATAAAAATCCGAGGCTTCTAGAAGCTTTATCGACGACGTAGTTCGTATGTGTTTTGAATTCCAGCTTACGGTCGAGTATTACGCCCAAATCATTGATGTGGTCCACCCGCGCAATGGACTCATCTCCTAAGAAGTACTCCGCGCAAAAAGGCTGCCGTCTTCGTGAGAAACTGATGACTGCACGTTTACTGCGATTCAAAGGCAGGCAGTTGATGTCGCACCACTTTGCGAAAAGATTAAACTGGTTTTGCAGAAAATCAAGGTCGTCCTGACCGTTTATGGCGTAAAACAGTTTAAGATCGTCAGCATAACAGAGTTTCGGGCCGTTAAGGAGTGTGAGCACATGGTTCAATAGATTAAGAAGATAATCCGTCCTAAGTGACTACCTTGGGGCACACCAGAGGAAGCAGAGAACTGGCTGGAGAGAGTGTCTCCAGTGCGAACTGTCAATTTACGTCCAGTTAAGTAACTGCGGAACCAGCCAAGTAAAGGTCCGCAAAATCCTAAGCGCCCAAGCTTACCAATGGTGATATCGTGGTTCACCTTATCAAACGCTGCTGACAAATCGGTATAAATGGCGTCAGTTTGAGACTTAGCAGCAAAACTTTCGTGTACATAGGAGGTGAATGTCAATAGGTTAGTTGTCGTAGAGCGTTTGGGCATAAAACCGTGCTGATCGATTGAAAAAATTTTGCTTACAGTACGAGAAAATCGGATCCATGACGACTAATTCGAATAGTTTGGAGATTGCACATAAAGCAGAAATTTCTCTATAGTTGTTGATATCTCTTCGGTCCCCCTTTTTATGGACTGGAAACATGTAGGCTTCCTTCCACAGTGAAGGGTAGGTGGCTCTGTCAAGAGAGGCTTGGGAGATGAGTCTTACAGGTGTCAGTAAAACAGGAATAAATCGTTTCAAAAAGGTAGATGGTATGCCGTCCGGGCCAGTAGAGAGGGAATTTTTGAGCTTTGCCGCTGCTTTAGATATGACCGCATTTTGTTTATTTGATTTGAGCTTATAATAAGTTGTTTTTTTTTTCAAGCAAGTGAAATCTATCAAACATTTGAACTAATTGAAAGATTTAAATCATCGATAAAAGTAAATCAAATTTTCAAAAGTAAAAGTAAGAGACTGCAATTTTTCGATTCAAATCCTAATCTTGCGAACTCAATCCCAAGATAAGATTTTAGTTTGTAAGTTGGCTCTTGGAAATTTGCAATAAACTTAATGTCCTACAATATACCATGAAAATATTGTATTCATTTTTCTTTATCAACACATCCTTTTCATTAAAAATCAATTCCATAATTAATTTCCTAAGTAGAATTACAAAAAAAAATCAGATCTTTTCATCAAACAAAACATGCAAAAAACATAAATTCTTCTTTTTATTGGTGATTTTCAGCTGAATTGTGTTTAAAAATTGATTATGATTGAAAATTTGAAATTTAGACAAAACTTATAAGTCTGAGGATAGCAAAGAAATATTAGCCCGAAAACACCAAAATTTGGCTTTATCTATCTCAGAAATCACTGTATCAAATTCTGCAAATTTAGTGTATTTGAACTATAAAAAGTTTTGTGTACCATTTTATAGAATGAAGTTTTTTTTTCATAAAATGTATAGCATTTGAGTTATGTTCCTCAGCAAAACGCTCTCGCGTCATGCGAAAAAATACTAGATATCTCGTAGTTGGTGCGCAATGTGTTAATTCCTCAACAAAATAGCCATCTGAATCTGAATTTTGAATATTAATTCAGAATAAGAATTCTGAAATTGAATTTAATACTTGAATTTTGAATCTATATCCGAATTTCAATATGATTTTTTGAATTTCAATTCCAGATCAATATGATTTAAAATGTGAGCCAAGAAGGGAAATTTGATTCAGAGCCCTTCACCATTTTTTTTTTTTATAAATCGTTTATATGAAACGGCTCAAACCACTTAGTTTTACGGAGCCGAGATACCATTATTTTTTGAACAACAGTTGCTTAAGTTTAATTAACAGGGATTTTCGCATTGTTGTCCATATATTCGTTTTATGGATTCAAGATATTGAGTTCGTCGTTCATTATTCAAAACTATGATAGACAAAAAAGAAAAGGAGAAAGAGGAAAGGGATAGTTAAACGCGTAGATCGATAGATTTAAGATAAAAGTATATTTCGAACATATAGTCTAGGTCTACCATAGCCAACACATCCCTTACTGGAACGTAAGGTGGTTTACCTCGGGCCCGAAGGGAGTCAATCAAATTCGCTCTGGCGGTAAGATGGTCCTCACACGACCAAACAATATGCTCGATGTCATGGTAACCCTAACCACAACGACACAAATTGCTGCTAGCGAGATTCACACGATAGAGTATCGCGTCTAAGGAATAATGATTGGACATGAGACGGGAAAATGTTTTAATAAAGTCACGACTCAGGTCCAATCTATTGAACCATGGTTTAAGGCTCACCTTTGGGATAATCGAGTGAAGCCACCGACCCAACTCGTCCTCGTTCCATTTGCGCTGCCAGTTGACGAGAGCGTTTCTACGGACCAAAAAGTAAAATTCGCTGAAAGCGATTTGACGCTGATAAATTTCACCTTCAACTGCACCCACCTTTGCTAACGAGTCGGCCTTCTCATTGCCCACTATTGAGCAATGAGACGGCACCCAAACAAAGGTGATGGAATAGCAGCGTCTAGCTAATGTATTCAAGGATACCCGTATCTTCTCAAGGAAGTACGGTGAGTGTTTTCCGGGCCTTAATGAGCGAATAGCCTGAACAGAGCTGAGGCTATCCGTAACAATGATGAAGTGTCCAGTAGGTCTTGCTGCTATACTGTCCAGTGCCCAATGTATAGCTGCTAATTCAGCGATATACACTGAGCATGGATACTGAAGTTTGTAGGAAGCGCTAGAACTTTGGTTGAAAACTCCAAACCCAGAGCACTCGTCGAATAAAGAACCATCAGTAAAGTACATTTTTTCAGCATTGACGTGTCCATACTTTGCTTCAAAAATCCTGGGAACAATAACAGAACGATGGAGTTCCGGAATCCCACGAATTTCAAGCTGCATGGACAAATCAAACTGGACAGAAGAAGTGTCGTAATCAGGGTGAAATCACGAATGGGGGAGAACGATGAAGGATTGATGTACATAGACATGAATTCATGATATATAGTCAGTCATATATCTAGTTTGAAAATTTTGCTCCAGTAGCTTTTCAAAATTTGCAATCACCAATGGGTTCATGACCTCACACCTTATGAGGAACCGGAGAGATAATGAATAAAACCTATCTCTCAGTGGGAGTACGCCTGCCAAAACCTCGAGACTCATGGTGTGTGTTGAGGGCATACAACCCAGCGCTATTCGAAGACAACGATATTGGATACGCTCGAGTTTAATGAGGTGTGTTTTGGCAGCTGATTGGAAACAGAAACTGCCATACTCCATCACTGAGAGAATAGTTGTTCGGTACAATTTGATAAGATCTTCAGGGTGGGCTCCCCACCAGGTGCCGGTAATTGATCGGAGAAAATTTATCCTTTTCTGGCATTTTCCTTTCAGATACTCAATGTGGGTTCTCCAGGTACACTTGGAATCAAACCAAACCTCAAGATACTTAAAACACCTCGATTGAGTGATTGCTCTGCCTAGGAGTTGAAGCTTAGGTTGAGCAGGTCTGTGTTTCTTAGAGAAAACAACCATCTCCGTTTTCTGTGGAGAGAACTCAATCCCAAGCCCCAAAGCCCAGGAAGACAATCTGTTTAAAGTATCTTGTAAAGGCCTGTACAGATGGGACTCAGTATCACCTGTTATAGATACTACGCCGTCATCTGCAAATTGTCTTAAAGTGCAGCCTTCAGAGAGACAACTGTCGATATCACTTACGTAAAAGTTGTACAAAAGTGGACTCAAACATGAACCCTGCGGAAGGCCCATGTAAGAGATCCTTCTAACTGCAATATCTCCGTGAGCAAAGTTCAGATGTTTCTCACAAAGCAAGCTGTATAAGATGTTGTTCAATAGAGGAGGCAGACCTCGGGAGTGCAGCTTGTCTGACAAAACCTCTATTGAAACTGAATCAAAAGCTCCCTTTATGTCTAGAAACACTGAAGCCATTTGCTCACGTTTTGCGTACGCCATTTGTATCTCTGAAGACAGCAAAGCAAGACAATCGTTTGTACCTTTGCCCCTGCGAAACCCAAATTGAGTATCTGAAAGGAGACCATTTGTTTCCACCCATTTATCCAATCGGAACAAAATCATTTTCTCCATCAATTTACGAATGCAAGACAACATCGCTATTGGACGGTACGAATTGAAATCTGACGCAGGTTTCCCAGGCTTTTGGATGGCAATAACTCTCACTTGTCGCCAATCTTCGGGAACAATGTTATGTTCCAAGAATTGATTAAATAAATTCAACAAGCGAAATTTGGCGGCATCCGGAAGGTTTTTCAACAAGTTGAATTTTATTTTATCAACTCCCGGAGCAAAATTGTTACAAGAAAGGAGAGCAATTGAGAATTCCATCATTGAAAAGCTGGAATCCAGATCGCATCTGTTCGGAGACACACTTCGAGTGATTTTTTGCACAGGGGTGGAATCTGGACAGATTTTCCGTGCAAAATTGAAAATCCATTTATGCGAATGTTCTTCATTTTCGTTCGTGGAAGAACGATTACGCAAGCTCCGTGCCACATTCCACAAAGTGCTTAAGGATGTTTCCCGCGATAAACCTCCCACAAAATTACGCCAATGCGCACGTTTTTTCCCCTTGATCAGGTTTTTAAATTGCTGCTCAAGAGAAAAATACGTGTTGAAGTTATCCAGGGTTCCGTGTTTCCGAAAAACTTTAAAGGCGTTCGATTTGTCTTTGTAAAGTTTGGAACACTGACTGTCCCACCATGGATTGGGAGGTCTTCGACGAACAGATGGATTTCGGATGGGATTGGTTTGAGCACCAACCGCACAATCAAAAATCAAATGAGAAATAAAAGTGTATTCCTCCAACGGAGGTAACACATCCATAGAATTGATAGCTGAAACTATTGTGTCCGAGTACCTTTTCCAGTCGATGTGTCTTGTGAGGTCATATGCTGTATTTGTTAAATTTGAAGTGTTGACCCCATTGGTGATTGTTATTTTGATAGGCAAGTGATCACTACCATTGGGATCAAGGATTACCTCCCACTGGCAATCAAATGATAGGGAATTTGAGCAGAGTGAGAGGTCAATTGCACTTTGTCTTGCAGGAGGTTTAGGTACTCGTGTTTTTTCACCCGTGTTCAAAATTGTTAAATTGAAACTGTCACAAATGTCATAGATAAGAGTAGAACGACTATCGTCAACTTGTTCTCCCCAGACAGTTCCATGAGAATTGAAATCACCTAGGATCAACCTTGGCTCAGGTAGTACTGAGCACAGGTCCTCTAGGTGACTCCGATCCACAGTACAAACTGACAACACATAAGTCCTTACCTCTTATAGTTGTATGACAAGCAACAGCTTCAATTCCGCCTGATAATGGAAGGTGAATTCTATAAAAGGAGTGGCGCTTATTGATCCCCAAAAACACCCCTCCATAAGAATCGTCACGATCCAGACGGATAATATTGAAATCGTGGAATGAGATGTTAGATTGAGAAGAAAGCCAAGTTTCGGACAACGCAAAAAAATCACAACTAGTTTTGTGAAGCAAATAATTGAACACATCAAGTTTTGGAATGAGACTACGACAATTCCACTGTAAAACAGTGATATCTCTGACCTCTCGTGTTAAATTAGTCATCAAGAGAGATAAACGCTGAAAGAAGGGGCCAAGTTTGCATCAATTGCTGAAATAGTGTCTTTGGAATGGGAAGCATCGATGTAAAAATGCTTCTAACAGAGTCAGAAACTTTAAAGAATGTTAAAATACTGTAAATAATGTCAGAAAACTTGAAAAACCCTGAAGAGTTTGTTGATTTTGAATTTGAAATGTTAGAAGAAAGAGATGTTCCTGCAGCTGATGTGTCTTTGAGAGATGTTATTTGCATACGGAATCCTGGAGGGACTTCTTTATCTATAGCAGCTGATTTATTACCAAAGTTGAATGCAGAACTAACTGGGGAGACTTTCCTTCTTATCTTGGCAGAAGGCCCTTTGGTACGCTTCCTGGAATTCTCTAGAACGACGAATGGAGTCCCTTCATCAGATGAATCCGTATCAACTTCGTCAACTGGCAGAGCAGCAAAAACATTACTGGATTGAGGTTGGACCGGGGGAGAAGCGTTCTTTAAAATGGCAGCGTATGAACGATTGGATCGTTCTTTTAAAGAGCGCCTCTCCTTATCCCAGCGACTCTTAAATGCCTCGCACACAGAGATATCATGAGGTGAGCCCCCGCAATAGACACATTTCTGTTCTATTGCTGAGCACGCTCCTTCCTCATGAGTTTCCCCGCAACGAGCGCAGCGTGTCTTGTTGCAGCAATGGGACTCCGTGTGTCCCATTTTGATGCACTTTTTGCAGCTCATTGGGCGAGGCACAAAGAGCCGCACGGGAAGCCTTAACATTCCCTCTAACAAAACATAGTGAGGGAGGGCGGTACCCTCGAAGGTCACCCGAAATGAGCCTGACGCTGAATACTTTTTATCTCCGTTTTCAGTGGTGGCAAATGAGAGTTGGCGGCAATCCAGGATTTTGACCGAAGTCGAATCAAGGCCTCTGAATTTGCCTACCCCTTTAGACATTATGTATTCAACCGTCAGGCTCATTTCTGAGATCACGCCCTCTATCTCTACGTTTCGAGAGGGAACAAAAACGTGGTACTCTAATCGGAAAAAATCACTAGCAACAATTTCATTTGTGGCCTTACGATTTGCCACAACAACACGCAATTTGTTTGGCCTGACCCGAGACACTTCGGTTACGGAGGGCCATCTTGCCAGATCTTTCATTATCTGAATGACATTTAAGGGTTTCAATTTGGGCCGGAAATAGACCACCCACGGACCAGAAAAAGTTGGGTCCTCTGGGTAGACCCGGAGTCGGGAGGACTTCCCAGCAGTTTTGACAGAGTTCTCCGAAACATCCATCAAAACTGCGGGGTTTGACCTCCCGCCTTCGCTCATATTTTACTACGGAGACTAAAAAGTCTGTCGTAATAAAATATCAACGAATCTATAATAATTTCGAAGTAGTTAAAATTTTAGAATGATAGTAAAAGAGAAATGAAAGGGAGACAATAAATAATGAACGAACAAACTTGAATTGAATTCCTCGTTTCCTTCGTGGGGTTCCTTCTATGGCTCCGCTGAAGTGGACCTCCAAACGATGACGACTTCCTCTTGACACTTTGGTAGTGTTGCGCCAGTGGTGTCGTGGTGACCAGTGCCTCCGTTACCCGATGACGACGGTGTTCAGATCCGGATGGATCGGGTGCCCCGGCGGTACGCAGCCCGGATGTGTGGAACGAACAAAGCGCACGTTCTTAAAGACGATGGTCTTGATGCTGATGATGGTGGCAAAACTTAATATGTGCCAATTGGTGCTGCTCGGCAATTGACGACCGAACCAGTAAAATCGTTTGTACCTTTGCCCCTGCGAAACCCAAATTGAGTATCTGAAAGGAGACCATTTGTTTCCACCCATTTATCCAATCGGAACAAAATCATTTTCTCCATCAATTTACGAATGCAAGACAACATCGCTATTGGACGGTACGAATTGAAATCTGACGCAGGTTTCCCAGGCTTTTGGATGGCAATAACTCTCACTTGTCGCCAATCTTCGGGAACAATGTTATGTTCCAAGAATTGATTAAATAAATTCAACAAGCGAAATTTGGCGGCATCCGGAAGGTTTTTCAACAAGTTGAATTTTATTTTATCAACTCCCGGAGCAAAATTGTTACAAGAAAGGAGAGCAATTGAGAATTCCATCATTGAAAAGCTGGAATCCAGATCGCATCTGTTCGGAGACACACTTCGAGTGATTTTTTGCACAGGGGTGGAATCTGGACAGATTTTCCGTGCAAAATTGAAAATCCATTTATGCGAATGTTCTTCATTTTCGTTCGTGGAAGAACGATTACGCAAGCTCCGTGCCACATTCCACAAAGTGCTTAAGGATGTTTCCCGCGATAAACCTCCCACAAAATTACGCCAATGCGCACGTTTTTTCCCCTTGATCAGGTTTTTAAATTGCTGCTCAAGAGAAAAATACGTGTTGAAGTTATCCAGGGTTCCGTGTTTCCGAAAAACTTTAAAGGCGTTCGATTTGTCTTTGTAAAGTTTGGAACACTGACTGTCCCACCATGGATTGGGAGGTCTTCGACGAACAGATGGATTTCGGATGGGATTGGTTTGAGCACCAACCGCACAATCAAAAATCAAATGAGAAATAAAAGTGTATTCCTCCAACGGAGGTAACACATCCATAGAATTGATAGCTGAAACTATTGTGTCCGAGTACCTTTTCCAGTCGATGTGTCTTGTGAGGTCATATGCTGTATTTGTTAAATTTGAAGTGTTGACCCCATTGGTGATTGTTATTTTGATAGGCAAGTGATCACTACCATTGGGATCAAGGATTACCTCCCACTGGCAATCAAATGATAGGGAATTTGAGCAGAGTGAGAGGTCAATTGCACTTTGTCTTGCAGGAGGTTTAGGTACTCGTGTTTTTTCACCCGTGTTCAAAATTGTTAAATTGAAACTGTCACAAATGTCATAGATAAGAGTAGAACGACTATCGTCAACTTGTTCTCCCCAGACAGTTCCATGAGAATTGAAATCACCTAGGATCAACCTTGGCTCAGGTAGTACTGAGCACAGGTCCTCTAGGTGACTCCGATCCACAGTACAAACTGACAACACATAAGTCCTTACCTCTTATAGTTGTATGACAAGCAACAGCTTCAATTCCGCCTGATAATGGAAGGTGAATTCTATAAAAGGAGTGGCGCTTATTGATCCCCAAAAACACCCCTCCATAAGAATCGTCACGATCCAGACGGATAATATTGAAATCGTGGAATGAGATGTTAGATTGAGAAGAAAGCCAAGTTTCGGACAACGCAAAAAAATCACAACTAGTTTTGTGAAGCAAATAATTGAACACATCAAGTTTTGGAATGAGACTACGACAATTCCACTGTAAAACAGTGATATCTCTGACCTCTCGTGTTAAATTAGTCATCAAGAGAGATAAACGCTGAAAGAAGGGGCCAAGTTTGCATCAATTGCTGAAATAGTGTCTTTGGAATGGGAAGCATCGATGTAAAAATGCTTCTAACAGAGTCAGAAACTTTAAAGAATGTTAAAATACTGTAAATAATGTCAGAAAACTTGAAAAACCCTGAAGAGTTTGTTGATTTTGAATTTGAAATGTTAGAAGAAAGAGATGTTCCTGCAGCTGATGTGTCTTTGAGAGATGTTATTTGCATACGGAATCCTGGAGGGACTTCTTTATCTATAGCAGCTGATTTATTACCAAAGTTGAATGCAGAACTAACTGGGGAGACTTTCCTTCTTATCTTGGCAGAAGGCCCTTTGGTACGCTTCCTGGAATTCTCTAGAACGACGAATGGAGTCCCTTCATCAGATGAATCCGTATCAACTTCGTCAACTGGCAGAGCAGCAAAAACATTACTGGATTGAGGTTGGACCGGGGGAGAAGCGTTCTTTAAAATGGCAGCGTATGAACGATTGGATCGTTCTTTTAAAGAGCGCCTCTCCTTATCCCAGCGACTCTTAAATGCCTCGCACACAGAGATATCATGAGGTGAGCCCCCGCAATAGACACATTTCTGTTCTATTGCTGAGCACGCTCCTTCCTCATGAGTTTCCCCGCAACGAGCGCAGCGTGTCTTGTTGCAGCAATGGGACTCCGTGTGTCCCATTTTGATGCACTTTTTGCAGCTCATTGGGCGAGGCACAAAGAGCCGCACGGGAAGCCTTAACATTCCCTCTAACAAAACATAGTGAGGGAGGGCGGTACCCTCGAAGGTCACCCGAAATGAGCCTGACGCTGAATACTTTTTATCTCCGTTTTCAGTGGTGGCAAATGAGAGTTGGCGGCAATCCAGGATTTTGACCGAAGTCGAATCAAGGCCTCTGAATTTGCCTACCCCTTTAGACATTATGTATTCAACCGTCAGGCTCATTTCTGAGATCACGCCCTCTATCTCTACGTTTCGAGAGGGAACAAAAACGTGGTACTCTAATCGGAAAAAATCACTAGCAACAATTTCATTTGTGGCCTTACGATTTGCCACAACAACACGCAATTTGTTTGGCCTGACCCGAGACACTTCGGTTACGGAGGGCCATCTTGCCAGATCTTTCATTATCTGAATGACATTTAAGGGTTTCAATTTGGGCCGGAAATAGACCACCCACGGACCAGAAAAAGTTGGGTCCTCTGGGTAGACCCGGAGTCGGGAGGACTTCCCAGCAGTTTTGACAGAGTTCTCCGAAACATCCATCAAAACTGCGGGGTTTGACCTCCCGCCTTCGCTCATATTTTACTACGGAGACTAAAAAGTCTGTCGTAATAAAATATCAACGAATCTATAATAATTTCGAAGTAGATAAAATTATAGAATGATAGTAAAAGAGAAATGAAAGGGAGACAATAAATAATGAACGAACAAACTTGAATTGAATTCCTCGTTTCCTTCGTGGGGTTCCTTCTATGGCTCCGCTGAAGTGGACCTCCAAACGATGACGACTTCCTCTTGACACTTTGGTAGTGTTGCGCCAGTGGTGTCGTGGTGACCAGTGCCTCCGTTACCCGATGACGACGGTGTTCAGATCCGGATGGATCGGGTGCCCCGGCGGTACGCAGCCCGGATGTGTGGAACGAACAAAGCGCACGTTCTTAAAGACGATGGTCTTGATGCTGATGATGGTGGCAAAACTTAATATGTGCCAATTGGTGCTGCTCGGCAATTGACGACCGAACCAGTAAAAACCACTCCTAGTGGAAAAACTGCAATTTTTTTTAACTTTTGCAAAGCGGAGTAAAAACACTTTGAGGTAAAAGCGATAAAACACGTCCGCACCAGCCAGACTACTTAGATCGAATGAGCCCTTCACCATGAATCGATTAAAATTCTGATGTTTTGGATTTCAGTTTGACTTAACTCATTTAATCTGTCATGTGAAACTGAATTCATCATTCGGGGAAAAAAACATTTTATGAATTTCAAATAATGAATCTAATTATGAGTTTTCAATTCTGAATCGCCATTTTGAACCTTTGTTATGTGCTATGTTAAATCTGCATTAGAATTCAGCTTAAGAATTTCGAATCTGAATATGAATATTAAGGGAAATTTAACCTTCATAGTGAAAATGCAGGCCCTCAGAGCCGAGTATGAGTGCAAATATTGTCGATTTTGAGTGAACAATGCCAAATGATTCTTCGTATTTCAAACAATATTTGATGATTTTTTTTTCAGATTTTTGATTTTTTTTTTAATTTTTTCATTGGAATGAAATTTTTTTTTTAATATTTAAAAAATGACCAAACTCAACAGCTTAAAAGCGTATTTTCACGAAATAGGCTTTTATGCATTTATACCCATTTTTTCCAAGAGATCATATGATAGGTTCGAAAAGCATGAATCAAATTTGAAATCTAATGAAAACCGGATTGGGATCATGATTTATTACTGAAAATAAACAATCCCAAACTTAATTCAGATTCCGAAATAAGAAATCAAAAAGACAATTTGGACTTGATAATATGGAACCAGAACCTCCGAAATGAGATCAATCTCATCAATCAATCATAATCAAAAAGAGAGAAAATTTTGAAAAACTGTTACAGAATACTGAACGTGGGATTAGTTTTCGAGGTTTTGGCGTTATTGATAATAATGTGGAAAAGTTTGTTGTTGGTAAAAGATACCCCGGTGATCAAAGTTACCCCGTTTTACGGTATATAAAAATCAATTTCTGTGTGTTTGTTTGTCCTCTATAGGCTCAGCCGTCTTAAGAGATAGAGAGCTGAAATTTTGCATGGATGCTCATTAGCACCAGGAATGATGAAAAATGCTTTTAGATTTTCAGATGACCCCTTTTGAAGGGGGTCGTCCATACAACACAAATGTTGTTTAAGCGATATTGACGTTATTATACATCGGATTGAGATGAAAATTTCCACATAGGAGTTTTGAGGGATGCTCTATAGCTTTCAGGTTTCAAATTTCGGTCGGTAAAGGGGTCGTCCATATTATCTGATCACTATTTTTGCAATATTATCTTTATTGTGCATAGGATTGTAATTAAAATTGGCACATGGGAGTGTTACCGTCAAACGGGGCATCATGCAAAAGCAGGGTTAGATGCAACATTTGTATACCACAACACTCATTCAAACTTTATTACAATATACTGTAATAAAGTTGTCATTGAATGTTAGCAAATTGAAGATGACATAGTTTTTATCATGGCGAAAGAGTTTTTTAAAGTTTTTTATTCTCATAAAAAATTTAAAAAATCGAGCAATAGATGTACAATTTTTAACATTTTTCGATGCCGTAAAAAACTTTACCTCGTATGACGTATTGGCTTAATGATATCACCTACAAACTTTATATTGCTTTCATTATCCTATACCAACACTGTTGGTGTATACATATTTTTCGAACAATCACCAATTTTTTTTAAATAATTATTTTTAAATTTAGTTAGCTGACTGGGGCAAAATGCAACAAAATGCAAATCAGATCTAAATCTCATAAACCGCGTTTCCATATGCTGGGATATGATTGTTTTACATTGTGCGTTAATTAACATTAAAATTTCATCCGTTCTCAGATTTATTTTCATGATTTAAGATAATTGAATATTTTAAAGTATTTTTTACCCCTTAATGTATGCAGCAGATTAACACTTTTTTCTTAGAAACATTTTTGACAGAAAAATGTAAAATTTAATTCGAACAAACCAAAATTTCATATTTACCCGTAATCTCAGTCGCGAGTGACAAGTTAGTCATTTAGTTGTCCACATATTCGGTTGTGAATGCCGCCCGGGCAATTATTTTCTCGATAAGTTCCGATCGAAGTGTTTTCACCGGGTAAAAAGTGATATTATCACCGTGTGTGCTGCAAACGATTATCACCAGCATCCAACAAAAGCCAACCAGGGTCCAAGGTCAAAACAAAAGGCCACATTTTTCTCGACATCAGGTGGTATAGGGTGTATCGAAAATTAGGGTGCACCTAATAAAAATATTTCGATTTTTTTTTTCCAAAAGTTTCGTTTTGGTTTTTTTTATTATTATATTTTGGGTTCTTCTTATTTTTTTCGCTGTTTCAATTCTCTCTATAATTTCTTTTTTTTTAAATACATATATAAACAATTTTTTTTTTAATTTGAATTGAATTTCAATATTTTATACTTTCATTTTGAAGGTTTGGTTCTCCGCTCAAACCCATTAGTTCGAATAGTATCGACTAATGGATGACGACGGCGAGGCTGGCGAAGATCCTCCCTTTCGGGAGGATGATTCCGAGGAAATAATTTCCGAGGAAGTAATTGACCCTCCGATGTACCTATCAGATACGGATGATACTCCTTCTTCTCTCCCCCAGACCCTTTTCTCTCAAATTCCCTTTGTGTTTGGCAACTCCTTACCAGCATCAACCCCTCAAGTAAACTCCCCCGTTGAAAAAGCTAATGAGCTGCCTCAAGCCGCCCCTCGCCGTCGGGTTTACCAACCTGAATCGACGGGACCTTGGGTAGTTTATATCCGGTCCAAAACGAATGGGAAATCACTGAATGTGATTTCAATCGCTCGGGACCTTGATCGATCTTACCCTTCCGTAATCAGCTATCAGCCGATGAGACCGCACAAGATGCGCATTGTTGTTGGTAGCCTGAAGGAAGCAAATGCCATTGCTTGTGACCCGAAGTTTACGATCGAGTATCGCGTATACGTTCCCGCTCGTGACGTGGAAATCGACGGAGTGGTAACCGAGGAGGGTTTGACCGTCGATGATCTTGTGGAGTCCGGGGTTGGCCGATACAAAGACCCTGGTCTTCCCACGGTCAAGGTGCTGGACGCGCGTCAGCTGAAAACAGCATCTGGCGAGGGGGAAAAGCGAACATTTTCCCTGTCGAACTCTTTCCGGGTTACCTTTTCCGGCACTGCACTTCCTGATTACGTTGCGATCGGGAAGGTTCGTCTACCTGTGAGACTTTATGTGCCTTCGGTCATGTACTGCCAGAATTGCAAGCAGTTGGATCATACGGCCGCCTACTGTTGCAATCAGGCACGCTGCTCTAAGTGCGGGGAGAAGCATGCAGAAGCTTCGTGTGAAATACAAGCAGTAAGCAAGTGTTTGTATTGCACAGGCGAGGAATCTCATGCTCTCTCGGCGTGTCCGAAGTACATATCGCGCCGAGAAAAAATCAAGACTTCTTTAAAAACCCGCTCTAAGAAATCATACAGAGACATGCTGATGAAGTCTTTGCCAATCGTCTCAGAGAACCAGTTTGGCCTTCTAAGTGAGTATGAATCCGAAGGGGAGGATCCATGTGAAGGAACATCAGCTGGGCCATTTGTTAAAAAAAATGTTTCACAGGCTCCAAAAAGGAAACGCACAACTAACACACAACCCCGATCAGCTGCCAGCAAAGTTAATAAAACAAAAAATCCTCAAAGTGGAAATAGTTATTCTACCCCTCCTATTCAGAGACCTCCGGGTTTTAATCCGTCCCCGAAGGACTTCCCTCCACTTTCTGGTAAGTCAAAACCCCAGACTTTCCTTCAGAATTCAGGACCATCAGTAGCAAACAGGAATACAACAATTCCCAGAGAAACTGCATCAGATCCATCGTCGAACAGTTTGCCCAGCTTTTCATCTGATGGTAAGATGAAATTTTCGGAAATTGTTGCGTTCATCTTGGACTTTTTCAGTGTACCAGCAGGTTGGAGGACTATGATTAATATGTTTGTACCTCTTTTAAGAGAAGTCTTGAAAAAGAAAGCTTGTACTATGACCCTCATCGCAGAAGCAATTTCTTTTGATGAATAACTCGTCCATTGAGGTAAGAGAAATTGTTTCTATATTGCAATGGAACTGCAGAAGTATTTTACCAAAATTAGACTCTTTTAAAGTATTGGTACACAATTTGAATTGTGATGTGTTCGCCTTATGCGAAACTTGGCTCTCTCCAAACACAGATTTCAACTTCCATAGCCACAATATTATTCGCCTGGATCGTGATGGTCAACGAGGGGGTGGCGTTCTTTTGGGGATCAAGAAATGCCACTCTTTCTATCGTATTCCACTACAACCATCTCCAGGTATTGAAGTCGTCAGTTGCCAAGCTAGAATTAAAGGTCAAGACCTTTGCCTAGCCTCGGTATATATTCCGCCAAATTCAAGCGTGAGCCGGAACCAATTGGCGAATATTATTTCACTACTCCCAGAACCCCGGCTAGTTCTTGGAGACTTTAACTCCCATGGCGTGGGCTGGGGTAGCTCACGTGATGATGATCGTGCTAACATTATTTATGAGCTGTGCGACGACTTCAACATGACTGTCTTAAACAATGGGGAAGTGACTCGAATTAATGGATCCCAAACACAGCATAGTATTTTAGATATTTCTTTAGCTTCTTCCTCTCTGAGTTTGGATTGTACGTGGAAGGTAATCCAAGACCCTCAGGGAAGCGATCATTTGCCTATCAATATTTCTATCATCAGTGGTCGTAGTCCACCTGAAGAGATCAATATTCCTTATGACCTCACAAAGAATATAGATTGGAAAAAGTACGCATCGGGTGTCATTGATGCCATCGAGTCAACGGATGAACTGCCTCCGGAGGCAGAGTACAGTTTTATTTCCGGGACAATTGTGGACTGTGCAATCGGGGCACAGGTCAGACGGAATGACAATTCGACGATACAGAAACAGCCTCCCACTCCGTGGTGGGATGGTGACTGCTCACGTGCGCGAGGAGAAAAGTGCAAGGCATTTGTTGAGTTTCGCAGAACCGGATTGCCAGAAAAATTCCAACGTTACTTGGCCTTGGAACGCAAGTTCAAGAACTTGATCAGGGGCAAGAAACGTGGTTACTGGCGGCGATTCGTGGATGGGTTATCTCGAGAATCGTCTCTGCACACGCTTTGGAAAACAGCTCGAAACATGCGAAATCACACACCTTCGAACGAAAGTGAGGAAAGCTCGAGTCGATGGCTGACACAATTCGCGAAAAAGGTCTGTCCGGACGCAGTACCAGCTCAGAAAAACTATCGGGATACAGAGAATAGCTCCGAAACGGAGGATCAATTCTCGATGGTCGAACTTTCACTTGCGCTCTGGTCTTGTAACAATTCTGCTCCCGGACTGGACAGAATCAAATTCAACTTGTTGAAGAATCTGCCAGATACCGCTAAGAAACGCTTGTTGAATTTATTCAATAAATGTTTAGAGATGAACATTGTTCCGCAGGACTGGAGACAAGTGAAAGTCATCGCCATCCAAAAACCGGGAAAACCAGTTTCTGATTACAATTCGTATAGGCCGATTGCAATGCTCTCGTGTCTCCGGAAATTGCTCGAAAAAATGATTCTCTTTCGGCTGGATAAATGGGTTGAATCAAACAATCTGTTGTCAAGTACACAATTTGGATTCCGTAGAGGCAAGGGTACGAACGACTGTCTAGCATTACTTTCATCAGACATTCAATTGGCGTTTGCCCAAAAAGAGCAGATGGGGGCAGTATTTCTGGACATCAAAGGGGCATTCGATTCGGTGTCCATAGAAGTACTATCTAGTAATCTTAACTCTTGCGGGCTTTCACCAATATTGAATAATTTTTTATATAACCTGTTGTCTGAAAAAATCATGCATTTTAGTCATGGAGAAACCAACGTTGAGCGAATTAGTTACATGGGTCTACCCCAAGGCTCATGTTTAAGCCCCCTGCTATACAACTTTTATGTCCGAGAAATCGATGCTTGTATGGCACAAAATTGCACGCTAAGACAGCTTGCGGATGACTGTGTTGTTCATTTCACAGGTAAAAAAGGCACTCAAATTAAACCTCCGTTACAAGAAACTCTAAATAATTTATCACATTGGGCCAGGAATCTAGGCATCGAGTTTTCGCCTAGTAAAACCGAGTTAGTAGTTTTTTCAAGGAAGCATTCCCCTCCTCAAATAGAGCTCCTTATGATGGGTAGAACTCTAACTCAATCTCTTAGTTTTAAATATTTAGGTGTCTGGTTCGACTCTAAATGCCTCTGGGGAAAACATATTAGGTACTTGACACAAAAATGCCAAAAGAGAATCAATTTTCTTCGAACGATTACTGGAACCTGGTGGGGTGCTCATCCACAGGACCTCATCAGGTTATACCAAACAACGATACTGTCGGTCATAGAATACGGAAGCTTTTGCTTTGGGTCCGCCGCGGATACCCACTTGATTAAACTAGAACGAATACAGTATCGTTGTTTGCGTATTGCCATGGGTTGTATGCAATCGACACATACGATGGGTCTCGAAGTACTGGCGGGAATAATGCCGTTGAAAAATCGGTTCTTCGATTTATCGCTACGTTTCCTAATTCGAAGTGTAACTATGAATCCTTTGGTGATAGAAAATTTGGAAAGGCTTATGAATATTAATCCGCAAGTAAAATATGTCAATAATTATAAAACTCTTAGGCAATTAGAAATAAATCCTTCCTTATTAAATTCGGACACGAGTCACTTTTACCCGATTAGCAGTTCCTTGATAAGATTCGATCTGTCCATGACCGCTGACATCCGTGGAATACCAGATCACGTCCGACCCAACGTCATTCCTTCAATCTTTGCATCAAAAGTACGTGAAATTGACCCTACAAAAATGTTCTTTACTGATGGTTCTAGAATCGACGGCGCGACTGGTTTCGCAGTGTACAATGAGCGCTTTGAAGCTTCGTTCAAGCTTCGAGAGCCATGCTCCGTTTACGTTGCTGAATTAGCCGCAATTTATTGTAGCTTGGAACACATTCGCACACTGCCCGTAGACCACTATTTCATCTATTCGGATAGTCTCAGCTCCGTTGAGGCGATTCGATCGATGAAACTGATGAAGCGCTCTTCCCATTTTTTGCTGGAAATTTCAGGGGTATTGGGCGCTTTGATCGAAAATTCGTACAGGATTACCTTAGCTTGGATCCCGTCTCATTGTCTTATTCAAGGCAATGAGAATGCGGACTCATTGGCTAAGGTGGGCGCGTTACAAGGTGAAATTTTTGAGAGGATAATAACTTACAATGAATATTTTTCAATACCTCGCACTTTAGCGATTAACGCTTGGCAGTCTAGCTGGGATAATGGCACAAAGGGACGTTGGCTCCATACGATTATCCCTAAGGTTCCGACGAAGGCATGGTTTAAGCATTTTAACATGAGTCGCGATTTCATTCGCGTGGTTTCTCGGCTCATGTCAAATCACTGCCGGCTTGACGCGCATTTGTTTCGTATACAACTAGTTACAAGCAATGTTTGTGTTTGTGGGGATGGCTACCACGACATTGATCATGTTGTGTGGACGTGTGAACGGTTTGATCGATCGAGGGCTTGGCTACTGGATACCCTTAGGGCCCGATGTAAACTACCTGGTGTTCCAATTCGAGACATCTTGGCAAACTTAGATCTTGAATATTTGTACCCTATATACAAATATCTTAAAATGTCTGACTTGGTCGTTTAGTCCTCTTCCCCTCTGTCTGTACTCTATCTAATGCTCGTTTCGTATATTTATTAGAACAAACTTTCATCCGACGGGTCCTACAACACCACAAAGAAGGCTGGCCAGGAAATCGAAAACCCTGAGGTAGCTATCGAAACCACAGCTACAGGAAGCCACCACCGGACCCTAACGGAAACTGTTCTTGGAAGTGACCCCAGTTAATCCCCTTTCCTTTCCTATAATAAAATTTTAATTAACAGTTGAGTAGCCGCGACGATTACGGCCCCCCTCTTACTAACCCAAAGTTAGGAAAAATACTCCCGGCACATAAAAACTTTATAAGTAAAATGCCTTAATAAAACAACTTGTAAATTAAAAAAAAAAAAAAACCAAAAATTACTGCAATTGGTGTTTTATGTGTTATGACATCACAAATGTATCGAAAAACTTTAATTTTTCAAACGTTTTCATTTTATTTTTCATTAATTAAAGAGTTTGTTGCAACTTACCCCTTTTTCTTAGTAGGGTGAAAATCGCATGTTTTTGTAAATTTAAAAATAACTGGCAAAACCAATAATTTTTCTGACTACGTCAGTTTGGTGTCCCATCAACCTTAAAACTTTTGATGTACGAGAGGTATGATTATCTGTAAGCATTAAGATTTTAGAAGCCATTGAAGTTGAAAAGTGTTGCATGTTGCCCCAGTTGACGGTACTGTAAAAGTTATTGATTATAGGTATCAAGTTTTGGATCGTGGTCGAAAAAAGGTCGCGATATTGTCGTGATTATGCATCGAATTTAGATGAAAATATGCACATGGGTGTTTTGAAGAACCAGCATTTGATTAAAATTATCTAATTTTTTAGTAAGGGTTCGACCAAAGGGATCGTCCATATGAATTTTTCCCTATCTTTGCGATATTGAGGCTAATACATATTGGATTATAAAATAAAAAAAAAGTCATGACCGGGCCGGCAACCGGGCCGCCCGTATTTAATTAAATAAGGCCCTGATTTTTTAAAAATGTATTTGATAAATTAACAGCAAAAAAAAACAAATAGTGTTCGATTCACAAATATGCTAAAGAAATTTGATGAATAAAAAATATTTTTTTTTCAAGTTTTTTTTTAAGTTTTGTTGAGTAATTCCTGGGTTTTGACTAAATTTTCCCGGATATTTTCTGAATTTTGGTCGATTATTTTTAAATCAAATGCCAGGATTTGGTCAGGTTTCAGAGTAAAATAGCCCGAATTTGTTCGGCCTGGTTACGTGCTGAAAAAATGCTGGCAACCTTATCCAGATCGTTTGACATACCTATTTAAATTATAATTTTGCAGTTCATTGGCCCCTAGCAGCTTAACTTCGAACTGCAATCTACCAGTTGGGCACAACCAAAGTCTCGCGTAAGAAAGACCTTCAAATTTGCATATCTAATCATGAAATGCATAGCTCGCTGCAATACACAATGACCGAACGGCGGTATGCTTTCCTTTAATGTTTTAGAGGTGCCTTTTTTGCAATTACACTTGGCTCCGGGGTCTAAGTATACCTAAGTTAGGTCCAATGCTCCTTCTTTCGGTGCAGTGAGGGAACTTTAAAATAATAATAAAAAAAAATCAGTCCATACATGTTGTAGCACCATCAACCGTTTCTTTGAGTCGGTAGTCGTTCGGCTTGTCAAATCATTTCCTAATGAACAACGTGACCGAGTTTGATTCGACAAAAACTGACGCCGATCTCTTATCGATCGATCCACATCCGGGAAGAGAGGTGGGGATTTTTTTAAAGGGGAAAAATCGAAACTGAAAACCCCCTTTAGTACGTTTGTGCCGACCAGAAAATGCTAGCCCCAGGCAGTCTTGTGTTATGAAATGGGAATTAATATTGTAGGCCTGCATAATTGCAACCGCAAATGGTGTGGTGTACCTGCCTATTTTTTTTTTTTGGTGTATACATATATATAAAACTGCTTTAAAGGAAACTGTCCAGAAAGCCCTAATCTTAGGTTCCCTTTTTGACTGGAAATGTGGGGGTGCGACAGAAATGTTGTTCACCTTTAACCGAGTTCTTCGGCAGATGTCATAAATTTTCTATCGGCAGGTGGCTAGGCAGTTTTTATGAGGTAGAAAGTTAGATAGGGGAAAGGCGGGTTAAATGCGCATACTAAGGGGAAAACTTAATTTATGCAATATTTCGAAAGATAGGTTTCTGAAAACTATACGCACATGTGCAGACTTCTGTTTTCTATACATTAGAGCAATTTTCATGTTGAAATCTTTTTCAGTTAAAAAAAAACCGTACAAATTTCCATACAAAATGTTTATTGTCTCTTCTGGCAGTAAAAACAACAAAAAAAAAGTTATGGAAGGTGTAAAAATTTAAAAACTCGAAATGTCCATAAAAAGCTAGCAGCGGTGTGCATATTAATCGCTATGCGCATTTAGGAACACTTTCCCCTATAAGTTGGAGAAACCACATGAACAATCGATTGGCAAGGAAGAAACCTTGGTTCTTGACTGATACATTATTTTTGACCAAAATATGAAAACATATTTTGTAAAGCTAGAAATATTCAGCAAAACGCTTGTTAGAGTTCAAATTATATCAAATCTATCTTTCATATTTTTTTTAAATGTAGAAGTTGAGAGATTATACCATGAATTTTTCATAACGAAAGTTTGTAAGGCATTCGTTGGATATTAGTCAAGTTGTAGGTTTGAAACAAAAGAGACAATTCATTAGACCCTGGTAAATAGTTTGTTATCCAGGAAGGTCTTTTTGATATTCTCTTTATCCATTCTGTAGTTAAAGTACGTTAATTTAGTGTATACACTAGATCGGTATGCTGTCCAGCTTGTGTCTCACGCCAGCAAATCTCCAATCTTCTTAACCATGAAACAATGCAGGGTTTCTGATTCACCCATATGAGAATATGAAAAGACGACAGGTAGGTAACCTTATATCGTGATCGCCTGGTGCTGAATGATGATGGGCAGAGAGTTGCAACTTACCTCCAGCTGATCGCTTTCAACCATTTTCAGAAGTGCTATGAACGACGATTTGTCTGCTGCCAGCCATGCTCCGACTGCTAGAACAACCGTGCCGAGAACCTGTGTGGGTGGGAAGAGAAAAAAAGAAGAAGGCAAATTAACAAAAACCTCATCAATGGCTTGCACAATAAGCTACGACGACGCCGACGGATGATCGGATCTCGCTGAGTGTGCCCTCATGCAGTTCTAGGTTGGGTGTTTTTAGGTCACCCGATCATCAGGGGAGCGTTTGATGATACTAAGTATACAAAAAATAGCTGCTGAGATATGCCTGACAATCGTTCTGACTTCATGATTTAGAAGTTGACTGACATTAGAAGTAAGGTTGGATTCTGTTTAAATCAAGACAAATCTCTGATATTATATTCAAGTTCGTTCTCAATAATGGGACCTTCAAATTTATTCAGTATGATTATTTCTTATTTCTAAAGACACTTTGCTTTTTTTTCACTTCACTTTCTTCTTTGATAACTCCATAATCAAAGGGGGTATAATCCTCCCTTAGGAAAATTGAAAAGAAATGAAAAAACTTCCGGACTATTAACACTAAAAATTCAAGGGTCATCTAACTTCAACAGATGTGAAGTTTACAAGAATGTTATATGATTTTTCAATAACAGATGATTGAATCGTAAAATAACTAAACTTGCCTAGCTCTTTTACTTCTAATTCAACATATTTTAACATATTTTTTACATATTTTCAACATGTTTTAATATATGAGGTTGAAAAATTTCAAGAGAGAATTTAATAACACTAATTTACAGTATTTTCAAACTTAGTAAATTGAAAAAAAAATTAATGTACAATCATAGGCAGTCATAGGCAGTTAATTTTTTATCATTGCATGTACAGTGAAAACCCGATTTTGTCACACACCGATTTTGTCTGCCCCCGATTTTGTCTACCCCCGATTTTGTCTCATTTTTGCACCCGATTTTGTCATCATTTTTTATTCAACGCAAAAATACTAAATATCGCCTTTTTTCATTTCCGTTGAACATCTTGAGGTTGAAATTATTCTGAAGGGACAAAAGTGATGGATGATTACATCGATATTGAAAGTGAAGATGATTGATCAGGGACGTATCAAGATTTTTATACAAAAAAGTGAAGTTTTAACAGGTTTTTTGTTAATCAAAGTTGTTGAAAACAATTATAACTAAATATAATGGTATAAAATCGGGTTTTCACTGTATATTTTGAGCATCCCAGTGCACAGTGGTTTAAAACTCGGAAAACGTGATCATGGGCTTTTTGATGCCTTAGATGTCAAAATAGCTTAATGACATGCTCTACAATGTTTCATTATTTTCAATTGCGCATATTTTGCCATTATTATTTTTCTGATCGATTCACCTAAAAGTGAGATATTTTTTATATTTTTTTAATATGTTATCCAATCAAAATGATGTGTTCAGAAAAGTTGTAGACAATACAATTTTAAAAAACTTTGTAAAAGACTTTGAAGCTCTATCTCTCAAAACAACAGATTTATAAACATTTTTCTAAAAACTAACCTCAAAAAACGAAATTTTTGTTTAACTTTTTTCAAAGCGACTTTCGAGTCTTACTTTATATGAGTGAGTTGTAACAATTGTAAAAGTGCACAACTTCATTGAAGGTGTCAAGTTTCTATCTTGACGTTAAATGGTACTTTTTGTGTAATTACGTTTTAAAATTGCATATTTTCATTGATCCATATCTCTAAAAGTTGCAAACTTATGAAAACAAAATTATATGCATTTGAAAGACACATTCTTGAGCTTTAATGAACATATAATTTCATTAGTATGTATCAGGTTTTACTACTAAAATCATTAATCTGAAAGATGGTAGTTTTGAAGTTTTTGTTAAGCCAGCCTGGCAAACTCTTGCTTTTTAGCAAAAGGAAGGATGAAATCTTCTTTTTTTTCTATTCCTACCGTTGACAAGTGAAGACGACAGTTCTTAATTTGTTAAGATTGAAGAGTTGGCCCTGTCTAGAAGCGTTAGTTCCATTATAGTTAGTAAATCATTTATCTGAAAGAAGGTAGTTTCGAAATAATGGGCATTTTGCGTATTTTAACAACACACATCTTTAAAAAATGTTGCCCTTTTAACACGAAAGTGGCATGGATGCATGATTTTGTAATCTATAATTTTCATGGCTATCTTTAAAGTTTTTTCTTTATTTATAAAGTTTTATTTTTGGTTAAATAGTTGTGTAAGAGAGTAAATTAGAATGAAATATTAAAATTAATATTCATGATCTTCTTCTTCTGATTGTTCTAAATCAAGCTTTTTTTTGCATCGGCAAGAAAAATGTGGTCTTGGTTTAGATTTTCTTAGTCTCGTTATAAGAGGGTCCGAAGATTCGAGCATCCGATGCATAAGGTCGATGTTTGTTGCTTGCCTTGAAAATTTTCGAATGTGATGTTCTCTAAAATTTCAAATATCCTTATTCCTAGACTCTTGAGCGTCTTCGGATAGTTGCCCAAAGGGTATTAAAAAGTGTATCTCGATTTGAGCCCCATGAAATAAAATGTTGTGAACTGCTGCGGGTATATATGTAATACCACGGATACAAATTGACTAGTTTCATGGCCGTTACCTTAGAAAACTTATCGAATTTTTCCATATTTATTTTCTGGCCAGAAGCCAAAACTAGCAGAATAGCACCGCATGGGTGACTTCCAAATCTATACCTTAAATATTAAAAGTTAGTACAGAAAAAACAAATCGTACTCTTTAAGTACCATTGATTTCTGCAGATTTTTAAGATTCTTGAAAAAACGCCTTGCTGTATTGCCATCAGGTCTTTCAGATAAATGATTTACTAACTATAATGGAACTAACGCTTCTAGACAGGGCCAACTCTTCAATCTTAACAAATTAAGAACTGTCGTCTTCACTTGTCAACGGTAGGAATAGAAAAAAAAAGAAGATTTCATCCTTCCTTTTGCTAAAAAGCAAGAGTTTGCCAGGCTGGCTTAACAAAAACTTCAAAACTACCATCTTTCAGATTAATGATTTTAGTAGTAAAACCTGATACATACTAATGAAATTATATGTTCATTAAAGCTCAAGAATGTGCCTTTCAAATGCATATAATTTTGTTTTCATAAGTTTGCAACTTTTAGAGATATGGATCAATGAAAATATGCAATTTTAAAACGTAATTACACAAAAAGTACCATTTAACGTCAAGATAGAAACTTGACACCTTCAATGAAGTTGTGCACTTTTACAATTGTTACAACTCACTCATATAAAGTAAGACTCGAAAGTCGCTTTGAAAAAAGTTAAACAAAAATTTCGTTTTTTGAGGTTAGTTTTTAGAAAAATGTTTATAAATCTGTTGTTTTGAGAGATAGAGCTTCAAAGTCTTTTACAAAGTTTTTTAAAATTGTATTGTCTACAACTTTTCTGAACACATCATTTTGATTGGATAACATATTAAAAAAATATAAAAAATATCTCACTTTTAGGTGAATCGATCAGAAAAATAATAATGGCAAAATATGCGCAATTGAAAATAATGAAACATTGTACAACATGTAATTTAGCTATTTTGACATCTAAGGCATCAAAAAGCCCATGATCACGTTTTTCGAGTTTTAAACCACTGTGCAGTGCCCTAATCTTCACGATCGGGAAATGCACACGGAAATGACCTGCATTCCTTCCCTCCGAAAAACGTTGTTATATGCAGGCCGACTTGAACAAATTCATTTAAATCCACAATCCAACTCGGGAATCCCCACGACAAAAAATTTAACCATAAAAATAAAGTGATAGCCTTTAAAATTTGTTTTACTAAAATGACAAACTCGTGTTGCTTAAGTACAAGATTGAGCACAAGAAAATAAAAATTTAAATAAGACCCATCCATCAGCTCATCATCCAAATATCAGACTAAACGAAAAGCTGTTTGACAAAATATACAATCCTGGACATCCTGATACACCGTCGACCATTTCCTCGAAATTATTTGTAACAACGTCACGTTCTGGACTGCTCCCTCCAAATTCTGCATGGGTCAAGCAGTACGAAAATGTCTATGGTTTCGATGCAGCAATTTCATGAAAATTTGCTTGTTTATTATCATCAAAAATTACTCGTATCATTTACGACTTTGAGACTGTTCTATTTTCCAACTCGGGGGTTTACGAATGCGATGACTGATCAACTTTTCGTTGTAATGAGCTTGACTCAACTCAAGGTTTCAACTTCAACCATTCTACTTAGGAAGGAGCTGTACTCTACTAAACCTGTTTAATTTTTCATTATATTAGTGAAAGTATCCTTGGAAATGAGCTGAACTCTACTTAAGGTTTCAAACATTCTTCTTGGCAAGGAGCTTTACTTTATTCAAGCAGTTAATCTCTTAACTAATTCAACGAAATAGCCTCGGCAATGAGCTACTCAAGGTTCCAAACGTTCCAAATAAAATAAATAAGTTTCCAAACGTTCTTCTTGGCAAGGAGCTTTATTCTACTCAAGAAGTTTATCGTTTTACTATCGAAATTCTCTTGGCAATGAGATTTACTATACTCAAGGTTTTAAACATGTTTCTTGACAAGGAGCTGAACTCTACTCAAGATGTTTAATTCTTCACTTGAAGTTTGCTGTTGTTACTTGGTAATGAGCCGGAATCTACTCAAATCGTTAAACATGTTTCTTGGCAAGGAGCTGAATTCAAGATGTTTAACATTTGATAAATTCATACAAATCAGTAATCATTTACTTGGCAAGGAGCTAAACTCTACTCAAAGTGTTACCACTGACCACACTGACTTGACTCTTAGAACAAAAATTCAACCATTTTCTGTCTAATTTTTTGTTGTCAGCTTTTGCAGGTTCGCAATACCGACGGCAGGTGGCGAACCTGAAAAATTTTACTAAAAATGCCCTGTAGGAAAAATGGTCCTGTTTAGCCCGATTTCATCGTAGAATTTGCGCGTTTTATTTTTAAAGTTGGGTGGCATTTCCTAACTGGGATAGCATTTCTTCAAATCGATCGATGCGCACTCTGGAATCGACATTGCGTACTGTTGGAAAAATGATTTTATTTTGTTTTTTTTTTCTGGAAAAATTATCCAGAAAACGAAATCGAGTGTCCAGTCAGTATGGTCAGTGGTGTTACTGTGCAACGAACTTTATGAACATTAAACACATATTAAGGAGGTAAGGAGCTCGAGCAAAGAGCCACTCATTAATCATGATTTTCTCGGATCCAAACTAAAAATTTTCAGAAAAATCCGTTTTTAAACTTTGTTAACTTTTAATTATTTTGTTCTTTTTGAATAAGTAAGTCTCCAAACAAAACTGCAAAGTGAATAATAGATGTTTTTAAGTGTTGCTAAATTTCGAACGATTCATGAACCAAATACATAATGTTTGTTTCAGTGTCATACAATGGTAAGGGTACCGTACCGTTTCAGCATGATTTGTTCTCTACTGACGGGATCGCCAATGTGATATTCTGCATTACACAACATTATAAATAAACGAATAAACATCCACTTGGCAAAATACACATTCACATTTTGTCTCCCCTTATACACTCTACATCTTAGAAGCTTAGGATGCCACAAGTAGAACAGTTTCTAAGTTATGCTGCGAATATGGAACTTTAGAAAAAGAAAAAAGTCGTTGTACTTATATCCAAATAATTCGGATTTCTCAACATGAAATTGAAATTTGTTTTTTTAATATTGAAGGTGATTTAGTTTGCTATCGATCATCGTAACTTCATTTTTGCGTATTATTGTATTGATGATATTTGTGAACTCTTAATGAAAAAATTCGAAAAAAATCGCATTTTTCAGGGAAATTTGGTTTTCATCGACAGTTCAAGACTCGATGGCAACATTTTAAAAATCTTATTTTCTTTGAACCTGTAAACCTAATTTAAAACAAAAATTTCGAGTGATTATTCATCAAAATCGGTTAGAAATTGTAGAAGTTATGCTAAATTTACTACAACAGAAAGCTTTGAATTTTTTTTTATTATTTTACGAACCACACTTTACAGTAGACCATAATAACTCTGCTGTATGCTGTGGCTCGTTAGTGTTTTTTTAAGGTAAACATAGTTGTTAGTGTAAAGTAGGAATTCCATACGTACTCTTTTAAAAGTACATGTGACTCATTCCAGCGTGACGTCACAACGTTTGCAAAACAATTTTTTGGTATATTGTATGTAAGTTGTACAGTTCATATCGCACATTGTTAAAAATTGTACATTATAAGGTCAAAATTTAATTCTCTACAATTTGAAACCAAAAGTATTTGTATAGAATAAATAGTTAACAAAATATAAGCAAAAGGAATCGTGACGTCACAACGCGCCTCTTTTTCCACTTTTCAGTTTTTTTTACAACGCCGCATTTTTCTGCTCTTCCATTTGATCAAATTTTATGAAAATTTCAGAAAAGTATCTTCTCATTACAATCAACAAATCGCTGTTTTTGATTTTTTCAAATTTCGATTTCAATTCATTTTAGAGCGATTCAGTTTCGTGACGTCACAACGCACCATTTTTTTTAAGCAGGGTTTTGCAAAGCGTTGTGACGTCACGAAATTTTATGGTCAGCCACATGAAATAAATCAAAGTATAATCTTAAAATGAATGCTAAATTTACTTAAAATGCTTAAAAATTTAATAAATAATGTGATTTGGTGATGAAATCGATCCATTTATTCCCAAAAATTAAAAGGAATTTAATCTCAAAGGCCCAAATAAGCAGATAAGATTTGCAACACTGTTAACATTAATTTCATTCGAAGTTTTTTTGTGCAATCATGTGAATATTATTTAGCACAAAACTAAAACTAGAAAATATTTATTCGTAAAAGCAATGAAATGTGTTTCTGAATCTTTTTAATCTTCAATTGCAAAGGAAAGGAAAAATAAAAGATAATTTCAAAGCCTTCGATCTTTTCAAAGATAGTTAATCGACACTAGAGTGCCTAAATCAGCCATCTAATAAAAATCTTATAAGTTGCAAGCTTGAAAAGACCTAAGGCCTAACACAAAATCCAAATTTGGGATTGGCCCAAGGAAATAGGGCACAATGAGCCTAAAATTTGTATGGAATTATGAGAAATTGGGTTTGGAAAGACATGAAAACCAAGTTATGCATCAATTTCTGAAGTCCCTATCGGCTGATTTGTTTTAATTATAGTCATTCACAAAACTTTCATTATGACAAATAGTTTATCTCAAGATCCCATTTCAAAAATGGTTTAGCTAAAAAGGTTTTTGAGTTTCAAAAATTAGCTTCTGATGGGTCAAATACAAAAAATACCTGCCTGAATGATCGTTAATCGACGCTAATTTTGAAAGTTATAGCTGCTTTATGATAACTCTAATCGAAAAGCGTTCCTCAGATGAAATATTGTCATAATCAAAGCTTTAAAATACTCAAATTAAAAGAAAAATTGGTTGATAAAGATCTAAATTATTGACAGAAAACGGTTTTTTTTATCATGCCGAAGAAAATCTACATAATTCCATACAAACTTCAGGTGCGTTGCGCAACCCCTTTCCTTAGAATAATCTGGCCCAAATTTTGCAGACCTTGTGCTAGTACATATTTGAATTTATTAAATTTTGTAATTCAGTTCAAAGTCTCTTTTGTGAGATTTTATATGAACACGGGGTTCGATTTGGATTTTCTAGTGACATTCTTTGAGGTGGAAATTTCAATAAGGGCAGTTTTTTATTAAAATAATTTAATTAATTTTATTTATTAATTGTCTATGAAAATCTTATGAATTTTTTAATAAAAAAAGTTAATCTATTAAATTTACCATGTTCAAAGAATTTTTTGAATCTCATTACATTTATTTCATGGAACATATTTTGTTTGAACATAATGCCAGAAATAAATAGAAGCTACTAGCGGTGTTTTTCATTCTAACATAAATATTTGAAGAACTTGATCTTTTGCAAGATTTTTATTCAAATCACAGATAACTACCTGATTTATAATTCACAAATATTCTTTTACAAAATCGATGAGGATTTCATTTGTTCGATAGTTTGTTTATTCTTGAATCAAGCGTTTTTAAGCGCTGTTTTATATGTTTTATTAGAAATGTTTGAAAACAACTGAGTTAATTCAAAAAAAAAATTAGTTTCTTTAAAAACTTGATAATTGAATTCGTTCATTGAAGCACATTGTTGTGTTGAACTTGTATTGAAGAAATACTATCATAGTGTTGAAGTAAAAAGTCTTGAACGTCTTTGAAAAAAAGAAAATAAATTTTCGTGACGTCACAACGCATTCTTTACCAGGGTGCAACTCACAACCTGCTAAACCGATTTTCAATCTTAAAATTGCATTAAATTCCACTCAAAAAGTTTGAAGAGACCTCGAATTTTTGACAATATGTGAAATTTCAGTAAATCATAGATTTAAAAACAGTAGATTTTTCGTGACGTCACAACGCTTAAAAATAGATAGCTTAATCAACGATTCTAGAGCGTAAACTTGCAGTGACTGTTATTTATCTTATAAAATGCTTAAAAGATGGCTTTTCTACCATCACTTTGTAATAATTTTTTTTGACTTAGCTAGGTTTTTAACAAAGTTTTGTTATAAATAAAGAATATTTGCAAAAATCAATTTAATTTGATACTAAAATTTTTAAATTTAAACGTTAACATACTCAATTCTAGAAAAAGGTAGCTGAAAATCCTTCAATGGAAAAAGACACTCAAGAAATAAACTTTCTAACGCTATGTAATTTATTTTTGGATAATGAAAAAAAAAATCGGTTCTCCAGTTGAGGGGTGCTTGGAATGGGTCATGTATTTTTGTCGATCGAAAAATGGGCATATTCTTCTTATTGTGAAATTTTACCAAATGTACTCTTATTTTGTTGAAAGACATTTGATCAGGAAAAAACACTGTATTTCTACCATTTTATGAAGTTTTTTTTCACATCTTATGCAAATCTACGAAAGGAATACAGCTTACAACAAAGTACTTTCCGTTTTGTTTTATTTAATAATCAGGGGACTGAGATAAAAGGTGAATCATCGTACATGATCAAACAAATTTTGCAGCCAATGATTAAATTTGTGGTAATTTGTTACTATTTGTTAGAGAGAATTAGAAGGTTTAAGTTAAAATGAGAGAAACCGGTGCTCGGAGAGAGTGAAAATGTGCTAATTATTGCAAATTGTTGCGATTTGTTAGATTTGTTAAGCAGTTGTGGAATTTTGATCATTGCCGTTCCAAATGCAAAGAATTCTCTCTCCACTGGAATCCCTCGTTAATAATCATACATTTTAGTCGTTTTAAACGGCGAGCGCGATAAGCGCCTTTGAGTATGCAAACAATAAGCAATATGCACAAAATTCAGATATAGTACAAGAATATTTTGAAAGAATAATTATAGTTAAAGTTCACGGTTTTCTGTAACTTTTGTAAACTAGTGTAATTAATTGACATCTGTCGATTTTTCTACGTTAATAATCCCCAATCCCTAACAATGACTAAGCGAAAATAAAGCACTTTGGAATAAGAAGGTAAAGGAAATTTATTTATCGAAATTTGGCATCGCTAATTCCTGCGACCAAATTTGAAAAAATCCATCGGGGGTCTAAAACTATATTTTTGAAGTTTTTTTTAACCTTTTAATGGTTTTTTTCAAAGACAAAATCATACAAATAACTGTTAAAACACTTGTCTTACCTTCCGCGTTATTCTAACTCCAAATGTTAATAATATGATCTAATAGGAAAACTCCCTAGCTACATCTTTGTCCAAGACATCAAAGCCATACAAATTAAGAGAAAAGAGTTGTTATGTCGCAAACAGATTGATCATTATTTCATTTGAAAAATCTAATTTAACTTCTCGTCACTGATTGTAACGTGACCAAAACTAGTATTCTGACGACTTAGTTTTTGATTGTAGAGTGTATAAATGTTCAGTAACATCTTGAATCTGTGCAAAATCTAGACAAATGAATGTAGACAAATTATTTTTAGCCTTTCAAGCCACTGCAATAAATTTTGTTGGTGACGTGATGTTATTTTTTGTATGCATGAATATAAGAAAAAGACATTCCATAGATAACCAAAAATGCGAAAATCCACAGCCAAATGTTAGCAGTGTTCCATATAAAATACTACCAGAAAAAAACCCACGTTTTTTAATTTCATCTAGGAAATTTGAAAAAAAAAATATTTTCGTTAATTTGAACAAATTTAAAACATACAAAATTTAATTAAGTACAATTCGTTTACTTTTGACAAAAATGAACAATCTTGAATTTTCACCTGAAAATTTGTGTAAATTCATATTCTACTACATTTTTACACACCCGAATGCCTCCTAAAACGCTAACTTAAGCAATCAAACATAAACAAACGGTTGATTTATTTTTTGCTTTGATTTATGACACTTTACGATCCTTGAAGTCAGGGTGCATCACACGCGAGTGTGTCGAAAGAGCAAGAACAAATTTTTCCTCACTCTTTTATTCATTGTTCACGCGCTCAATTTATTCCTCAAAATCCTCACGGGCAATTTGAGAGCAAAACGCAAAACCAAAAAAATGAGTGGGGAGCGCGTTTCTAAAACTCCCCGCCGGGGAGTCCCCGGGTTGCGAAATGAGCGAGCGAAAAACAAATGAGCACGCGCCCGGACTAGATCACCGGTAGGTCCTTTACTTTTTCCAAAAAAAAGGTTATGAAATTCAATTGTTCCAATTTTTTGCACATCTTTTTAAACATCTTATAAACAAATGGAAACTCACCAATAAAAGTACCATGGGTTAACACTCCTCAAAAATATTTTCTGTGATTATACAGAAACGTTCTAAAAAGAATGAAATCGCACCAAGCTGCGCACAAACTTTCAACTTTGATAGGGTGCCATTTCATTTAATAGTGTTTTTTTTAATTTGTTAATGAAACCTTCATGCAAGTTAGGTATATAAGTTGACCGGGGGGTTAAAAACTCCTCATTCATTGAGTTTAGAACATCCTGCGAGCTTCAGGAGAGAGACAACTGTTTTAGTAATAGCATGGACAAATGTGATTGTCTCACCAAATTAGCTGTAACTTTCTCAATTTTCATGTTTTCATCTCGAAATTTTGTGAAACTACGTAGAAAAGTACAACTAGTATTGTGCCAAATTTGATCAAAATCTATCAACGTGATCTTTAATTGTTGATCACGTTGATAGATTTTGATCAAATTTCTCATAATACTAGGTGTACTTTTCTGCGTAATTTCACAAAATTTTGAGATGAAAACATGAAATTGAGAAAGTTACAGCGGTTTGAATATGAGGTTGGTTTCGAGTAACAGGTAATTTAATTTGTTCTTGGATGGATGTCTGTATGGGATCAATGTTCTCATTTTGAATTTTTCATTCTCAAAATGCTATAAATTTATGCAAATTTAAATTCACAAAGTTTTAAGATCATTCTGTTTCGAGGCGCTGAGTTGTAAACACGTGTTTTTTCTTTCGATCCGAAAAGTTTTTAACGTGATTGTTGGAAGTGTCTGGAACGTGTTGGTTACTGCTTGCAGCCTGATATTTCCGGCTTTGATTGCCATTAAGGAGGCTGGGGCAGTAAAACCGGTTAATCTGGATTTTGTCTACCGCTACTGGGTAACCGAAGAAAGGCGTTCTCCAAATCAGGAACAGCCAGTGAAAGTGGACAATTGATAAAAGTGAATCAGTGGACAGTACACAAGTGTGCAGCAATAATCTGCTTATTTAAACACCAACAGCAAGGAATATTGTGTTGTGACCCTCTACATCAAATCGATCATCTTCAGAGCTACAGCCATTGTTGTGGATCGAACTGCAACGGAGGTTATCATCATCAGCTATTGTGATCTATCGTGCTGCCTGACCACATCACCGGAGGCGTAACTGGAGCCCCAATAAAAAGCAGATAAGGAAGACTGAATAAAATTGAGTGTTTGTTTTTAATTATATATTCATTATTTATTGTACTCTTTTTTTTTAATTTTTTCACCTATTCTATAAATCTATCTTTTATTTTTGAACATTTGTAGCTTCGTGCATATTTTATAACGGCAGACTCTTTGGCCTACGTTATAAAATATGGACGAAGGCGGGGGGTCAACTCCAGCAGCCTTGATGGATGTTTCTGAAAACTCCACCAAGGCTGCTGGAAAGGCACCTCGACTCAAGGTCTATTCAGAAGGCCCATCTTTTTCTGGACCGTGGGTGGTTTACTTCCGGCCCCGACCGAGCGGTAAACAGCTCAACGTAATTCAGATTATGAAAGATCTGGCAAGATGGTCCTCCGTAAGAGAGGTCACTCGAGTAAGACCAAACAAGCTGAGAGTTGTCGTGGCTAACTCAAAAGCCGCGAATGAAATTGTTGCAAGCGATTTTTTCAGGCTAGAGTATCATGTTTTCATCCCGTCTCGAAACGTAGAGATTGAGGGCGTGATCACTGAAATGAGCCTGACGGATGAATATATTTTGTCTAAAGGGGTGGGCAAATTCAAGAGCCTTGATTCGACCTCGGTCAAAATCCTGGACTGCCGCCAACTCTCGATTGCTACCACCGAAAATGGAGACAAAACATATTCACCGTCAGCCTCATTTCGAGTGACCTTCGAGGGTACCGCCCTCCCTCACTACGTCTTGATTGACGGGATTTTAAGGCTTCCTGTGCGGCTCTTTGTGCCTCGTCCAATGGAATGCAAAAACTGCATTAAATTGGGGCACACAGCGTCCCACTGTAGTCACAAGACGCGTTGTCCCAAGTGTGGGGAGAGTCATGGGGTTGGAGCGTGCTCAGCAATAGAACAGAAATGTATCTATTGCGGGGGCTCTCCTCATGATATCTCCTCATGCGAGGCATTCAAGAGCTGCTGGGATAAGCAGAGGCGTTCTTTGAAAGAACGCTCCAGTCGTTCTTACGCGGCCATTTTAAAGAGCGCCTCTCCCCCGACCCGTTCTCAATCTAACAATATTTTTGCTGCTCTGCCAGTTGACGTAGTGGAATCAGATTCGGCTGATGAAGGACACCCGTTTGTTCTACCAGGGAACTCCAGGAAGCGTACCAAAGCGCCTTCTGCTAAAATCCCGAGAAAAATTCCTCCGGTCCCCCCCGCATTCAGTTTTGGCAATAAACCAACTGGGACAAATAAACAAGGAGAAATTCCTCCTGGATTCCGTGCGACAATTTCATCACCGAACGACCCAGCCACCGCCGGAACATCTAAAACTCCAATATCGAACGTGGTTTCGCCAGCAACAACTAATCAATCAGGAATTTTTAAGCTTTCTGACATTATCAACGGATTATTCTCGTCCTTTAATGTTTCTGATTCCGTCAGAAGCATTGTTACTTCAATGTTTCCCATTGTAAAGACCTTTTTTCAGCAATTGATGCAAACTTGGCCCCTTCTTTCAGTGTTTATCTCTCTCGATGGCTAATCAAGTCCGAGAGGTCAGAGATATCACTGTTCTACAGTGGAATTGTCGTAGTCTTATTCCAAAAATGGATGCGTTCAATTACTTACTTCACCAAACTAGTTGCGATATTTTTGCGTTGTCCGAAACTTGGCTTTCTTCTCAATCTAACATCTCATTCCACGATTTTAATATTATCCGTCTGGATCGTGACGATTCTTATGGAGGGGTGCTTTTGGGGATCAATAAGCACCACTCCTTTTATAGAATTAACCTTCCTTTATCTGGCGGAATTGAAGCTGTTGCATGTCATATAACTATAAGAGGTAAGGACTTATGTGTTGTCAGTTTGTACTGGCCTCAGAGAGTTGCAGTGGATCGCAATCACCTAGAGGACCTATGCTCAGTATTGCCTGAGCCAAGGTTGATCCTGGGTGATTTCAATTCGCATGGAACTGTCTGGGGAGAACAAGTTGATGATAGTCGTTCTTCTCTTATCTATGACATTTGCGACTGTTTCAATTTAACAATATTGAACACTGGTGAAAAAACACGGGTACCTAAACCTCCTGCAAGACAAAGTGCAATTGACCTCTCACTCTGCTCAAATTCACTATCATTGGATTGCCAGTGGAAGGTAATCCCTGATCCCAATGGTAGTGATCATTTGCCTATCGAAATAACAATCACCAATGGGGTCAACACTTCAAACACAATAAATATGACGTATGACCTTACAAGACACATCGACTGGAAGAAATATGCGGATGCGATTACGACAGCCCTGGATCTCGTCATTGGCTTACCACCCATAGAGGAATATAACTTCCTTGCTCGCTTGATCTATGAGAGTGCGATTCAATCTCAAACGAAACCCATCCTAAACTCATCAATTCGTCGAACTCCTCCCAATGCTTGGTGGGACAACCAGTGTTCCAAATTGCATGCCGATAAATCTAAAGCATTTAAAGCCTTCCGAAAGCATGGTACACTTGACAACTTCCAGTTGTATTCTTCCCTTGAAAATCAATTCAAAAAGTTGATCAAAGCAAAAAAACAGGGATATTGGCGTAATTTTGTGGGAGGTTTGTCACGAGAAACTTCCTTAAGTACATTGTGGAAAGTGGCACGACGCATGCGTAACCGTACTTCAATTAATGAAAGCGAAGAATATAGCCATAGTTGGATATTTAACTTTGCACGAAAAGTTTGTCCAGACTCCGCTCCTGTACAAAAAATCATTCGGAATGTGCCAACAAGTAGGAGTGAATTGGATTCAAATTTTTCGATGATAGAATTCTCACTTGCTCTTCTCTCTTGTAACAATTCGGCTCCGGGAATTGATCAAATCAAGTTTAACTTGTTGAAAAACCTCCCGGACATTGCAAAATTCCGCTTGTTAAATTTATTTAATCAATTCTTGGAGCATAACATTGTTCCTGAAGATTGGAGACAAGTAAGAGTAATTGCTATACAAAAACCTGGTAAACCTGCGTCCGATTTTAATTCGTACCGTCCAATAGCGATGTTGTCTTGCATTCGGAAATTGATGGAGAAAATGATTTTGTTCCGGTTGGATAAATGGGTGGAAACAAATGGTCTCCTTTCAGATACTCAATTTGGGTTTCGAAGGGGCAAAGGGACGAACGATTGTCTTGCTTTGCTGTCTTCAGAGATACAAATGGCGTACGCAAAACGTGAGCAAATGGCTTCAGTGTTTCTAGACATAAAGGGAGCTTTTGATGCAGTCTCAATAAAGGTTTTGTCAGACAAGTTGCACTCCCGAGGTCTGCCTCCTCTATTGAACAACATCTTATACAGCTTGCTTTGTGAGAAACATCTGAACTTTGCTCGCGGAGATATTGCAGTTAGAAGAACCTCTTACATGGGCCTCCCGCAGGGTTCATGTTTGAGTCCACTTTTGTACAACTTTTACGTAAGTGACATCGACAGTTGTCTCTCTGAAGGCTGCACCCTTAGACAACTTGCAGATGATGGCGTAGTGTCTGTCACAGGATCTACTGAGTATCATCTGCACAGACCTTTACAAGATACTTTAGACAGATTGTCAACCTGGGCTTTGGGGCTTGGGATTGAGTTTTCTCCACAGAAAACGGAGATGGTTGTTTTCTCTAAGAAACATAGACCTGCTCAGCCTAAGCTTCAACTCTTAGGCAGGACGATCATTCAATCGAGGTGTTTCAAGTATCTTGGGGTTTGGTTTGATTCCAAGTGTACCTGGAGAGCCCATATTGAATATCTGAAAGGAAAATGCCAACAAAGAATCAATTTTCTCCGATCAATCACTGGCACCTGGTGGGGAGCTCACCCAGAAGATCTTTTAAAATTGTATCGAACAACTATTCTCTCAGTGATGGAATATGGTAGCTTCTGTTTCCAGTCAGCTGCCAAAACTCACCTCATCAAACTCGAGCGTATCCAATACCGTTGTCTTCGCATCGCTTTGGGCTGTATGCCCTCAACGCATAACATGAGTCTCGAAGTTTTGGCAGGTATACTCCCACTAAAAGATCGATTCAATTTATTATCACTCCGATTCCTCATCAGGTGTGAGGTCTTGAACCCATTGGTGATTGTAAATTTCGAAAGACTACTTGAGCAAAATTTTCATACCAGATTTATGTCTATATACCATGTCTTCATGTCCATGCAGGTAAATCCTTCTTCGTATTCTCCAACTCGTGTTTTCATCCCAGACTACGACAACTCTTCTGTCCAGTTTGATTTGTCTATGCAGCAAGAAATTCGTGGGATCCCGGACTCCCACCGCCCACTTTTGATTCCCAGAATTTTCGATGCTAAATATAGATACGTCGATGCTGATAAAATGTACTTTACCGATGGATCACTTATAGAGGAATCAACAGGATTTGGAGTGTTCAACGAAATCTTCAGCGCATCTTATAAGCTCCAGTCACCATGCTCTGTGTATATAGCAGAGTTAGCAGCAATTTTTTGGGCTTTGGACAGCATCGCTTCACAACCTGTAGGACACTACTACATCGTAACGGATAGTCTCAGCTCTGTTGAAGCAATCCGCTCAATAAGACCGGGAAAGCACTCGCCGTACTTCCTTGAGAAGATACGGGATATTTTGAGTGCTTTAACAAGACGTCGCTTTTCAATCACCTTTGTTTGGGTTCCCTCTCATTGCTCGATAGTAGGTAATGAGAAGGCAGACTCTCTGGCAAAGGTGGGGGCGACGGAAGGCGACACGTATCAGCGTGAGATCGTCTTCAACGAGTTTTACTTTTTGGTTAGGACAAATTCTCTTGTCAACTGGCAGCGCAAATGGGATGAGGATGAGAAGGGTCGGTGGTTTCACTCGATTATCCCAAAGGTAAGCCTTAAACCCTGGTTCAATAGATTGGACCTGAGTCGGGATTTTATTCGAACATTTTCCCGTCTCATGTCCAATCATGGTTCCTTAGACGCGTTACTCTTTCGTGTAAATCTCGCTGGCAGCAATTTGTGTCGTTGTGGCCAGGGTTACCATGACATCGAACATCTTGTTTGGTCTTGTGAGGACCATCTTATCGCCAGAGCGAACTTAATAGACTCCCTTCGGGCCCGAGGGAAACCTCCTAACGTGCCAGTGAGAGATGTGTTGGCTGCGATAGACCTAGACTACATGTTTGAATTATATCTTTACCTCAAATCTATTGATCTTCGTGTATAAATTTCTCTTCCCTTTTCTTCTCCTTTCTTCAACTATACTAGTTTTAAATAATGAATTGTAAATACAAAAACAAGAGTTTGGCTCCTTAAAACCTCCGGTACGAGCCGTTTCAAATAAATGAAATTGTAAAAAAAAAAAAAGTTTTAAGATGATCCTGATAGTTTGGCTTGTGAAGTTTTTACTATAGATTGTATATATGGATGTATGGAATCATACAAATAGCTTAGGAATAAAGCTTTTTAAAGAAAATTCAATACTTTTAAATAGCATGATAATTTTTAACCAGACCCCGAATTGTTTGGAATCAACTTAAAGGTACATTTTCCAACGCTAAACCTTATATGTTCTTAGACCTTGACCTAGGGTTAATTATTTCGACTTTCCCTACAATGACTTTGTTAGGATACATTTTGTCAGCAGCACCTCACCCTAGTCAATGAATCGAACGTGAGAGGAAATCTTGCCATGTATGTAGGTACTTACGAAGAACACAAAGTTGAATACTGATAGTAGCGTTTTCGCTATGCATGATTCACAGTCGCATCCCATCGTCGGGCGGGAAAGCGGCCAAAGTCGCGATTGGCCACACGGTCACTGATGAATTGAAAGCGGGATGGCGGTTGCTATCAGTCTGTTAGATGGGGTCGGTAGGTCCGTCAACTGCCGAGGTGGGCGGCGATCTTCGACGTTGCGTTGACACGCGCAGCAGCGATCTGTAAATAGATATCGAAGAAAAGGTGTGTGTGATCAGAATTGGAATCGGCGAGTGATTGATGACATTTTCAAGATTTTTCTGATTGTAGTTTCGTATCAACTGAAATGAAATGATTCATGAGGGAAGATTCCTTTGGCGGTGAGAAATAGTTTACAGTTCTTAGATGTCGTTTTATATTTGTGTAGCACGAAATTTTCATTCAGGATTTTAGAATCAATATCGAAATTTTGAATACATTACATGATTCACAAAGAATCATTTGAAATGGCTGCATAATTATTGATTGAATTAATTTTAATTTCACATTCAAAGATAGATCAGGATGCATCATATAAAAGTTTTATAATATAAAGGTCTATTCGGGTGAGACAGAACGCTCGAAGATATACTTATTTTTAATGTCACAAATAATGTGTAAAGTAAAGAATCTGTAAACATTATTGGAGTATTTATATAGAAAAAGGAATTAAAAATGGACAAGAAAAATTGTTATTGTTGTTTTGCTTCGAATTCATTTCTTTCATACCATTCTCTTATTCCAAACTATTTATAAACTATTAGGACGTGGCCGGCGCCGTTATTGATGTTAAAAGAGAGAGGGCATCAGTTTTGTACAAAGAGATTGAGGTGCTAGTCCCAAGCGCCTTTCTTTTGACATCTATGCAAAGTTGGTGGCCTCGGTCAATCATGGAGTTACGATGACGAATCTCATCTCATACACCTAGGTACTATGCTAAGGAAAAATTACAAATTATTTTACATTTTCTCACGACCTTAGGATGATCAAAAAGTTATTTGTTATTACTCATCACATCCGAAATTACTATCTCATTTCAAGCGCTCCCCAGTGTTGAGTCAAGTAGTGGGTACCTTCCCATTCATCTAAACATATTCATTTTACAATATATTGTGAAACTTTCTCAATTATTTCATTTCTATGAACTTAAAAAACGGTTTAGAACAGTATGAATTCACTTTGATATATCTTTGTTTTATATTTCATAACATTATTTAAATTGAAAATCTTTGAATGTATTCACTTATTGAAACGTTCAAACCTCCATACAAAAATAATCCATTGGTGCTATCAAATGATAATTGCAGGAAAAAGGCTTCGTTTATCTTTCTTTTGTTTATTTTCATTTTTTAGCTGGCTGCAGCTCTCCAATTGAGCTCAAAGCTTAGCTTTTGCAACACGTGCGCAAAGTGAAAATAAACGTGATAGTCGATGATAATCCGTTAATTAGTTCACCCGAACAGCGAGCGCGATCCAGGTGCAGTTTGGTGATGATTAATGAAGTTTTTTTTTTAAGTCGGCTAGTCAGGTGCTACACTTTACGACTGTCGCAGTCTTTTGAGAAACACTTTGAATGACACACTTTGTATGATAAGGTGTAAAACAAGCGATAAATTAAAGATAAACTGGTAATGCACGAGAGGTGTTCATATTTAGAACTAAAAGTTTGGCCAATTCAGACAACAAAGAAGAACTTCTCGATTGCACTATCAAATATACAGAAAGTATCTAGTTTTTATCGTGATATATTTTAATCCGAAAGATTCGTAGACTTTTCGATTCTTAAAAAAGTAGTCAAGGCATCTCTAGTGTTGATCTGATGAGTAACCGTATCTGTCACTACTGCATGACTTATTATCCGCACAATTAAGCAATTCATATCTCGTTATCTCAAATATGAGTCCATGACAATCTTCATTGCACGAAGTGTGTGTGTCGCTTGGGATGTTAACCATTTCAAAGTGTGCCTTTCGCAAACGGTTTTTGGATTTTTTCCGTTATAAAATATTTTGTGGGAATTTAAAACAGAATAAAATTAAAATAAATCATGTAATTCTACCTTGTATGAATTCATGAGCTTTCTTCGGAACAAATTTAATTTTAATCTTACCTAAAGTTTTTCACTTTTAAATCAATTGAGGTTAACAGGATCAAACTAATGGTATTCCACTTATATTTTTTCAGGTAACCTACAGTATTACAACAACTTCTTCAAACAGTAACCTCAAAACATGCAACTAAAGTCCACCGGGAGTGCAAACAAAATGTTACAACAACTCGTACGCTAGTTGACTTGCTCCCATTCTATAGCAACCTACACAGAACGTATGAATCACTTTTATTTGATTGAATATCTATAGCTAGTGGTTGGGTGTCTCGTGTGTGACGTTTACGTGAAAGGCTCGAACTGTACCGCTACATGCTTCATGCGATCATCATATGATGTAGCAGCAAAAATATCACAACCTATTCTCAAAAGCGTGACCGCTTGCACGCGGTCGATATCGGAAAAAATAGATTGCTATCATCCCAGTCGTCACATTATTGCAGGAACTGGATAACCTGAATATTAATAACATTAATTTAAAAATTTTCATTTGAATTGATGGCAGTTTTTGCTTGAATTCCACGAAAAATCAGAAATAACATGTCTAAAAACTCCATTCCACAATTTATCGCATTTTGCCTTGTAAAAAAAAACTTTGCTCACAGAGGTTTTGGAAACAAATTAAGGAACCATGTTATATTAGGGTGGCAGCCCAATGGGTCATGTAGAATTTCATAAATCGACCATATTAATTTTGTAGTTGGGCCAAAATACTGACCTGAGCAAAATTTCATTTCAATCGGATTTGATTTAGGGTTGCCTCAAAGCGGGTTTTGGTTGTTTTACACTAAAAAATCACCAAAGGGGAGACCAAAGGTGCAATTGCAATGCATTGCGATGCAATTTGTAAAAATCGACTTTAGAATTTTAAAATGCACGTAAGGTGGGACCAATGGAAATTCGGAGAATTGAAGTTATAATTTTAATGTTGATGTCAAATGAGTTATAAATGCTTGAAACGTCGAGATTCGGTGTTATCTAGAAGAAAATTTTTTGTTCAAAAATCACCTATAAGGGACTTTTTCTGAAAGTCCCAGGAAGTCGATTTTTGGCCATTTTTTTTAGATAACAGCAGATCTCGATTTTTCATGCATTCCTAAGTCATTTGACATCAAAATTAAAATTTCGAATTTCCGGATTCCCTTGTTTCCCAGTAAGTGATTAAAATTCTAATGTCGAAGATTGACAAAAAAATGTTTAGAGATAACACCAGATTGATATAACGAACACAAACACATACAGGATCTCAATGAAACTTAATGTTTCCTCGAAGAGATTCTTTTTTCTTAACTCTAAGCGTACAACTTCCGGGATATGATGGCTAGCATCTTACAAATGCTAAAACCACCAACCCACAGAAAGTGTACCTACTGTGTATGCCGTGACCGGGATTCGATCTCATACACGCTGGCTTAGAAGACCTGAAGGCTATCCTCTACGCCACGGGCTGCGGCATTTCGAAGTTTTATGCACTTTTAGTCATTTGGCATCAAAATCTTTTTTTTTCTGATTGACTTTGGTCTCCCCTTTGGTGATTTTTAGGGTAAAAAAACTTTGAAAACTTTGAGCCCCTAAATCAAATCCGATCGAACTGAAATTTTGCTTATGTCAGTTTTTTGGGCCAAACTACAAAATGGTCGCTTTTCAAAATTCGTTCATGACTTTTTTCCCATATCTCGATTGCAATGTAATTGTCACCCTAATGTTTATATGGTAAATTGGTAATTTATGTAAAACAACGAGTTTAACTCAGTTGATGCAAAGCTGTTTTCGGATTTTCTTTTGACCCCAATTAACGAGGTACGAGTGTACGAGGTGTAGTCGTGAAGACCAGAGCATAAATTTTTCAAACATCATAGCTGACGGGGTTGCTGATTTTCCTCCACCATCACGTTTCAGATCTCATTTGATTACTAGGCATGCTTCAAGGGACTGGAGAAGCTTGACTATCGTCATGGATTTCTGTCCGCATGACGCATGTTATTTTTCAAACGACGGTCGTCAAGCAAGATGACGGCGTCGGTTGAAAGCATTTGTGTACAGAGCGTAAAAAAGTCACCGTCATCAGTAAAAAAATTGTGACTATGAAAAAGTTAAAGCAGTCGCATTAAACACTGACGCCTTCTTATGAGTAACCAAGCAAACAATTTTTCCTGAACCTTCAGTCAAATGAAGCTTCGAAATAATCATAGTCGCCTTCAGTTCATCGACGCCGAGAAGGACACGCAGAACAAGCAATCCAAACACTGGACATTTTTCGATTCATACACAATTGCTTTGAACCGACGCCATCAACTTGCTTGACGACCGTCGTTTGAAAATAACATCCATCACGCGAACAAAAATCCATGACGACAGTCATTTGTCATTGATCGATTTGTCCTTTTTAGTCCCTACGGAGTTCTCCTCGGTCGAGATAGTAGATGTTTCGTTCGATTTTATACCGGGCCTTGACTACCCTGGACTGATCTCCAAAAACGGAAACTTAGTTGAAAACTTTTTTTTTAAACTGTGACCCAAAGATGGGTCTTGACTCAAACATTCAGTCAGCGAAACTCATTTCTCTACAAAAAAAAAAATTAGTTGAAAACATTTTCATTCCATTGTATGTCTATTTGAACCGGTAACGGGTTTCAGTTTCACCATGACCAATGACCAATGATGAACGTGTCCTTTTCGGCGTCGTCTTAGATTTTTTAAAAATCTAAACAATAAATATTCCGTCACAGTCAAAAGACGGCGATGAACTAAAGGCGACCACGGTATAAATAAACAAGGTAGGCTACTAACACGAGTAAACAACTCGTTTGAATGTAAACAAGTGACGTCATTACTATCTTCGAATAGTGTACTACGTAAAAAGTTTTGCGCGCGTAAGCTAATGCTGCATATACCGAGGATCACTAGATCGATAGTAATGACGACATTCTCGGGAAGATATCACCATCATCACCATCATCATCATCATATTGTACACCGTGGAAAGCGACTATGATCATTCCGACGCTTCATTTGACTGGAAGTTGAGGCGAAATTGTTTGCTTGGTTACTGATTTGAAAGCGTCTGTTTTGAATGCGACTGCTTCATTTTTTTCAAAGTCACAGTTTTTTGACTGATGACGGTGACGTTTTTAATCTCTGGTGAAGACCAAGGTGGGTATATATTCAGGAGGTGTTCCCGAATAACGAATTCCCGATTCAGCCATTTTGGCTATGTAGGCTATGCAACTATACGGAACTCATGAAGTTTGTTTACCAACAAACCCCAGAAAAGCTGAGCAAAAACTAAACAAACTCATTGAGAGCCCCGCTCACTCCTCGCCTACTTACTGTGAAAGTCGGAGAACCTAGTGTATCTAAGAACCTTGGTGAAGACCTGGGGGAGGAAGACTGAATAAAAAAAGAAAAAAAAAATCTTTCAAACGTCAAATTTCTCTCATCAATCTACCGACCAGTGCGAAGGTACGAAATTTCACTTTCCTATTTAGTGATTTTTAATAAAACTTATTTGATGCTGAAAAGCACATGTTTTGCATAAAACAATGATTTAATTAGGTTTTGCAAATTCTTGTATGATCAGACGTTTTGAGTCGCTCAAATTTCGTCAAAGTTTTGAAGCTGATAAACAAAAATGGTTTGATTAATGGTTGTTCTAAAAATACAGCTAAATCTAAATTAAGCACCTAAACAACTGAGTTACATGACTCGCTACACAAAACTGATCATCTAAAGTCAAAATTTGAACGATTACAAATCTATTCCACAATTGCTGGCTTTTTACCGAACAGTAAAAAAACGATACAGAAAACGATACAGCAAATTTCAGTCTTCCTCCCCCAGGTTTCCACTATTTTCAATAAAATTATGCCCAAATATTGCAAGTGAAACTGAAACATAGCTAAAAACAGAAATCCTCTTTTTTTACTTCTTTTATTATAAAATCAGTTTATCAAAAACTGAAAAAAAAAGATTCTTACAGAAAATTTTTAACAGAAATGACAATCATACATTAGAAAGCCTTTCAAAATTTTAAGAACAAGACGAATATTATTGGTTTGAGTGCTCCTTAGAATGCCTCAAGCTTGTGAAATGTTATGCGTTGCAGGCTTCAATTGATCCTAGGCCTAATACAAGGTCTCATGCCAAATTTGGGCCAGATCGGATCACGGGAAGGGGTCGCTCACCGAGCCTAAAGATTGTATGGAATTTTAGACATTTTGTTCGGGAGTAATATGAAAATTCAGTTTTTCATGAATAACTTTGGTCCCCTTCGGCCGATTTCTTTTGAAAACGGGTTTGTTTTAAAGCGTAAACTAGGACAAATATTTCATCCGAAGAATTTATTTCATTTTGACTTATGATAAAAAAGTTATTAGGCTTCAAAAATTAGGTAACTTTTTTCAGGGTGATATTCACCACTGTTAATGCTGCGTCAAAATGTTCGAAGCAATGTCTCTCATTAAAAGTGATGAATATCACCCTTAAAAAAGATAGCTATTTTTTGAAGCATAATAACTTTTCTTTTCCTTAACTGTGCAGACTTCGGATGAAATATTATTCATAGTTTAGGCTTCAAGGAAAACCGTTTTCAAAAGAAATCGGCCGAAGGGGACCAAAGTTATTCAATTTTCATGTTACTTCCGAACAAAATGTCTCAAAATCCCATACAAATTTTAGGCTCGTTGAGCGACCCCTTCCCGTGATTCGATCTGGCCCAAATTTGGCATTAGAACTTGTACTAGGCCTAGGATCAAATTAAGCCTGCAGCGCATAACTTTTTCAAAAGTCGGGTCGGGGCACTCAGTGTTCCTGTTTATATATTTCTGGTGAAGAACTGTCCGCTTTTCAAAACTATTGTCAAATTCACTGGATTGCATTCTTCATTTACAAGTTATAAATGATTCTCCTTAACGTGGGTGTCTCACCCCTAGTTTCCCTGTGCACCTCTCCTCTGATAAGAAAAACTCAATTTGAAGAATCCTTTTTGGGAATTTTTTTTGCTCCAAATCTTCTCGAATAGAGTTCAAAGAGTCATTTTTCAAGGCTTTGTACCCAACGTAATCTTTAAAAGTTAATTTCATTCTTTAGTTAAATTTGTAAAAAAAAATCCATTGTAAGATCAAATCTAATGTTTTTTTTTTTCTCAAATTGAATTAGTCTTGGATATTCGTACCTTAAAATGATCACATTTTCAAAGGTGATAGAAAGTTTTACTTAGAGGAACATCCGATGTCAAAAAATTAAAGAACATAAGCCATAAATATCTCAAATTTCTCGAGAAAAAATGCAACGGCTCACCGACAGGGAAGCGGAAATTGAGGGTTCTGCCGGTGAGCCGATGTATCTTTTTCGAAAAAATCAATTATATTTACGGCTTATGTCCTTTCTTTCTTTGATATCTCATGTTTCTCTAATTCTTCCTATCACCTTTGAAATGTGATCAATTTGTGATATTTTTAAAAGTTTGGTAATTGTGTGAACAAATGCCGTTTTATGAAACTTCTTCATTATAACTTCTAAACTTAATTTTTTAGAGTTCTCGTTCTCATGGAAGTTCAATGATGAACATTTAGGGCAATACTTGATTTGATTGAATGTTGGACCACCCCAATAACAAGAAGGTTAATGAACCTAATTTTTTCCAGTTTGTTTTCAAATTCAAATAAAGATAGATTTTATGATAGGTACAATATTCACAATTCCTATGCCTGTGTTGCTTTTATTTCTTCCTCTTTCATTGAGTGCCAATTGGGAAATTGGCCGTTTATTTGCACCCATTACGGCGGTCATTGTTAATTATGGCCGCTGCTAATCAGATGCTGGCTGCTAGAAGGAACAAAAAGGCAGCCGACAAAGCTAAAAAAAACACGAACGAAAACTAACTTCCCAAGCGCGGAACTAAAAGAAAAAAACTAAGTCTTAACCTGCCTTCAACGACAAACCAACAGCGAAGACGACGGCGAATAACTTTTAATTATTTTCGCGAAATTGTGGATGGAAAAACGTGGTGGCGAGCATCGCGAAAGAAAGATAAATGTGAAATGTCGTAGCACCTAACGGGTTCTTCCGGGTTTATGCTGCCATATTTTTTGTCAGTCTTGGACAAGAGTGACGAGAGATGTTTTACCAAAGGGTCTCCAACATATTAGCTCTACTTGGAATGGCTCTGAATTTGACAAGGAAAAATAACGCTCATTTGGCTTGACTTTCGTTGGGAAAAAATATCTAAAGAAAAAAAACCATCTCGTTTAAAATGAGAAGTGTTTTTTAGAATCATAATTGATGTTTGATTGGTTTTTTCTTAAATACATACTTTAAAACCTACATTTTAAATAGGTAAAAAATACTATCGAATAAGCTAAAAAAAGTTTTGAGTTGGAATCGGCTGATTTCTATGGCATGACCGTAATCAAGATAGTCTCCAGTTGTACAAGATCTAAGATAGGGGTCATCTCAGCTACAAAGGAAACAATTTCGTAGATGTTTCCACGAATAGAGCGATAAAACTATGTATAATTGGCGACGAATAACGGTGGATTTGTGCTTTAAAAAGAAAAAAAAAACAATGTCTCAAGACATTTAAAAATCATTGAAATAAGAAATAAAAAATACATCTTGGATACTTTACAGTAAAGTTGCTTAGTACGTAATTGAAACATATTTCATTATCCACTTTTTGACAGAATCATATTTAATCTAAAACCACATGTGAATCCAATTGAACAATTTGAAAACCAGTTTGAACCCAAAGCTTAGGTTAGTCCTACTTACATCTATGCAATCGAATTGAGACGTTTTTCATTCATAAGACCATCCCAACCCCCAACAGCAACTACACATGTATCGTGTTTAATTACGCCAGTATCAATTTCATGCATGATCTTGTGCGGCTTCCATGCATACATCTATTTCATTCATCACTGGCTACAACTTGCTTCCTTAATTTAGTGTTCGATTAATGCCGCCGTCTCAACTACTGGGTTTGGCCAAAGTCAGACAGAGGCCAAAGCAGTACTTCGTAAGTAAGAGTCTGAAGCTGAAGTTGATGCGTTTGAATTCGCATTTGATGAACGCCAACGACAGTCAGTCACTGGTGTATTGTTTTTATTCTCCGGAAAGCCGAGTGCAAATTGAATTTGTTTCAGTGATTAGGCGTACAATACTGGATTGTTGGATGGTCGGTCATTCAACGGAATGGACGCTCCACCGCATCGATTGGTGTCAATTAAATTAACGCCCAATTTGAAACGTATTAGGAAGATTGATAGGTCAATTGATTGGCTTGAGATTTCTTGTTAATAAATTAGCATTATCATCGATAAGAAGTGTCTTTTCTTAGACCTTGATCTAAAATATCTATAAATAGTTTGATTTTCCGAAAAAAAAAAATCAAAAAATTGATTTTAAATTCAAACTATTTTGTGTTTACTTGTAGTTTGTTTACTTAGAGATCGCTGATGTGGTCTAGTGGATAGGCTCGCGCGAGTCTGGTAACCCTGGGTTCTGGGTTCGATTCCCGGTATCGGTAAGCAAACCTTTTGTGTTCGAATCCCATAAGTTGCCGACAGGTAAGATGTGTTTCGTTGTATGAATAATCATATATTTCTAAGGGGCATGAATGCAGGGGCAGGGGCAGGGAATGCATCTGGGGTTAATCTGATGAGCCAGAGACTATTGCAAGCGGAGTGGATTGCCAACCATTGCAAGTCTCTGAAGGTTGGATGCCTTCTCTCGACGAACCATCGGCCGTGGAAGCCTGAGAAGCTATTCGAAGGCCAAGCCACACAGACATAGGCTGGACCTTGCTATCGATGGGGGAACCATACATACATACATACACGGTAAAAAAATGGCGCTGCTATTCCAAAGACGTTCTCATGATAATTTTACCATTTCTGCGTTATAGTATTTTCAATCACGCAAATTATAACATCAATTTTGTTAAAGTGCTCATGAATGTTATTGAAATTACTATGTACCTGGTAATTTTCTATGACAGTCAATGTTTGTTGTCAAAAATACTATGGTCATGATTATTTCATCATAATTTCTTTTACAACTAGCGTCCGCATAGTAATTTAGACGTTGTGGCACCAATTCATATCAACAAAATACTACGCACATGGTACTTTTGAGAACATAACATATTTGACTCAAAAACATCCAGAGGACTGAACCAGCTGTCAAATCGCATTCAAACGAACCGTACCAAATTTTTGGTACCAGAACGTCAGTGTGGTTCCCGAAATCAAACACTTCACCCCATAACAGACTCGAAATAGAGTAACATTTTGGTTGCCAAACGCATCTGTTGTTGGCATACTGCAGATTTAGAATCAATTTTAACAAGGATTATGCTGAAAACTCTGCATTCTGTGCCCAACCATAATTTATTAACGTTACCAAAGATCCCTTTGATTGACATTCCCGAGCCGCAGATATCAATTTAAGGATTATTAAAAAATTGCTTCTGGTTGAAATTGTTGCAATGAAGACGGCCATATTGCCCATATACGTGTTTCACTCGTTTGAATGTTCTTCTTCCTGCGGGTTTCTTGACCAAAAAACTTGAAACGGAAATGTTTGCTTTCTTCAGCCCCTTGAAAACATCAGTGCGTTTGATAATTTTACTATGGTAAACATTCTTGTTGTTTATACACACAAAAAAAAGCATAGTAAAACTACTAGATCCGTGGTTTAAATGAACAACAGGCAACCATATTTTTGAGTCAAATATGTTTTGTTGTTTATAATACCTTACGCATAGCTAGTTTACCATGTGCTCAATTTGGCTGCGCATAGTAAATTCGACTGCGTTTTAGTAAAACTGTCATTCAAATGATGCATTGTTTGACTTCGTGCCTAGTAAAATTGATATGTTTCATGATTAAACTAGTAGGTATGTGTTATGATAAAGATTAGGAGGAGCGAGGAGCTTGATTTTAAATTTACTTTTTACTTTTTTTAAAATTACTATGTATGTTTGTTTGTTTCTGTCCATGCATGCATTAAAACATTAAAATTCACACTTCCGACACACGTCGGTCAATGTTAGTGTGTTCTCCCGATGCTCTGGAAAGATTTTCAAAGTTATGAAACTTGAAAGCAGCTCAAAATTTGTTTGTTTACTCACGGGTTTGATGATTATTGATCCTAATTAGTACACGGAAAAGTTTCTATGCTTCTAAAATTAGAACGAAACTTCAACCCGTAGATGAACTAGAAGCATTTTCGTGCGAGTAAAAAAATTGCGATATTTTTTAAGTTAAGGGAGACTTGATCCTTTATTCAGGAAGCCCAAATCCATGGAAAAAATCAAACAAAACCCCAAGATAGAATGTTAATTGACTATTTTGGTCATGTTTGTTCTCATTCCACAATCTATAATTGTCAGAAAAAAAATTCTATAGCTTATTCTCAACCCTTATGACATTGCATACTTACGGGCGCAATTTTTTATAAACAAGAGAAAATCAATTATTTTGACCCATTTCTTCAGATAATTGATGGATGAATATTAGCTATTGTATAAATATTAGTAATCGCGTAATCAGCAATGACCACGATCCATTGAGAAGAAGAATATTCCGGGATCATTTGTACTCATATATTAGGGATCAATTGTACCCAAAATCAACATTTTAGAAAACTTTTTCTGAGAAAAGTTGGGAGTTTTCCATCGCTTTGGATACATTGCATTTTGAAGTTCATTCTTCGAAAGATTGATGTATTGGAATAAATATTTTTGTTATAATATTTCCATGTAAGGGACATTTTAAAATGATGAAAAAAGATCTTCAAGTCACACTTTGTGAAATTGTTCAAACAAAGTTCAATAACCCAAAAACTTATTTTGTTTAAATTTTTTGAGCTTCAACCATTGCTGTTTCGTTCCATTTGGTACATTTTTCTAGAACATTTGATCTTTGTACGACATTCCAGTTTGGAGATATAGCTAAGGAATCAAGTATCCCCAGGGATCAAGTATCCTCATTCTCCCCTACTTATAGTTTGTTTACATAGAAATGGCAAAAAAAATGCTTTAAAAATGCTTTATATAGGTTTCCCTAATTAAATATTAAAAAATTAATTAATGGATGGTATTGAAACAAAGTTTAGGTGATGTCAGGTCTCAAAATAGAAAATCATGTTCAAAAGTGTCCTATTTGTGAACCCTTCACAAGTTTTCTGACTTTTATTTTCTATTATTTTAGCAAAAAAAGCTTAGACAATCGTTGCACTGCTGAGCGCATGTTTTAAGTTTTTATGCAGTATTTTAGTCATTTCGAAAATTCGCACGATTTGTTTGTCGCTTTTACTCATACAGGATTGGTCATCAAGATCCAAAACATGAAATGTTCGGAAAGGTAGAAAAAAAATAAAAAAAATCGTTAAAAATCCCCTATCTATACCTCTTTGAAGACGATGTCTTTTTAAAAAAAAAAATGCTTTATATCTCTCTTGGAAGTGGATCGATTTTTACATTATTGATATCAATTTTGAGCTTTGGGATGCATCAAAAGTTTCAGATTGTTCGACTGATTTTTGCTCCAGATACGCAGTATTTAAACATTTATCTTTTCAGGAAGTTAATTAATAGAAATACCTTTTTGATGATTGTGGGATTATTTGTAATAAAGGCAGCGTAGCATTTAATCTTCATGAAACATTCACATCACATTGAAATGTTTCCCAACAACATTTCAGTTGAGAAACTTTTTTGATCAAATTCAATTTAACGAAGGGGTAATGAAGGCCAAAAAACACTTGGCTCTAATGTCTCTGGTATAACCCGACGGCAGATTGTATTTCACATACACAACTAGTATTTCAGGTCTTCCAACCTGCGGCTTCGATTTTTTTTTGGGATTTTGAGTAAAAACTGTGCATAGTTTTGACAATAGTTTCATCAAATTCAAGGGGTTCATTGTTGGTATGAAATACAATTCAACAAGATTCGTCGTGTAAATGGAACAGATTATCTCGAGTTTAGAGAAACAGTGGAATAATCTGTAAAATTTTGAGTTATTGGGCGGGATGAAGAATTCAAAATAGAACTGATAAACCGATTTGCCAATTTTTTGTTCTGACGCAAAACTTAATTTCCCGATGAAGGAATTTTAAAGTTTTAGTTAACTATCAACACAAAAACCACGTGGAAAGAGAAAATATCTCAAAAAGTCTTATTTCATCGGAAAACATTCCCGAGCGGACTTGATTGACAAAATTAAACCTAACCCAATAAACATTTTGGCTGCTTAAGAACGGCAATTCGCTGAACAAAAGCTGAGCTAAAGCATAATTGCTGCTTCAGCTTAATGGTTGAATAAAGACAAACTATAACCATGTTTCAGCGTTTAAAGAAGTCTCAGTGCAGCCAATGGAAGTGGAGTTGAAGAGTTGCTTCCATAACACTTTTTCAGCCTTTATTCAACCATTCGCTACCATTGGAATTTGACAGACTGTGAACTGTGGTAAAATTGCCCTGCATCATGGCGGCTTGATTGGAATGAGAGGGGAATTTTTGTTTTCCTTATGCAATAAGATTTTTTTATGATTTCCCATTTAGTTTAGTTTTGAAATAAAGATTAAATTTTCTCACGAATGTTATTTTTGGTACCCAAAACTGAGAAAAAAGATCATTTCTCTCACACTTATTAAAAAAAAATCTTCGGTTGAGAGGCATGTTGGTCGCTTAAGATCGACAAATTTTCATCGCGCCTCAGACTTCATGATTGGTTCTGCGTACTGCGGCATGCGTCCAACAAGCCGGAAGTTTGAAAGTCGGGGCAGTTGAAACGAGAAAAAAAAACAACACAGAGGGGAAAAAGTGGGTGCCAAACATCGGATAGACAACTGAAGGTCTTTATTTTTTTTTTTGGTAGATCCGTCAATTGACGTTTAATGACGTTTGCTGAATAACTTCTCCAGATCAAGATGATTAAAGGCTGAAGACACGTGAATTAGTGAATTTTTGAGGCCTTTTTTCAGCCAGATTGCTGATTAGAAATTGAACCACAAAAATTTTTCAGCGTTTATGCAGCAAAAAGTGTTTGTTGGGAATGACCCGCTATTAAAATTTGGTATCTGAAACCTTTTTAATACTTTGATTAGCCACTGCTTCACAAAAAATCGATACTATGCCTTCAAAATATTCTAAAAATAATTTCATTACAATGGATTGGAACATTTCGGAGGAGAAGTGCGACTAACACGACAATTTTATATAATAAATGACTCCTTAAAATTGTCCTTAAAAAGGCACCTTGTCTTAGGTCCTTTGTTACGTCTTAAATATAAATTCTTCAGTGTATTGTATGAAGTGTATTCGAAAAAAATGCAACACTTTATTTTGTAAATAACTTTTGAATGCATAGATGTAAATTGATCAAATTTTCAGAGAAATTACCTGGTAAAGTAGTGTTTACATCTGCAAATTTGTGTGGTTGTTTAATGATTTTTGAGATAGCGTCCAATGAACAAATTTTTGATTATAATCTTTGGGTAGCACGGGCGCCATCTCTAATGCATACTATGAACCTTCCTTTTTTTTTAAATCAAGACTATTTTTAATTACGTTTTTTGTTTCCTGAAGCTTAACCTTCAAAGTAATAAAGTTTTGAATTTGGTCGAAGTTCTTTATAACAAATTTAGCCGATTGTCTTCCTTCGGCACAAAAACAACATACAACTTTTTATCACTCCTCCACCGTTTTTGTGTAATGGCGCGATTCCAGATCCAAATTAAACAGAGTTTAAAATTTGTGGGATCTATTAAAGTGCTTTTTAGAGAAAACGGTTGCATTTGAAGGCATTCTCTTTGTATTTTTAGCCATTCATCGTGTCGATCGTTATGAAAAACTGAGTAATTTACAGTTTTCATTTGACAGCCTCCTCAAGTACTAGACATTGATTTTTTTTCAATTTTGTTCTCCTTTTTTATCTCCGTGAAATACAGGCGTTTTGCAGTCCATCACGATTTTTTTTTCAAAATTTCTCCCCACAAGCAGTCTTAATACTATGCACACAATTTGACCACCGTATTTTGTTTATTTTACCGGTTGGCATCTTTTCTACCTCGTAGAAAAGAAGCTAGGCCTATTTAAAAGTTAGCTAGACGAATCAGTTAGAAAAAAAATGACTTTTTTATCACTTCTTCTATTATATTTCCGGTTTGAGCTTGAAAAAACCTCTCACATTCTCCTCACTTAATGAATCAATCATCTTTTATTCAAATTTAAGCTCACTATTGGACCCTCTAGGAATTCTTCAACATTTTATCATGTGAATTCTGGTCGAATAGTTGATTTCCAACTGCTTTTGGGTTTCCCATTGGATTTTTTTTTGGATTTTTCTAAATTCTGCGCACAAAATTTTTTCAATGAACTTCAGTATTGGACGCTATCTCAAGAACCACTAGACAGATTGTCATCAAATACTCATACATACATTACTAGGTAGCTTCACTAAAAATTTTATCAAGTTTCATCCATGCATTCAAAAGTTGTTAAAAATCACAGTGTTGCATTTTTTTTTTCGAATACACTCCTTTTAATTAAAAGTATCCTAATATGTAAAAGCGACTAAAATAATTTATTTGAACTACAAAAACATTGGGAATCGGTAAACAAGAAAATATCCCAAAACCTGAGGTTTAACCTACCATTAAGGTTTAACCTACCATAAGGCGATCTAGTTCCTAACACGAAAAAAACACAGAATATTGGCAGTGACCCAATCCGGTGTTGAAATTCGTTCCCCTATTTCATGGAAAATCATGTGACCTTTAGGGTTTTGCTTTCTTACCATTTTCGTTCAACTTGAGGACGGTCTATGCTACCTACATTCTTCAACAAATGACAAATGAAAGAGGTTTCATTTGATTTGATCGAATTTCGATATTTTCATGGCAATTCGCCATGAATATTTTTTTTAGATTAGTTTGAATCAAACTACGTTCAACACATCACTGCACTGTTGGAAACTTTCGATGTCCTAGGGTTTTTTAGATCTTTTGTTTGAAAACCAGAATTATTTATAGTGAATGCTAGCTTTTTTTTGTAGATACAGTCGTAAGAATAAGCTTTACAGATTTTTTCCGGTTTCCGGGGCGAAAAAATCCGGGCCTTTTTAGAAAAAAAGAATATTAACAAAATTTGAGTTTTTGGTTTAGATTCTGCTTATATTACAAATAAAACCGGGCATAATCCGGGAATTTTTCTTCGATTATCAGGTAACAGGGTCGAACCGGATTTTTTCAAATTTCTTCTTTGAAAATCCGGGCAAGCCCGAATAAAATTGGCCAATCTGGAATGCTTACGTTAAAAGTAGGTAACTTGAATTTTTTACCCCACTTATCGAAGCAGGGCTTAACAGCGATGAGCCAGAATCAGAAAATTGAGTTTGTTTTATGTTGAATCTTAAGCCGTAGGTTGTCTATTTATTTTCTATAATAATGTTAATGTTACATAAGTAAGGTTTTGTCTTTAATTAAACTCGCGCAGCTTTGTAATCGATTTAATGAAATGTTTCGTTTAGCATGTATTTATCATCTATTCGGCCCACTTAAATCATACTGACAAGCTGTGATGTTCATAGATGAAAATGAAAGATACCGGCACATAGTAGGCCATCAAAAGACTTTGGAAAAAAGTCTATAGTCAAAGCGAACCAAAACCTTTTCACTCTCATCATCTCCGATTAGTTCCGTTTCCACCTCTCAAGTGGGTTGAATTTTCACATACTGTAGCGGCGCATCTCGAAGATCAGTCAACCTACTAACCCTTAGGCACTCCAAGCCTTAGGCCGGCGCGTCTTTACGAATGTGTAGAAGTGCAATCTAAGCTTCTCAGCAATGAATGTGGAGTTTATCTCTGCTAATTATGTAATGGTTGGCAATTTTCGTGTTTCTCACTTTCCACACTTCATCGTCGGCATCTTTACAGGTGGTACCTACCTTAAGTGGTAGATCGTCGATGAAAGCCATTGAAAACCTCGCCGAATGATTCCGTCTAAGTCGGCAGTAGGTACCTACTGCAGCTTAAAGATATGGGTTGATACGATTCAGTGGCGGCCACGAGTGAAGTGCATCGATAGGTCATTAAAATTTATGGTTCCGGAAATTGATTGCCTATGCAGCTTCTATCAAATGTTGACGGATACTGGTTGACTTGGAAATTATTTGAAAAAGTATGAAAATAGCCTTATTAACTTGCAATTGAACGTGTGGGTACAGTAAGGAATATGATATGTAAAATAATAGATGCTTACTTCAATTATTAAGACGATTAACCTATTAATTAGTTGTATACATTCAAATTCCAACATGAAGGGAGAATGCGCTGTTCTATGCCTCAGATCATAAGTTCAAATTTCAAGCATGGCACATTATTGGGTGTTCGACTATGTATAAGCACGATTTTGATACAACCCTGCAAATTCCGGATGACGTTTAAACAGCTGATTTCCGCTGTGTGTACTCTCCCCAACATTTTGCGGAGTCAGTTGGAGGAAACGGAAGAAATAGCCATTTTTAACATTTTCTCTTACACTGACAGGAATATGTACATAAATCAGGAATAAAAATATCCAGTGTATGTAAAGCATCGTTAATTCTATGAAGAAATTGGTGTCATTTAAGTCTCTACAAAAGTTTGTACACCAAAAGCCCATGGATCCGAATACTGTAAACCAATTTTTTCCAGTTTTTGTACCTCCGAACTTGTGGTTTTTATAGTACGGCATTGAACTAAATTCCGGATCGATTTTTTATTTGCACAATTCCCTTCCTATGTCTGACTGGCTGATGTTGATCGTCAACACACAGATTGAGTGCAGATACAAGGGGCCACTCTAGTCTAATCATTACACCCAGAGGTCCCAATCTAAGCAATTTTTGTGCCACTATTTCCCTCCCTGCGAACATTTTTTCAAACAATTCCTCGACACTGTTTTCGGAGAGTCATAATACAGAAATAAAAAAAAACTTTATTGACGCGTAACAGGGAACCAATTTTGAAACACGGTTCAGTGATTGCTGTAATAAAGTTTTCAAATGCAACTTTAGCCCTTTTGAAAGCTGAACCGTGGGCTGTTTAATGGACGGACGGCCTACAACAACATGCTAATGCACCAGAGAGTCATTCATTGTTTTCCGTTGCTGTCAGAGATTATACGGTTACTTTTTGTTGTCAATACTCAGATAGGTACCTACTGGATATATCACTTTTTGCACGAGACTACCCCGCAACTTCATTTTCGAATGGTGTCAACAGTTAATTTTTAATGCATCGCCAGCGGCGCTCTGGAAGTGCAAAAGGTAGCGTTCTAGCCTATATAATCATAGATCGATCGCTCTGTCCTCCGAAATGGTTGGGTCATTTTGGCATAATATCGAGAGCGTAGGAGTATTTGTTTACATTTTTTAATTTTAGAATATTTTCAATTTCAAATTTCATCCTATACAGGTAGGTAGATTTTGTAAAAAAGAAGTGTCTTTCAAATCGTATTTCTTATTTTTTAATGTTCATTTGAACATTTGAAAATGTTTTTTTTTTTTTCAGTTATTTAAATCACACAAATAAATTTATTTAATCAACTAATTTTTGTGAGTGTAATCGTACTTCATTTCTTAAATGGGAACGTATTTTATAGGCCTCTCAACATTCAATTGAAACGGAAAGTGATGTGTATAGTCTTTGAACATGAATGGACCACCGATGTTTATGTGCATTCTATAGATATGGCATGGCACGGAATCCGGGATAGGCAGAGCGATTGCACAACCCGAACCCGCGCTAGTTGGGGAACATCGTCCGTCCATTAGAGGGTATTCAAAAGGCCCGCCATGGGAACAACGAACCGAGAACAGTGAATGAATTAAACTGACACACGAAAGCTAGTTCACCAGGGTAGGAAACATTGGGCCTGATCGATGAGCTGCTGAAAGTGAAATGCTTTAGGGAAACAAAGGTGTGATTAAACGTTTCGATTTCAACACAATTTCACAACAACTTAAGAAGTTAATTCTAGACATTTAAAATTGAAATTTTATTTCAAGTAAGGAAATTTACTTCTGATTCTTAATAAATAAATAAAATACGTAACAGAGCGGCTAAGATAAGAAGTTTATCGGAAAGCATGCGCACTGCAGGCTTAAGCTGATCCTTTGCCTGCTAGATTTTCACAAGCTACAGTGACCGGCACAAATAAAAATCCACCCCTCGTTTTAATCTTAAAATGCCGACATATTAAGTTCGGCCAACATTTTATTTCCCAGCTCCATCTTTTCTACCTGTTTTCAGTTTGTTATTAGGTATTAGGTATATGCGATATATGTATGCGAAGAGCTGTGATTAATTGAAATGAAAATTGAGAGAAATTGAAAATCTGGGGAGTCCGTGGCGAACAACGGGCTGCGAACTACTGGAAAAGAATTTGCAGGTGTATGGCTTCACTCCCGGCAAACGATAGGTTTTAGTGAGATTGATATTGTTAAAATATATTAATCTTATATACCATCTAAGATTTCCTATATTTTACCCTTCCAATTCCCACCTGAAACAGCTTTATGGGTCGTATTAGTTCTCTGCACCAAATGAGTTATCATTGCTGTTTCAGACCTTCCACATTAAATCTGGCACAACACTGATCTTCAAAAGTAAAACTTAAAATGAGAATTGAACCCAGACACCTACTCATTTTGGCATCTCTTGTTGGTTTTGATTATCAGTTGTATCCTGAATATCAGCCAAAGCAAAAACTGTATAGTCACCCCATGCTATGCTTTTCTATGCTAGGCGATATATGTATGTGAGAAGATCGAGTAGGCGTTGACAAGCGTGGCCGTCCAAAATTTTCGCCCCATGAAAAAATCGTTCTAACTAAATAAGCAAAAAGTATAAAAAAGGAAGAACTAATATCAAATAAAGTTTAAAGTAACAGCTAAGGTGTGTCAAATTCTTAAGGGTGCTGTAGCGAAAAAAAAGATGTGACAAGAAACAAATCAACTTCAGAAACAGAAACTTCAGTTACGGTTGGCTCCAATTCCGGATTCCAAAGCGATGATTGTGAATCAGTGAAGAATAGGAGAGAATGAGGATAGTTGATTCCTCCGCTATATCTCGAAACCGGTAAGCCGGTAAACCGAAATGTGCCGGGATAAGGACGGGGGCATCCTGACGGACAATCGTGAGGTGATCAGAAGGTGGAAGCAGCACTTCGATGAACACCTGAACGGCGCACATGCAGGAGATCAAGACGGTGGGGGAAGGTACATCGCCGGCGTAGCCAACGACGTAGAGGAGCCACTCCCAACGATGAGTGAAGTCAAGGAAGCCATTCGCCAGCTGAATAGAAATAAGTCGGCTGGGAAGGATGGCATCGCAGATGAACTCATCAAAATGGGCCCGGACAAGTTGGCCGATTGCCTACACCGGTTGATAATCCGGATCTGGGACATAGAACAGCTACCGGAGGAGTGGAAGAAGGGGGTAATATGCCCCATCTACAAGAAGGGCGACAGATTGGATTGTGAGAACTACCAAGCGATCACAGTCCTCAATGCCGCCTACAAAGTGTTGTCCCGAATCCTACTCCGCCGCCTAACGCCACAAGCAAACAGATTCGTGGGAAGTCATCAGGTCGGCTTCATGGAGGGACGGTCAACGACGGACCAGATATTCACATTACGGAAAATCCGCCAAAAATGTCGGGAACACCAAGTTTATACGCACCATCTATTCATCGACTTCAAAGCCGCATACGAGAACGGCTTTTCCAGGAAGCTGATCAGACTGATCAAGGCGACGATGGATGGAACGCAGTGCTGTGTGCGGATTTCGGGTGAATTGTCGAGTTCATTCGAATCGCGCAGGGGGCTTCGACAAGGTGATGGTCTATCCTGCATGATGTTCAACGTGGCGCTAGAAGGTGTTATTCGACAAGCGGTGGGCGAAATGCGGGGAACGATTTTCAACAGATCCAGTCAACTCATCTGCTTTGCCGATGACATATATAGTAGATCATCTGCGGCGGTGGAGAAGATCTATCGCAAACTGAAAAGCGAAGCAGGAAGGGTTGCGTTGATGATTAATACGTCCAAGACAAAGTACATGCTGGCCTGCGGATCCGAGAACGACCGAACCCGCTTGTCCAGTAATAACAAGGTCACAATCGACGGCGACGAGCTGGAGATAGTCGAAGACTTTGTCTATCTCGGCTCACTGGTGACCGCAGACAATGACACCAGCCGTGAGATCCGGAGGTGAATTATCAGCGGAAGTCGTGCCTACTATGGACTCCACAAGCAACTGCGGTCGAGAAGACTTAGCCCTCGCACGAAGTGTAACCTGTATATGACGCTCATTAGACCGGTTATTCTCTACGGACACGAGACATGGATATTGCTCGAGGAGGACCTGCGTACACTCGGAGTATTCGAGCGACGAGTGTTAAGAACCATCTTTGGCGGCGTACAGGTGAACGGAGTGTGGAGGCGAAGGATGAACCACATGCTCGCGCGACTCTACGGCGAACTCAGTATCCAGAAGGTGATGAAGGCTGGCCGGATACGCTGTGCGGGACATGTTCCGAGAATGCCGGACGACTGTCCTGCAAAACAGGTGTTCGCTACGAATCCGGTAGGAACAAGACGAGCGGGGGCGCAACGAGCGAGGTGGTTAGACCAAGTGGAGCGTGATCTGGCGAACGTGGGGTGCCCGAGAAATTGGAGAACGGTTGCCATGGACCGAGTGAATTTTAGGAACTATGTTCGTCAAGTTATGTCGTGAGACGGAATACTATGTAAATAAAATAAATGATATGTCCTCACAGCCTACCATAAGTATGGGCGATGGGCGCGCTCGCAATCCCGGTATACGATTTCTCGTGTGTTAACACTAGAAAGACCGCACCACTTGTTTGAGTTATAGGGTTGTGAATTTTACCAGTCATTCGGTCCGAGTGTCCATGGCGAAATTTTTCTCGCTTATTAAAAGAGCTAGTGAAATAAACAATAAAGATTCAAAATTCATGAAAAGTCGTATTTTTGCGAATTTTTAAAGCGTAGTGGTTGGACACTTTGTTTCTTGAATATCATTTAAACACTACGCTTTAAAAATTCGCAAAAATACGACTTTTCATGAATTTTGAATCTTCACAAAACTGTTTATTTTTTATTTCACTAGCTCTTTTAATAAGCGAGAAAAATTTCGCCATGGACACTCGGACCGAATGACTGGTAAAATTCACAACCCTATAACTCAAACAAGATAAATTTTTTTTCGCTTGCTTTTGGTTTCATTTGCAATCTACATTCAAGACAATGAGCCCTAATTGATTTATGGTGGGCATGAGTGTGTCATTCGTAATGAAATTATTGATTTTCAATGCGAAGTCATGAAAATTTGTAGGAAAAGTTCCTCGGATTGACCGCTGTGTGGCGCTTCAAGCACTTGACTCCCAATTTTTTTAGTCCGTTTTGTTGCTCAATATTAATCAAACTTTCTGTCAAAATTTGGCAAAATTTCATAAAGATTTGTAAAAATTAAAATTTGTAGTTGAACAAAAGTTGTTTGTCATTATAAAACTAAGGTTTTGTGAATTTTTCGGCGAAAAAAACTTAACTCATAGCGATATGCGGTCTTCGAATGAAATGGCTATAAACACTATTTTCGTAATGAAGAAACTTTTTGATGGCATTTTCCATGCTCCTCCTCAATATTACAAGTGACCTTCTAATAGGCCATCGATTATATTTAGCTATGCACAGTAAATTTTGTCATTTATAATAGAGATGTTTAAGAGCAGTAAGATGTGCTAAGATATTCTATATAGTCTTCACCTGGGGGAGGAAGACTGAAATTTGCTGTATCGTTTTCTGTATCGTTTTTTCACTGTTCGGTAAAAAGCCAGCAATTGTGGAATAGATTTGTAATCGTTCAAATTTTGACTTTAGATGATCAGTTTTGTGTAGCGAGTCATGTAACTCAGTTGTTTAGGTGCTAAACCATTACTACCATTAATCAAACCATTTTTGTTTATCAGCTTCAAAACTTTGACGAAACTTGAGCGACTCAAAACGTCTGATCATACAAGAATTTGCAAAACCTATTTAAATCATTGTTTTATGCAAAACATGTGCTTTTCAGCATCAAACAAGTTTTATTAAAAATCACTAAATAAGAAAGTAAAATTTTGAACCTTCGCACTGGTCGGTAGATTGATGAGAGAAATTTGACGTTTGAAAGATTTTTTTTTATTCAGTCTTCCTCCCCCAGGTGGAAACTTATGTAAGCCATACGTCATGGCTAAAATTTTGGCGAAATTTTAGATATCACTAGTTTTTTTTCGCATGAAACATAGTCAGGGAAGCCATATGGCCATATTTTATGGTAGTATTTTGTTCATATCGCATTTTTATCAGATCAGTATTAAGCTTTTTTATTTTCATTGCAAGATTGTTATCAGAGCGTAGATTTAATGTTTCAATAAAAAAAAGTTTAAAAAATATATGGCTTATCTATTTTTTCTTAATAGAGGCATTTTACCTTTCTGATTCAAAACCTATCTCTTATTCCAATTATCTTATCATTTGTAACTCTGCTTCTGATTTTCAGATGAATTAGAAAAAAAACCATTCATATTTTTGTTTACTGATTCTGTACGCACGATTTTTAAAGTTCAATATCTATATTAACCCTCATCCGCATAAGATTTCGTTACCCTAATCAGCACTAGGAGTGTCAATTTGACACTACAAGCTCAAATCGTTATAACTTTTGGCGTGTTCAACCTATCTAAACAAAACTTATATCAATAGAAACCTTGTAATGTCAGTAAAATATGCTTAGAACATTATATATACCTTAAGCTACTAGTTTTCTCATTATTCAGCATGAAAGAAAAAAAAAATCGAAAAAACATGCCTCAGGAAAACTGCTGTAGTTAATATATTCCACGTCCAAAAAATATTTCCCTTATGCATATGAAAGCTGAAGTTAATGTCCACATCATGAAGCCAAGAAATATTTTTTTAATTTTTTTTTTAATGAAAGGGTCACAAAACGTTCAAAAAAGTGGTCTGAAAAACCTACTTTTCATTCGATTGCTAGTAAAAACTGTTTGAGCGATGGTAGAGTTTTTGGAAAAATATCATTACAAATTTTTATTCAAATTCCAACATTTTGTTGTCTTTAGATTTTTGATGCAACAAAAATTGAATTTACTGGAATTTTTCAAAGTTGACTTCTTTGCGCGATTATTTTACAAATTGAAATTTCATCTGTTTTTGTAGTCCACCACCAGGTTGTACCCGGTTTTTCAGGGCTTTTACTTTGTTTGGACCAATCAAAAGTATATTCATTGGAAAGCAAATTTTATCTACATTCTAGTGAGATGCAACAATTCACGCTGTGATATTTCACAAAAATATGAAAATTATAAACGTGTGAGTGTTTTTCACATTCACATAGATATGTAAAATTACTGGTTTAAGCAATTGACAATATTCTTTTAACTAATCCAGCTACTCATAATATTATTTAACGAATAAAAAAATGTATTGTAACTCCAAGCAACATGAAACCAACAAAAATTAGAATAAACTTGGCGATAAGCGCTTAAATTTCAAAGCAATAACTTTTGTAGATTCACTTCATATTTTATTCAATTCGAGGAAATTTTTTAAACACCATGGATGAAAACGGTCGAAATTTCCAGTGGTACCTATTATCTGATCAAATCTTGTTGTCAGTAAAACACGTAATTTTAACATATTTACAAAGTTTCAGGAAATTTTGTACGGCTGGAAGCACTGTCGGCTATTATATTGTAGTATATTGTAGTAAGTAATGTAAAATAATATAAAATATACTTGAAAGTTGATCCTACAAAAAAACGGCATTCAGCTTTCACTGTAAACTAAGAAATAAAAATTGTATATTTTTTTATCTGTTGGAGTCAGTTAAACTTTTTAACATTTTTTCGAATATAAGTGAGGGTGATGAAAAAAAAAAGGATTACTGGGGGTTGGAAAAAATTAAAAATAATCTGAAAAACGATATGATTGCGTGTAAAATTGACGCATTTTTTATGTTCTACTGTAGTAAAGTACAGCTTACAATTTCTACGTCCCACTTCTCGCGGGATGATCAAAATTTGACTCACATTCAGTCATTATAAAAAAATGTACTTTGTTTTCATTTTTTTTTATTATAATGTTGAATTATTATAATGTAAAATGTAAATGAATTGTTTCGAAAATCTTAAAAAAAAACTATTTTAGATCATTGTTTTAGACCTCTTCTTCTGATTGGTTCTGCTCTGTTAGATTTTTTATTCTATTTGATTTACGATCTGCGAACTGTTTTTCTTGAGTATATTTTATGAGAATTTTATCTACTTTTCTCTGAATGAACAACCTGTCTTCAATTGAAATTATCGTAGACAAAACATAACGGCAGAGATGCCAATGTGCCTGATTTTTCAGGATTTGCCTGATTTTTTGAAGCTCAGCCTGAAAACCTGATATGCCATTGAATTTCCCTGATTTTGAAAATATGCCTGATTTTGCCTGATTTTTGCGAATGTGATGAAAAATGGATAGTGAGGAATTGGTTCAGGTACCATTGCTGAAGTTAAATAGTGAAAATGTGCCTGAACCCGAGCAATCGAAAGATTCCCCTTAATTCTTTTTTTAAAAAGGGTAATAAAGGGAATCTTTCGATTGCTTTGATTTAGTAGAATTTGTCAACCAAGTAGGCTCACAACACATATTAGAGTAAAAATGTGGAACGATGATAAAAAAAAAGATCATCACTTTGAGCGAAATTTCCGTTACTTCAACGTTGCCTGATGTTGCCTGATTTTCATTTCACTAGTTCCCTGATTTTTGAAAAAAAAAAAAATGTTGGCAACCCTACATAACGGTATTTTTGTTATTTTGTTTTGTCATTTATGTATCCGTTGTCGGGTTTCCCAATTTCAGAGTTTTTTTTTTAAGAGAAATTAGATCTGGAAGTATGCGATGAAAAGATGTAAAATTGTTGCTCGTTGTCAACGAATCTCTTTTTGATTGATGCATCTTTCATCATAGCATTTGTGGCATTTTAACCATAATTTGGGTTTTTTATTTCAACTGTGTTCAACATGGTCATCCAATAAACGAACGTAGGTACTAAGTTTTGGCCAACACTGTATCGTTGTAAACATTTTTGTGTTTTGATGCCAATTTTACTTTCAAAATATAAGTTACAATTCAAAATTTACTATCTGGCAGCTCTGTAGAACTTTAGTATTTAATTTCAAAAAGAATAAAAAACAATTTACAAAAATGGTTGAATAGTTTCCGGAATTCTGATTTTTCTGTTACCTTGCCATTGATTTAAAATGAAAATATATATTTCATTTTTGACCAAAAACCCGGAAAGCTATCTATATTAATGTTCAGAACTCATGATGATAGAGATGCAGAAAGTTACATTTCCAGTTTTTGAATTTAATATTTAGTATTCACGTTCTAAACTCTAACTTGTTCAATTTTGAATCCGGAATGAAAATGTATGATAGAAAATTTCAATCCAGAATCTACTGCAAGCGATTTTTTTTAACTACTTGTTTAGCCTCATTCAGTACTGTTAAATATTTTAAACAATTTTAATGTATTTACAATCTGTAAAAATGTTGAAAAAATATCTCATTTCTTTTTCTTTTAAGCAATCAATACTTTTGGAAAATAATTTTGTTTTTTTGGCTTAAATTTTTTAGTTGAAGGTCATTAAAATAATTTCAATAGATATTTTTATTCCCTAAATGGATTCCTAATTCATGCAGAAAAGGTTCAATGTGTTTTGGTTCAAAATTGCTATTCTGTATTCAAAATTCTGTATTCAGAATAGCAATTTTGAACCAAAACAAAAGATCAGAGTTATTGGGAGATTTCTTCATTGCATGGTCTTTGATTAAAACGCCACAGGCCTTCTTCCTTAATGCGCAAGCAATTTGCGAGAGGTCCATAGACACGATTACACCATGTTTAAGTTTGCAATAATGTTTGGTTAATTTTTTTTCCTTGCTGCCGGACCGATATCTTCAAACTTACGATACCATCTCTAACATGTGTGCATCAAAATGATGAACAAATTTATGAATGAGTGATGCCTTTCACAAAAACATTCGAATCTGAAAAGAATGGAACGGACTTTTGGTAGTGAGGAATTTATCTACTGAGTAGATAGGTAGCCATGTAAGTAAGTACGTTCAAGTTTTAGAAAGTCACTTTCGGTCTCGATGAACGGCCGATAGTCGTATGGGGTCTAGTCCGATGGTCACTAGCAGCCACTGGTTCAGAGAGGAAGGCGCAAGTAACTTGAGCGTCTTGGGTAGTAATTGTAACGTGAGTTGTAATTTAAACCTCGCAAGCTTCAGCTCATCTTCCTGGTTGGACGCTTCACATGCCTTCCAATGCACGGAGCTAGCTTACTCGCAGTGAAGTTGAGACCAGCTTCTTTCCTTTCAAGCGAAAGTCAAACCCATGAAGGCACAAATTGGCCAGGTTATCGATCACGTATGCTAATTGTTTAAATCAATAGTCTTTTCAAAACGTCAAGACGGCCTTTTTGGTGAAACCCTTAGGAGAGGCTTGGCTTAACTCAGGTGCGAATTCCACTGCTTATTGTTAGCATTATTGGTACAATACGAGGTTGTTTTGTAATACGCAGGAAAACACGTGTGCCTTCATTGAGCTCCAGCCATACTGATAGGGCTAGGGTTGAGATGCTAAAGTCAACAGACCGAAGATAGTGGCTAAGTAAAGATCTAATCTTCGCCTGTGGCTGATGTCTGCAGTGATGGACGAGAAGAGCATTTCAAAATACAACAACTGCTGCATGTATCTACCGAGGTACTATTTAGATTATGTCAATCCTGGTGCTTGTTTTTTATCTGGCAAAGAGGAACTAATCGTTTAGACATGTTTGCCTTTCAATAAGAGGTCGGCTAGCGTAGAAAGTTTCTCTAGACGCAATCCTTGTGAACATGAGCATAGCTTATAGATGATTTACATAAAATGTCACATTTTTTTCCATGAGGAATACTTAACGAATACCGATTAGCTGTATGATAAATTGAGTCTATAGGAAGACTTTTTCGACACTTACCAACAGGCGCTGATGTTTTCTGCAAAAGAGAAGAAAAGTGTTCATCAGCATAAATAAGTTCATGTCTTAGGAAAATTTAGTAATGAAGATGATTTCTCTCTCTGATAACTATTGGAAATACCATTAAGTCGCCATTCACCACCCACGCACCATTTACCACATAAAAAATCGCGCAAAACAGATGTCGCCATATTTGTCGCGATATCAGCCAAGAATTTAAAATCTATTGCCTAATTATAGGCGGTTTACTTAAAAACGATTTTGAAAAGTGAAGGTATTTTATGAAGCAATTGAGTTTTTGTTAATTTTTGGTTAGTATGCAAAAAAACTGTACGTTAGATCGCTGAAAATATTAGCTTTTGGCTCCCATATGGGAAAAAAAACATTTCAAAAACGATTTCATAACATCAGTATTGATTTCAGGTACAAAGGTGTACCAAACGATTTCATAACATCAGTATTGAAAAAAAAAATCTTGCATATTTATTCATTCTTCCAGAAAATTCAGATTAGCTTAACTTAAAATATCTTTTTAATTTTGATTTTTTGATCCTATCCCTAAACTTAATTTTTTGCTTACAACATGAGAAGAAGATTCATTTTTTCTGGAAAACGTGAAAAATTTTCAAATTAAAATTCCGAATCCAATTAAAAGTAGTTGAAATGGTAGGATTTGCTTGCTAGCGTTTTTAATAATTTTACGGAATGTTTTTACCCATGTACTTAAACCAAACAAACTCATAGGTGATGCAAATTGGCCATTTGCGATTTTAAACTTTCATTCTAAAGTTCACTAGCTCATAAATAAGCAGCATCTTTTTTGGGTACAACTTAGGTTCCTGGCTAGTTCGCATAAAATGAAGTGTAAGATTGGAATTTTTTGGAACTTTCAGAACATCTTTGTTGATTTATAATAATTTTTTTTTATTCCTTATTTCCATAAAAAAAAGTGTTGCGCTTGATCAAGTCTGAATTGATTGCTTCCAAAATTCAGAAAGATAGTTTTTACTGTGTAAATAAATAATTAAAACGTAACGGGAAGTGAACAAATTTTAGAACCAGAGTTGCAAGATTTCAGATAATCATTTGAAATTGATACTCACCGTGATGAGTATCAATTAGGCAGCACAATGAATTTTGTTGTGATGCTCAAAGCTTTCGATGTCAAACGAAATTCACTGAGCATCACATCTAGAAAAAAATCAGAAATCCAGAATCCCATTAGAGAAATCTTCAGCTATATTCCCCACTTTTTCCCCTACTATTTTTTGACGACAGTTAAATTTGTAACAAATCTATGGAATATTTGAATGTATCATATAATGTGATTAGCTTTTCACACTAGCGACACGCCAAGTTGAACGACTCTGAACGCTTTGGTATAAAAAAAATAAGAGCGCTTTAATGATTGGAGTTTATTGAAACTTTTTAACAACGAAAGTGTTAAAGCTCGTGCTACCTCTGTTTTAAAAAGTGTCTATGTACAAAACACACTACCTTATAAATGTTGAGAACAACACATTAATTTTATAATATTATTTGCAAATACGGCGCTTTGGTACATAATTTCATAGTCAAGACGACTTAAATAAAAAAATATAAAATTCAGTAGTCGACGTTTTGTTGGTTTTCAAAATTAAAAGCAACAATATAATATGGGATTAAAAGCAACATTTCTAATCGATTTTCTGGCTATTTGAAATCAGTAAAATATGCTTAGTAAGCTACGCATAGAATACATTAATAGAAAAATCGATATTGGTTTTAACTCTCAAGGGCTGAATTTTTTACAAAAAACAAGGTCAAAACTCAGATTTTTTTAGGTTTTTTTTTGTATTTTCTCGGCTGTTGACATACAAAAAAAAACATATGTTGAACTGTAATATGATCACAGTCATCAAATTTCATGCAGTCCCTTCTTCAGAGCATGTTGTGTACGAGTGAAGGATATCTTAATTTGGAAATATTAATAAAGATAATGTATTCTAACAAATGTGCATCTATACATTCCGAATTAAAACCTACTTTTTTATATCAACTAAATGAAAAAATAGAAGCCGTGATGTCAGTGATAAGCTGTCCTTTGTTTGAACTTTTATTTAAATCTCTTTTCAAACGATCTTTTTTTAAACGTCCTTGGTCCTTGACATCCCTCCTCTGTCCCAAACTACTCATTGGTAGTGCAATTTTCTGCCGAATTTTTGACAGTAATAGTCACTTAGAGACTGTAAAAGATCCGGAACAACCGTAGAGAAAACCAATTTTCGAAACCAATCTTAACATTCCCGATTTCACAAAAACCACTTCAAAATGATGTACTAGCCTGTGAATGATCAATAAACAGTCTAAACTAGCCATTTTAATAAAATTGACCAGTGTTTTTTCCAAGGGTTTCACGAATTTCTTTTAAAGGGCATTTTTAAACGTACTCGAAAATCGTTAAAAAAATCCAGCTATGATAGTTAAAGAACCATTCATTTCTGATGCATGTGTCCAAAAGCTCATAAGATAATAATCAAAAATTAGAAATAAGGCCGCTTAACAAAAGAAGCGATTTTACAATTACTCCAAATGGTAGTACAAAAATATTTGATCAATCTTAATATTCAATGGCACATTATTATTTCTGTCATATTCTTTTTTCTATTTAGAATTCTATAAATCTTCTGGAAACGCTCTCAATAGAATAAGTGAATTTATCGGACATTAGATAGGCTGGTATGAATCATATCCTTCTTTTTGGTGCAACGATCATGTTTTCTACTTCAGAAATTTCCCACAGGGAATTTCAAACATCACGCGAGTCGAGATAATATTTGAAAAAGATCTGTGAGCCGGTGCAAATAAAACCGGCTTTTCTTCTCTTGAAATAGAAAATCGTTAAATGGCATGAAAAATCATTAAAATGTCTTTTTTAAATTGAAATAAAAAAGATTAACCGTTAGGATAGTAGCTTCAAACCGCCGCTTTCATTTGAAAGGGAAAATTTTGATATTTCTTTATTACTTTTTATTTGGTTCATAAATGCTTTTCATATGTGGTCGATTCCAGCCGGTTGCATAAGCTGGGATGCCATGCGTTTTAAATGGAATGGTTTTTCGTTGGTAACAATCTTTTTTTTAATTTTTAGATTTTAAAATTTAATTTGTTTTCTTCATTTATATTAAAACTCTGCATAGCTACCTATAAATTTCAACTTCGTTTTTAAGGTTGCCGCTACAAGTAAAAGCAAAGCATAGCTCGAATGCTATAAATAAAATCATACTTTCCTAAATAATAAATAAAATCAAACTTTTTTCTGCAAAATTGACAAAAAAAACTTTCGGTAATTCAAAGATACTAAATTGGTAAAATTAGGCCCGGTGGATCCTTATAATTTTTATTCTGAATTTTAGTGTTTCTCAGCTTAGTTGTCTTTGCGGTACTTTTTGTGTTAATATTTATAAAAATCAAATATTTAGCTATTCAGATTTTGCTATATTTTTTTATAGTTTCTTGTAATGTCCAAAAGATTTGAGATGTTTTTTTTCTGGCAAGCACATTAAGCCATTAGGGTTTTTTTTGAAGAATTTTGAGCTTGGGCATTTCAATGTTTGCGGTTCTTTTCCATGATTGCATTTTAAGAGATTTAAAAGTACATTACTGTAGGAAATACAATTTCATAACTTGCTGGTCTTAAATCCTCTGAATACGAGCGAGACTCATCAACATGTTTGGTCATAAAAAATTTTTGCTCATTCTGTAAAAATTTCATTAAACTAAGACATAAATGTTATAATCAGATTCTTACAAGTCATGATAATACATTCTTCAGAAAGATGTTTTAAAATCAAAACTTTCATTCACAATCAACGTTAACGTTTCACACTGAAATTCAAAAAGGAAGAACCTCACTCGATAAAATATTAACTGAACGAGATTTCGCAACTTTGCTTAAGACATAAATAAAAAAAAACAAATTCTTGTCATCAACCTGATTGTACTGGGCTTTTAATAGTATGTGCTCTATAAAAATGTTTAAAAAAAGTATAACTGGCCTTTAACATTCATCAAGTATAACTGACAGTTTTTAAAAAGTCGTGGTATGTTCAGCTTTTTCTGAACTATAAAACTTGTTTCATTGTTCGAGAGCTTGCACAAATATTATTCCATGGCATCTCTGCCTTCCAAAAAGTCTAGCGTAACATTTAAAAAGGGCGAAACTAGCAGTTAGCTCGAAACGAGAAAAACGCGTTTGAAAATTCGGAACACCTATTCAAATCCTATTTATAAAATCGACCACTTTTTGTTCAACAAAATCAAAAAATGTGCATTATATTCACTTATTGTTCGATGGTTATCAAGAACTTTAACTTTTTTCGCGTAATTTCCGAGATTTTCGAGTTTCGCCCTATTATTGTTTTCGATTTCAGTTACGCCTGCAAGTTTCGCCCAATGGGCGATGGGCGCGCTCGCGACCCTGGTATACGATTTCTCATGCGTTAAACAAAGAAAGCGATAGCCTTCACTCCAATTTCACTCCGATTAGCTGTCATTCTTATGGAAATCTGTGTAAGAGTAAAGAGCAAGCTTTATTCTTTTTAGCAGGCCCAATCCCAATTGATCGGCCGTTTTTGTTTTGGTTTTGAAGTTACGCCCAATCATCCTACACGCAAAAACTAATTAGGCCGTTTTGTCACACACGGTCAATTCAGTTACGCCTTTTGGCTCTACACGAATAGAAAAATTCACTCCATTTTGAATAGGCGTAACTTCACGTTCCAACGAAAATGCATCACCAGGAAGTTTCGCCCAATTGAATTTTATCAATTTTTTGAAAGTTTTAAATAATTTTAAGATGAAACCGCGTTTGATAGGTAAAGTGCAACCGCGTGCATCCGGAATGACCGTCAACTCGATTTGTTTACATTTGGCAGTTTCGCCCTTTTGAAATGTTACGCTAGAAGTAGTTTTTCTGCTCGTGATTCTCAGTCAGAGAAAGCGTTGACATTCAAGACAAGAACCGTTTGTGATACTCACGATGGGATTACCTAGCATCACACTGAGATTCAAAAAGGGAAAATCTCACTCAAAAAAATCTCAATCTCATGAGATTTCGCAACCTTGTTTAGAACACAAATTAATAAACTGGCACGTTGTGACGTAACGATCATTTAAAGAAAAAAAAAAAGTGTTTTCTTTCAATTTATTTTCTTATAACACTCCACATCAGCTTCTGCACAGTTCTTCGTCAATTTTAACCACTTTAAGACGATATTTCTTGAATTTTTCAACACTGTCCACTGATTTTTTGTATTTTCACAGATTTAGAAAGTCGAGATTAGGCTAGGGATACCATTCGTTCTCTTTTAAGAGTACCGTAATTTTTCATATTTTTAAAACCAGTACTGTACTCCTATGAACGTAAAACATGGTTGAAGAAATTTATGGGACTACTTTAAATTTGATTTAAAAATCGATTGCGCCTCGGTTCAGAATTTGATGCTTTGGAGTAACATTGATCTGTCTCTATTTTGACGATTTTAACGAGTTTTCTTGATCATGAAGGATACAAAACACCTTCATAATATTTACAAATGCTTGTTTATCAATTTTGACTTGCTTTTTAACGTTTTCTTTTAAAAACATTCATAATCGAAAAAACAACAATAATGCTGCATACATTTAGGGGCAAAAGTAATAACAATTGCTAAATACTTTAAGCTTCAAAATTTTTATTTTCATTTTTTCGTCAAAGTTACCCATTTGATAGGGTTCCTATCCATTTGTCCAATACGGGCTTACTCTTGGAAAATGTCCTTATTTTTTTATATAAAAAAAATTATCATTAAATGACTATAAAAATAGCACTTTAACTATCCATATGCAAAGAAAATAGATTTTCTTTCACATTAAACAACCCCTTCTAAAAGTCTTTTTTGGTATCATCAGGAGAGCTGTTTGTTTGCGAGCTTTGGAAAAAATAGATTTTTTAATATTTTGAAATTACATTTTTTCTAACAGAAAAAATTTCATATACAAACCAAATTTTGCCTATTTTATACTAAATTAATAAGCTTTCAAACGTAAAAAACAGTTTTCGAAATTTCAAACTATAGACTGAATTATTCATGATAATGTGGAAAAATTTATTGATGGTCAAAGTTACCCCGGTGATCAAAGTTACCCCGTTTTACGGTACCTACATGTACTCTTTTTCAATGAAGCAATGGGAGTAATCTTCTTTTTGGGAAATTTTACGAAATGTACTATTTTTGTTGAAATCAATTTTATCGAAAAACGTACTTATTTCTTCCAGTTTATGAAAATTGTGTTCTACATCTTTTACAAAATATACCAAATTAATGTAACTTACCAAAACTTACTCAAATAACCTGTTTGTATGAAGGCATCTTAAAGTCTTTAACAGTGAGCGCAAATCTAGCAAACAATAAAATTTTGAAAGCAAAACGTGACTACTACAATAGTGAATTTAGTCAGGATATGACACCGAAAGAGTTTTGGAGAAAGCTTCAAAATATTGGCTTAACAAAGCGTAAATCTAGTACGGAAAATGATTTTCAACCAGATATAATCAATCAAAAGTTTCATGAAAGTTTTACTGTAGACCATGTGGGATCTTGCAAATTCATCAGGGTTTGAATTCAACTACATTCAAGAATATGAAATTATCAATGCTTTGTACGAAGTAACATCAAATGTCGTAGGACTAGACGAAATACCCATAAAATTTATCAAGCAAATTCTGCAACTTATCATAAAACATTTATCACACATTTTCAACAAAATATTCGAAACATCTCAATATCCAAAAGCTTGGAAACTTTCAAAAATAATTCCTTTCAAGAAAAAAAAACAAATTTAACATCACTTTCAAATCTCCGTCCGATAAGCATCTTATGTGCTCTATCAAAAGTATTCGAACGAATAATGAAAAAGCAAATCAATAAATATTTAAATGCAAATAATTTGATTACAGAGCATCAATCTGGATATCGAACAGGTCATAGCACTAAAACATCCATGCTTAAAATAGGTAATGATATATCAAAATCTTTTGACGAAGGTTGTAAAGTCGTTTTAGTTCTTCTAGATTGTTCAAAAGCGTTTGATACAATTTCTCACAGAACACTATGTAAAAAACTAAACAAAAATTTCAAATTCAAAGCCGGTAGCCGTTGACTCAACTCTTTCGTAACTGGACGACAGACAACAAGCAGTTTACAGCAACGAAGAATTTTCGAGATATCTACCCGTAAATTCTGGAGTGCCACAAGGATCCGTTTTAGGGCCAATATTGTTCACAATGTATATAAACGATCTTCCAAGTGTTGTAAATCATTGTACTCTACACTTTTTTGCTGACGATATCCAGCTATATTCAAATAGTAATGAACGTAATATTGTCAAAACCTGTCGGTTAGTGAACCTTGATTAAGAATCAATTAATGAATGGGCAAAGAACAATCTGATGACGTTGAACGCATGTAAATCGAATGCCCTTCTGGTAACTCAAACCGCTTGCACAGAAACGCCGTATTTGAAGTTAGGAGTGTGATAAACAACAAATTTGATTGGGATAGTCATGTTTTAAATCAGTGTGGCAAAATTTACGGAATGCTTAGAAATTTAAAGCTCAAGTCTTGTTTCCTTAACCAGAACATTAAATTGAAACTTTTTAAAGACATTCATTTTGCCATATTTCATCGCGTGTGATTTCCTTCTACCCACATTATCAGCCAGAGCACTCGATAGAATGAGAATTGCACTTAATTCATGCGTCCGTTTTGTTTTTAGCTTAAATCGCTTAGATCGAGTTACTCATTTACAACATAAGTTGCTAGGTTATTCTTTTTATAATTTTATTAAAGTTCGATCATGTTTAATGTTCGTCAATACTAAATGTCCTTTATACCTGTTTAACATTCTTCAACCCTTCAGTGGGACTAGGGTGAGAAATTATGTCATACCCAACCATGCAAGCACATATTATAATTGCACATTTTTTGTCAGTTCTTTGGAATTCACTTCCAACTTTAACGAAAAATATTTTAAATTTTAGCGCATTCAAGAAGCAATGTTCAATACTATTTAGTTAAATGAAAAAACAACCAGTAAAATTTAACGAATAATCAAAAATAGAGAAGCAAACCATTGTAAATGTTATAGTGCATTCCATCAATACTTTAAAGCCATTGTGGCAATAAAAAAAGACAATTGTCTTACGCCACTTCTGATAAATAAACTTAACTAAACTAAGTGCCTTTGGGTATGTAATAAAACCCCAATCAGTTATCAATACGAATAAACTTTCTTAAATGTCTCGTAAAAAAAAGGTGAAAAGCTTCATAAGAACGATTATACCAGATTGGGAAAATGCTAAATCTCAAGATGGGGACACTATCTAATATATGAAAGTGATCTTCCTTGACTTAGCATATATTAAACAGGGGACATATTACAATAGATCAACTAACTGATCGCAGTGATAGGTACCCAACAAAAAAAATGTCTCGTACGCAAATAAAAAGCACACAAATCGAAAAAAAGTGTTTATAATGGTAATATGTACATCTTTTATATAATGATCTTTGAAATGCAATATTGGTGGTTTATCAGCTTTCCATCAAACACTACTAATTCTTCGAATAATCCAGCTAGGAGTATTAAACCTCTGACTTATCGTTTTTCAATAGTTAAAAAAATATTTTAAAAGAAATTTTCTAATTGTCATGTGAATCACATGACTTCCAACCAAGTGGTAACGACAAAGTTTGCACGACTTCAATTTTCTTGTTTTTTTTTAAATAACGTTTCCCCTTTTTTCGGAAAGGTTATCGCAATGTACTTCTATTTGGCGTTATAAGATATGTTAACCCTGGATGAGGCCAAAGATTGTAAGATTCTATGCTGTTTGATTAAGGGTAGCACTCATTTTGTAATCATTCTTGAATGTCAATTTTGACATTCATTTTCCAAATGGCTTTCACTGATGCAGGAACACCCTTTCTCTTCGGTGAGGTATAAAATTGTGGTCCAGGCAGAATTTTATAATCGTTTTGTCAATTTTTTTTATTCGGAATCTTTATAATTCTTCAAACTTACTTAAAATCGTTTGCGGTCTACAAAACAGACTTCAAGTTAGTTGATATCTTCAATATCAAATACTAAAAGACTCACTTGTATGATGTTAGAAAAAGTGGTGATCTTATCTAATGAAATTTTGAAAATTTGTAGAATATTTTTTTACAAAGCGTTGTGTTTCTTAAACTAAAATTTCTATGCTTGGTCTGAAACTTTGACTTAGGTAATGAAGGATAATAAATAGATTTTAATTCTGTTTAAGTTTTCATTTAGGTTTCTTAGTTTATCAGTTAGCAAAAATCAGTCTTACTCAAAACTAACCAACCAATAAATTTTCACACATCATATCACCAGAATAGAACGCTTTAATATTTCGTAGATCTGTAAAGCGTTTATGCTCAGCTGGTATGTTCTGCTCATTTCTTCCCTACTTTTCATTTATATTTATTATATTTTTTTACATCGTAGCGCTCATGTGATAAATAAGAATTTTAATACTTTGAATCTCGTTCTAGCAAATAAAGTTTTTCATTCGAAAATGTACTCAAAATCTGAGGGTAAGTTGTCGAAAGTTGTTGTAAGGTATGGAGAAAATTCAGATTGAAAAAGCCTTAAAAGTTACCAGCTTTAAGAAATTGTTTTTTTTTTCTAAATTCAATGCCAAAATGCGTCAAATTACTTCAACTTTACAACCCATTTTACAACATTGATCACTAACATGATTTAAAAAAAAAAAATAAACTAAAAAATATACTTATGTGCAACATATGGTTTATAACTTCAGTTTACTTAGCAGTGAAAATGAAAATGAAAAAATGAATGATTGTAGCAAAATATGACAATTATATTTGAGTTACATTAAAATCTCTTCAAAACCATAATTCGTGTAAAGATCGGTTTAAAACAAAAGTGTGACACATACAGCGATTTCAATCTGGTGTGTATAATTGACACTTTTAGAACTGATTAGGGTTAATCTAAGACGGATGAGAGTTCAAAAAGGAAGGGGAACTTTAATCTTTTTGGTCAATGTACGTCGTATTTTTATGTTGTATGAGTGTACCCCTCCCTCAAATGAGAGGGGCTCGACAATTCAAAGCCAAACTTTATTTACTAACTGACTTGCAAAGGCATTAAATGTAGAGTGAAGTGAAAAGCACGAAAAAAAAGTCAAAGAGGCTTTAATTTTATTTCAACTTCTCCATAAGTTTCGATGAAAAGTGTAACTTTCAAGATCACATGCCGTTTTAAGGTTTGAATTTGAGCTTTGTACATGAATCAGCAAAAAAAAAAGTTAAATAAAATACGAAAAATAAGAAATTTTATTATCATCTAGTCCTATGGATCCTAAGGTTTTTGAACACTTTTTCTTTTAGCATTTGAATCAAAATTGTTAAGAAAAAATCAAACTGGTGCACAGCAGGTTAACAAACAACCCGATGGCATGTATGGTATGTATCTGAGATAATGTTGTCTGATTTTGATAACTTTATGGTTGAAGTTCAGTAGCATCAATCTTAAACGTTATTTAAAAAGGCGTTGCAATGTGTATGTTCAAATAAATAATCCGTTGCCCTTCATCTAAGCAAACAGCTCTCCAAAAATAGCCCCTCATAAAAGTTTGGATAAAAAGTGCCCTTGAAACGGGTGCTCCCACAGGAATTTGAATTCACACGTGCTAAAGTTGTTTATATACAAACACTAGCTATCTGATGTTGATTATGTGTAAACAGCAGCATCATTAACAACTGGGTCAAGTTTGAAGGAATGTGGAAATTCTTTGGCCGGTAAGATATGTATCCATTCAATCAATTCAGTTTTATGCGCCAAGCATGGAAATTAGGGCTAACGAGTGTGTTACGACACTTTGAAGCTGAAAATAAACATAAACAAATAAGGCTCATATGATTGTGTTTAAAAGAAAACGAACAAAGTTTTGGATAGAGGAATGAGGATGCCTGTTAAAATTATATAGATTCGAAAATAGTACTCAACAGTAACTGAAAGTTAAATACCCAATCGAATTTGACAAGAAGTTCGAATAAAGTCAATCATAGTAAGTAATTGTGGGTTATTCGTGCTTCCCACTTGTTGTTAAAAAAGAACGCCGACTCCCATGCCTCAATATGCTTTCTCATCATTATGCTAAATAATGAGAGCCATATTCCTGCTTCGTGACACACTCTGAATGAAGAAGTCGGCTGCCATCGTCATCAATGAGGAGTTGTGTCCCAGTCACTTGACAGCTGAAAAAAACGGTTGCAAATTTAAAGTTACAACCCTCAATAACAACCATAACTATTGTTAGCTCGCCTTTGAATGTCCTATAGCGCGATCTACGACCGTTATGCCATGTCACGGGTCTTTTTTTCGCTTGTCAAACAAGATGTACTACCTAAACTAGGTAGTTCCTCCCCCGAAAAAAGGCGGACGGCATGGCACCCGGCGATGATGTTCGAAGTTTGCCAACGCATCGTGAATTCAAAACCTGTTTCAAACTGTTTCGCTTTGCCTTTCGCCCAACATTTGAATTCTTTGAGGCACCTGTGCGTGCCGAAATATAAACTGAGATCATAACGGATAGCATAGATTGGGTGTGACAAATAAACATAAATGGGACATTCTAAATACTACTTACTTATATCTTAATTTAGACCTGCTTCCTGGTCTTTGAGCTAAATAGTACCTAGTACTTATGCACATAACTTGTAAATATTCAACTCTTTAAAGCAAAAAAACGGCCTAATTTTCTGAAATTTGATCAACCTCCGTTGCTTTATTATGAACGTGGAAATTATTTCATAGTATTTTTGTTCTAAAGTTTTTTTTTTGAAGAACAACCTATTTATAAGGCTCGATTCAATTAGAATTGGAACAAACTTTTGCTCATATTGTGGCGCTCCTGGTGGACGGATTTGGAAGTTGTTGGCGCCACGAGTCGGGAATTTTGTTAGTTTCACGAATGTACTTTTGACATGGAAGCCGAACGAATGAAAAAAAATCTGTACAGTTTTTTGAAAAATCCATTGTGGTCTGCATCTAGGGTAGCTAAACAGCTGAAACTGCCCAGAAATACCACATGGCACGTTATCAAACGGTATAAGGAAACATTGACGACGATTCGGAAGCCTCAAGTCAATAGTCGGAGTGGAATTGTTGACTGGAAACTGCGTGGTAAGATTTTGAAAACGATTGAGAGAAATTCCAATCTGTCAGACCGTGATTTGGCTAGAAAATCCTGTGCTGCTCATAGTATCGGGAAGAGAATTCGACTCCGGGAAGGAATCAAGTCGTATCGAGCTAGCAAACAGCCCAAACGGACCATAAAACAGAATAAAACTCCAATAGGGGAGATAAAGGCATAACGAACGCTAGGGGCGAATTGGGCACTCCTCCTCTTTAAGAAAATACGTATTTTCTTAAATAAATTTCATGAGGAACAGTTTGGTGATTCCTATAGTATTAATTTTTCAGCAAAAAAAACGTTTCTTATCATCTCTACAGAAGTATTAGAAAAACAATATAAACATAATTTTTGAGCATCGTTAAATAAGCTCAATGATCATATTAAATCATCTTAAACTATTATGTACGCGTTGCAACATGATGTACACATTGTTCCTCAAATTTCAACATCATAAATTTTTTTGATTTTTCACTATCATCAGTTTCAGAACGCGTTTTTACTTTAACTTGTTGGAACGGGGCCTTGTTGTACACGACGATGCTGGCGAAGTTTGACTGCGTGGTAATGGACGACGAAACCTACGTCAAAGCCGACTACAAGCAGCTTCCGGGACAGGAGTTTTATACGGCCAAAGGAAGGGGAAAGGTAGTAAATATTTTCAAGCACATGAAACTGTCAACGTTCGCGAAGAAATATCTGGTTTGGCAAGCCATCTGTACCTGTGGCTTGAAAAGCTATGAAAATGTAGCTTCCGGGACTGTCAACCAAGAAATTTACGTGAAAGAGTGTTTGAATAAACGTCTGCTGACCATGGAGTGGTACGCCGCCAACAACGTGCAGGTGGTTCCCAAGGACAAGAACCCTCCCAACACGCCAGAGCTCCGACCAATTGAGAAATACTGAGCTATTGTCAAGCGGAACCTAACGAAGACCAAAAAAACTGCTAAGGACGAGCAGCAGTTCAAAGCAAACTGGCTTTGTGCGGCGAAGAAGGTGGACAAGGTGGCTGTACAAAATCTGATGGCAGGGGTTAAGCGTAAGGCCCGGCAATTCGGATTTGGAAAAGCGGAAGCCTAACTGAATATTTTTCCTGAATTTTATACTAATTAAACTTGAAAAAGAAATTTAATTTGATTTTTTAAATAAACGATTTCACCGATTTACACGCGTTTTCCCTTGACCAAATTTTGACCGTATCGCCCTTTAGTAGCTTCACCCGCAATTTCTACCACTTTCTACCAACACCAGTGAAGTTGCTCTAATTGTGTTGATTTATTAATTCAGAGGTCCACCAGTTGTGACTAAAAAATTAAATATCGGGGAGTAGGCTGAAATGCAGACGCCAAATTTTGACAGCAACAGTTGTACAGGATATGTTTTTCAATGACTGTTCACCAACTGCATCGTTGATGTAAGTCGGGAATGACATAAAAAGGATCTTTATAACATTTGAATGACCAAGCTAAGGATGAACAAACTACAAAACAAACAGATAAGTACCTCCCATTGTTGTTCTCTGTATTTTCAAATGGAAGCTTGATCTAAATTGTTCAATATTATTTCCACCATCATCAACTTCAGTTGATGTAATGTATGAGTGCTGAGAAACAAAGAATTTAGATGTGACCGTACTAGACAGGAGTTTTTTCGGCTGTAAATTTCATGACCATTTAAAAAGCAAAAATATTAAAAGTTTAAGTTGCTTTATTTATTTCCAAAATATTATCGTAACGAGGGAACTTTCACTGCCATTCTGGAGAATACTAAAAAGGACTCTGTTGTGGTATGAGCCTACTTAGTTGAATGATTCAACTGAATCAAAGCAATCGAAAGATTCCTTTTAATTCAACCACGGTAAATGAAAAGTTTATATACCAGTATTTCGATAGCAACTTACTACCTTCTTCAGTGAATCAATCGAAAACGTTCACTGAAGAAGGTAGTAAGTTGCTATCGAAAAATTTCATATTTCATTTACCGTGGTTGAATTAAAAGGAATCTTTCGATTGCTTTGATTCACTAAAAAGGAGATATTCCAAAGACGAGAAAGCGGTCGCCGGAAGAAGTTTCAATTTTTATTTAAATCCGTGATTTTTTTTTTCCGCGGATTACTTGTCTCAAAGGACATGCAGACTAAAGGTTTCTCGATGTCTGCTGTCGAAAATTGACCATTAAGTCGAGCCGAGGTTTGAAATATTACAAGTATAGCGTATTTACAAGGGTGTTAAATTAGGTTTTTAATTGTGAATTGATGAGATTTTAGATTATGGTTATTAGTTTGAAGCATGTTACCGTTCGTATTTATGGAGTCTTGAGTTTGTGCTCGTTTCCCACTATACTTAGGGTAGACTTATTATCTTGATAATATTTGAATATACACAACATTCAGACAAACCCCTCACCACACACAATTTAACATACAACCGAAAAGCTGGTCTAAACATTGGTTAATGTTTTATGGCAAACCATGAAAGAGTGAGAAGAAAATCGGAAAATGAAAGGCAAAGAGGGAAAAGACGTCCCATAATTGATCGATCACCAGTGTTCGATCTATTTGTCGGTTGGCTTCGGAACAGTAGAGTTCAAGGCGTTATATCCTTGAACTTATCGTGTTGGTTATTAAACATCATTTTACCTAACGAAGGTTTAAAAGAGGATCAAGACCCGAAACTGTCAGCTAGTTTCCCATCTTGAAACGTGCCATTGCCATTGAAGCTGGAATAGTCGCAAACCCAATAGCGACTTATTCTGATATCGGGGTTAAGCAACACCTCGGTCCGACATCACCATCTGCCAAGTCACCAGCCACATGCCGCCCAAATCCGCCAAGTCAATCTCCGCCACCACAATACGCCATTAAGCACAAAATTCCGCCAAAATACTCCGTTGGGTAGCAAACCACCCACGCAAAAATCCATACCGCCCTTTGAAGGTTTTTGCCGCTTTCCCGGAAGAACATCACCGAGTCATTGCCATTTTGCCGCTTTCCCGGAAGAACATCACCGAGTCATCGCCAGCTGGACCCAACTTGTTAAACAGGAACCTGTGAAGCTACGCACTAAACACACAATTTACAGTTAAATACACATACACAGACTTTATAAGGCTAGGGCAACAAACAAAAAGTACATTTATAAAAAGTTTTGGTTACTCTACACGCTAAAAAGAACTCCCGATTCGTCCATTAGATCCTGGAGCCGACCTTGAGACCTCCGTTGCCTCACGCTTGAGCTCAGCCAACAAAAGAAGGCCTTGTGTGTCCACCCTCCACTGAATCCCCAGAGGAACGACCAGGGATTCGAGGGCTTAGGCGGGATCCCTTCTGGATCTGGCAGTAACAAGCAGTAGATTGTATACGAATTAAAATCGATCAATATTTCTCATCAATCTATCGAAATTTTTTGCTTCATAGCCGGTTATCAAAACAACATTATTTTTTCAATTGAATGAGGATAGAGCATTGCCAAAGACAAGTTAGGTTTTTTTTCATCTCTTTAAAAGCTCAAGAAGTACTCAATCGATATCTGTAATTACTTTCAACAGGCATGGGTGTACTGAAATTTTTAATGCCGGTTTTCGACCCTTATGATGTTTTTGGTTTATTTGCATTATTTTCTTTTCCAGATTGTTTGACGTTCAGAGCAGAATTTGTTAAAACCTTCACACTAGTAAAAAGTGTCTCCTAATCAAACCCTTTCTCGGCCCTAAAGCGTGATATTTATCTCTCATTTTTTCCTACCTTTTCCAAACTATATATTGACTGACGTGGCCGGCGCCGTTGTTAACGGCTCAAAGAGAGAGCCTCAGATTTAGACATTGTGAATGTATTTAATGTCAATCCCAGACACCATTCTTTTGACCTTTGATCAAAACTGATGGCCTCGATCAATCACGATGTAGCAACCATTGGCGACGTGGAGCTAGTTCTACTGAGCCATGCCAGTGATCATGAAACTCGAAATGTATTGATCATCGCTGAAATTTTATTTAGGAACCAATTAAAAAAAAATATTTCACTATTCAAAAATGTATGGACCATCTCGTGTTCAATGAATCAAGGTGGATGTGAGTAGTCTCAGTTAAGCTAAGCTAAGCTAAGCTTATTCAGAAGTCCACCAGTTATACCCGAGGTTTGAACCTCAAGCAGGTGGTTGCAACCCGTAGAAGTTGTCAGTGTTGGGGATGAGTGTAACCAGGCTTCCGAAAAGTACTGGCGAACGACAGTATTCTTGCGAACGTCGCACATGCACCTCGATGAAAGCTTCCCGAATATTTCTTCCCCGACAGTTTTAAAAGGAGCGGTCGTGCGATGTACAGCGATGGCTTGTTTTACCTCATGCGAGAGTTTGTTCGTGGGTATAAAAGTTTTTAAAGCTTCGTGGCAGTTTCGGGAATATCTTCGTGACAGTTTTCAATGCGTTGAATTTCGCATCACAGTCAGGGATGTCAACCTTCCAGATTTTGTCTGGATCTTCCAGACTTTTTGACCTCCGGCCAGACTTTTTTTTTGGTATCCAGACTTCCAGATTTTTAGTATTTCTTCCAGACAATTCCAGACATTTTTTGATTGACAAAGTTTTTTTTAACTTTAATCTATTTTGGCTTCATTGACTACTTTAACTGACTGGCTGTGTGAAAAAGCATATCCAAATACAAAGCGACCAGCCGGCGGCCATGTGTGATTCTTTTCTTGGTGTTTCCGTGGCATGAAAACACGCGTTCTTGCGTCCCGTTGTCGAAAAGCGACTGGTTTTTCGGAAATTTTCCCAAGTTTGAGACAGAAAAAGAGCGGTTTCGAAATGGTAAGAATTGTAAGAAATTTTTTAATATGCCAGAGCTTATTTATTATTTCAATCTGAAACCTGAGACTGAAATGAAAAGACAGATATGATTTCTAAGTCAGAATCCGAAAAACTCAGGAAAAATTGTTTAATGGGCGTATTTCCCAACTCGAATCAGTTACTAGAAACAAAAACTCTGTAATCAATTTACATTTGTTTCTAGTATAAACATCTTATTGGTCGACTTCATTCTACAACAAGTAGTTATTAAAAACTCACAATAATGTGCCTACCCGCATAAATCAGTATCATAAAATAACCATTCCTGTAATCTTTATCCCAAGACACTATAAAGATTACTCTAATAGTAATGGATTGTAAACGGAAGATTAAATAAATAGTATTGGAATCGTTTGGACACATACATTTTACATACTTTTTATCATATACTGAGGCTCAGGATAACATTTTCTGGATGTTGTTTGTAGCACCGTATGCATATATAACCATGGTTTTTGCTTGCAATGATCGCGGTTTTGGATTTGACCATCTCGAGGAAGTGGCCGCTCGATTTTTGAGAACATCATGCGGATGCCGGTGTTTTTTTTTGCTGCTGCTGCACTATCGGCTGATAAAGATTCGCACTGCTGCTGGTGTTGTTTCCCGCTGCTTTCGGTAGCAGGGTTCTTCCTCCAAACCTAGAACAATGTCCGGTTAGGAAAAGTCATTAAATTCTTCATAGATCAAAATAAATTTGATCTGATTTAATTTACCTTTACGCTTACGCTCGGCTTGAACTTGAAAAATTTACACGAACAACACTCCCCGAAGAACTTTTTTTTTCAAAATAATCTGACCGCGTGTTCCCTGACAGCAGATAAATTGGAGCGTGTTGCAAAAATACGCATCTTATTTTGAATACCATTAATTGTATCTTTCAGAAATAATTTTTTATCATTTCGGTGCGTTGCAAAAATTACCAATTTGTTTTTCAGAATATTAATCGTATCTTCCAGAAATACTATTTTATCCTTTCTAGCAACGGCACGTCTAGTCAAGACGCATCAGTGAACGTTACTATTAATGTAATCAGAAAGGAATAATTGAAAGGATTTAGAGTATCGTATCAACCTATGCGGGTATTTACGTAACATTCCAAACTGGATGATCTACATACATCACAACTTATCAAATTTTACGCCAGACACAAACGCTTCAAACTTTGCAAATCAAATACTATTTTTGTTAACATTCAGCAGCGCTGTTGGTATATATTGTGAAATTGCAAAAGAAATTGAAAAACAGTTTTAGACGTTTCATAACCGGAGTTCGTCCTCTGCCTCCGTCGATAGCAGATGTGTTTTCTATCTCGTTATTGTGACAAAAGGCAAATGATCGATTTATTCTTCAAGTGGTGTTAAATTACCAAAGTGCTCGCGATGAGCCCATCGCCCGGGGATTTCCCCGGTAGAACTGTTCCGGAATGGTTAGACCGAGAGAACATATGTGGCCGTTTATACTATTTAACCCTGAAAGCTAAAGACGGATACGAGCTTCCAAAAAATCCCTTCGTGATATCGCGATTTATTGCGGACCATGTTGGGACTATCGAAGGAGGTTTTATAGAGCGCAAAAATAATTGGTACGTGTTAAAAATTAGAAACAAAGATCAAGTGAGGTTGCTCGCTAAGATAACTCAACTCAGTGGCATTCCTATTGTTGTTGGCCGTCATCCCCAACTAAACCAACGGAAGTTCGTCGTTACGTGTAGAGATGTGGACAGTATGTCGGATGAAGTACTTCTAACAGAGTTGAACCCGCAAAAAATTATAGATGTCAGGCGTATCACGAAAAAAACGACTTCAGGAATTGTAGGCACATCGACTCTTGTGCTTACCATCAACAGCACTACTATTCCAGAGTTTATAAATTTTGGTTTTTTAAAAGTTCGCACCCGTCCGTACTATTCACAACCCCTTCTTTGTCGGCAATGTTTAAAGTACGGTCATCCCAAAATAAAATGCCAGCAGCAGACACGTACGTGTAAAAATTGCTCAAAATCACACGAAAGCGAAGAAGAAAATTGTACTTTACCTAGCTTTTGCCACAATTGCTCAGGAAAGCACGGACCCATCGATAGATGCTGCCCTTTGTGGATAGCTGAAACAGCGGCGATAAAAATCAGCACGGATCAAAATTTACCAATAGCCACAGCCCGAAGAATGATTCAAGCAAACAACAGCAGCACGAGCTACGCGAACGTAGCTAAACAGAACGCAACACAGCCGACCGACCAAAAACGAAAAGAAATTCTACCGACGCACCATCTGAAACAACAGCAGCAGCAGCAACAACAAGAACAACAACAACACCAAGAAAACCAACAGCAGACTAGCCAACAAAAACGCACGAGATTGGAAAACATGACACCACCTCAACGACCATCAGCTGAAGCTTCAAAGCCGAATCAAAATGTGGACCTCGAATCGCCCCCCAGGAAACGAAACCCCATCGCTCAGACCCCACCTCCCGCGCCTTCAAACCGTGAAGGAGCGAGTGATGTTGAGGTATTTACTGAGCCCAATTGTATTCCCCCAAGAGGAACTCGATCATCACGAAGTCGATCACGCATCGACACAAATAAGTGATCTTTTCTTCCTCCCCTTTCCCACTTCCTTTTTCCTTACTTTGTACCCTAATTTTAATTAATGTTAATTGGACTCCTCGGCACAAAAATACTTTAAGAAGTAACGGCCTTAATAAATAGTTTTACTAAATAAAAAAAAAAAAAAAAAAAAAACGTTTCATAACCATTGAAAAAGTAGACATTGTCTAATTCAACGTCGGAATCTAGGCTCTGATAAACTTGACTGAGATTTCTCAAAATGGTGTTAGTTGTCTTTAACGAAAACTTTAATCTGAATAGTTATCTAAAAGTGAAATCAGAATATTGATATTCTGAATACACAAACATCGAAATCTACGATGTCTTGTTTGAAATCGTATGTACTCAAGTTATGTTATTTAATGTGACAAAAATTATCTCGACAAGCCACGAAGGTTTAAATAATTTGCTTTTTTATATTTACAGTGTTTTTCGATAATCTATAACTTCCGGTCATAATGCCCTTGAATCCAATGAATGGTTCGCATACAAGTTATTTTATACACAATCAAGAGTCGTGCTTAAAATATCTTTTACTTTTACAATTTCTCTTCCGAGAAAAAATTCTAAATCCATTTTTTTACCTGAATGTTTAGCATTACATGATAGAAAGGTTTTAACAATGAAAATAGGGTTTTCAATATTACCAATCTAGATATGACTGTATGCAATCAGAAATGAACAAAATCTTTAACTTTATTTTTTTTTTTCAATTTGGATCCCGATCACTTTTAATTTATAATCCATAGTTTTAAAACAATGAATCTGCGACCTGAAATAAGAATTTCTAAATGAACCTGAATTCCGAAATATGAATTGCTAAGCAGATGGTTTATATTCGGAACTTTTAATTTTTGATATAACGTATTATTTTAAAATTTTAGTATTGAAATAAGCTTCTCAACACCCGGGTAGGGAGGATAGAAATTCGCTGCATCATTGTTCATAGCCAAACATTGAGATAGTGGTTGATGTGTTTCGTTTTCAAGGATTTGTGATGTGCATTACCAACCAAATGCATTCTTATTTTTGAAAAATCATTTATTTTGGTAGAGATTATCTCAATAGCTGGATAGAACTGTTGAAACTTTGCATTTTGGAACCGACAAAAGCTCAACGTGATATCATTTTTCTAATTTTCTAAAAGGAATGATAAAGCTTAATACAATAACCCAAAGAAAATAAAAGAATCAATTTTTGAACTGGTCATTGAAATGATCAGAAAAATTTGATGTTCGGGCGTTTTTTTTTTCAACTAGCTCAACACTACAATGTTCCAGACATTTACACCCATTTCAAGACATTTTGACCCAATTGTTCCAGACATTTTTTGAAAATAGGTGGCAACCCTGATCACAGTACTACTTACTCCGTCCGACTGTAGCCGAGATTCGCTCGGGCCGAGTTAATTTCGAACGAACGTATTTTCCTTTTGCTTGAAGCTACTGCGGGTGGTGATTACCCCAATCACCCCCCCCTTCCCTTTTCGCCTAACCTGCACCTTCACCACACATCGCGTTACGCTCCGATCGTATGCTGCTGCTCGGTGCGAATAGATGGATCGTTCGATCTATTCGAACCGAGCAGCAGCGCATACGATCGGGCATAGGTACGGTATGGGCATGACAGTCACCCGTGACAGTCCTGCCCAAAACTGTCACGCCCTGCAGCCGACAGTTAGGATGAAATTATTTACGAAACAGGAGGCATGAAGGGATGAAAACCGAACTGTCGGTTGGGTTCGCTACAACTTAAAGCACAACACTTTCGGTAACGCATGCCGATTGTTCAGATAGAGCCTGGGTTCTCGCCAGGGTTGCCACCTATTTTCAAAAAATGTCTGGAACAATTGGGTCAAAATGTCTTGAAATGGGTGTAAATGTCTGGAACATTGTAGTGTTGAGCTAGTTGGAAAAAAAACGCCCGAACATCAAATTTTTCTGATCATTTTAATGACCAGTTCAAAAATTGATTCTTTTATTTTCTTTGGGTTATTGTATTAAGCTTTATCATTCCTTTTAGAAAATTAGAAAAATGATATCACGTTGAGCTTTTGTCGGTTCCAAAATGCAAAGTTTCAACAGTTCTATCCAGCTATTGAGATAATCTCTACCAAAATAAATGATTTTTCAAAAATAAGAATGCATTTGGTTGGTAATGCACATCACAAATCCTTGAAAACGAAACACATCAACCACTATCTCAATGTTTGGCTATGAACAATGATGCAGCGAATTTCTATCCTCCCTACCCAGGTGTTGAGAAGCTTATTTCAATACTAAAATTTTAAAATAATACGTTATATCAAAAATTAAAAGTTCCGAATATAAACCATCTGCTTAGCAATTCATATTCCGGAATTCAGGTTCATTTAGAAATTCTTATTTCAGGTCGCAGATTCATTGTTTTAAAACTATGGATTATAAATTAAAAGTGATCGGGATCCAAATTGAAAAAAAAATAAAGTTAAAGATTTTGTTCATTTCTGATTGCATACAGTCATATCTAGATTGGTAATATTGAAAACCCTATTTTCATTGTTAAAACCTTTCTATCATGTAATGCTAAACATTCAGGTAAAAAAATGGATTTAGAATTTTTTCTCGGAAGAGAAATTGTAAAAGTAAAAGATATTTTAAGCACGACTCTTGATTGTGTATAAAATAACTTGTATGCGAACCATTCATTGGATTCAAGGGCATTATGACCGGAAGTTATAGATTATCGAAAAACACTGTAAATATAAAAAAGCAAATTATTTAAACCTTCGTGGCTTGTCGAGATAATTTTTGTCACATTAAATAACATAACTTGAGTACATACGATTTCAAACAAGACATCGTAGATTTCGATGTTTGTGTATTCAGAATATCAATATTCTGATTTCACTTTTAGATAACTATTCAGATTAAAGTTTTCGTTAAAGACAACTAACACCATTTTGAGAAATCTCAGTCAAGTTTATCAGAGCCTAGATTCCGACGTTGAATTAGACAATTTCTACTTTTTCAATGGTTATGAAACGTCTAAAACTGTTTTTCAATTTCTTTTGCAATTTCACAATATATACCAACAGCGCTGCTGAATGTTAACAAAAATAGTATTTGATTTGCAAAGTTTGAAGCGTTTGTGTCTGGCGTAAAATTTGATAAGTTGTGATGTATGTAGATCATCCAGTTTGGAATGTTACGTAAATACCCGCATAGGTTGATACGATACTCTAAATCCTTTCAATTATTCCTTTCTGATTACATTAATAGTAACGTTCACTGATGCGTCTTGACTAGACGTGCCGTTGCTAGAAAGGATAAAATAGTATTTCTGGAAGATACGATTAATATTCTGAAAAACAAATTGGTAATTTTTGCAACGCACCGAAATGATAAAAAATTATTTCTGAAAGATACAATTAATGGTATTCAAAATAAGATGCGTATTTTTGCAACACGCTCCAATTTATCTGCTGTCAGGGAACACGCGGTCAGATTATTTTGAAAAAAAAAGTTCTTCGGGGAGTGTTGTTCGTGTAAATTTTTCAAGTTCAAGCCGAGCGTAAGCGTAAAGGTAAATTAAATCAGATCAAATTTATTTTGATCTATGAAGAATTTAATGACTTTTCCTAACCGGACATTGTTCTAGGTTTGGAGGAAGAACCCTGCTACCGAAAGCAGCGGGAAACAACACCAGCAGCAGTGCGAATCTTTATCAGCCGATAGTGCAGCAGCAGCAAAAAAAAACACCGGCATCCGCATGATGTTCTCAAAAATCGAGCGGCCACTTCCTCGAGATGGTCAAATCCAAAACCGCGATCATTGCAAGCAAAAACCATGGTTATATATGCATACGGTGCTACAAACAACATCCAGAAAATGTTATCCTGAGCCTCAGTATATGATAAAAAGTATGTAAAATGTATGTGTCCAAACGATTCCAATACTATTTATTTAATCTTCCGTTTACAATCCATTACTATTAGAGTAATCTTTATAGTGTCTTGGGATAAAGATTACAGGAATGGTTATTTTATGATACTGATTTAAGCGGGTAGGCACATTATTGTGAATTTTTAATAACTACTTGTTGTAGAATGAAGTCGACCAATAAGATGTTTATACTAGAAACAAATGTAAATTGATTACAGAGTTTTTGTTTCTAGTAACTGATTCGAGTTGGGAAATACGCCCATTAAACAATTTTTCCTGAGTTTTTCGGATTCTGACTTAGAAATCATATCTGTCTTTTCATTTCAGTCTCAGGTTTCAGATTGAAATAATAAATAAGCTCTGGCATATTAAAAAATTTCTTACAATTCTTACCATTTCGAAACCGCTCTTTTTCTGTCTCAAACTTGGGAAAATTTCCGAAAAACCAGTCGCTTTTCGACAACGGGACGCAAGAACGCGTGTTTTCATGCCACGGAAACACCAAGAAAAGAATCACACATGGCCGCCGGCTGGTCGCTTTGTATTTGGATATGCTTTTTCACACAGCCAGTCAGTTAAAGTAGTCAATGAAGCCAAAATAGATTAAAGTTAAAAAGAACTTTGTCAATCAAAAAATGTCTGGAATTGTCTGGAAGAAATACTAAAAATCTGGAAGTCTGGATACCAAAAAAAAAGTCTGGCCGGAGGTCAAAAAGTCTGGAAGATCCAGACAAAATCTGGAAGGTTGACATCCCTGGTTCTCGCACGTGTGCGATGTAGCCGAAGCGTTTAGATTCGTTACCGACGGTACAGCAGCGAACCGAGTGGTAAGGAAAACCGAAACAGTTTGTTTGGCAAGAAAAAGGCTGTCATAGCAAAGCTGTACTTTTCGGAAGCCTGAGTGTAACCATATATTTGCATCGTCCCGGGTGACGATTTTATTTGTATACTAAAAAAAAAGTTTGCCCCATGACAATGGAGAAAACGAAAACGCTATTAGGAATAACTTATGGTCCTTGGTTCAGATGAGATAAGTATAGTTTCCTTGGTACATTTCCAAGTAAGTTGTTATAATTATTATAAAATATTTGTGATCAACAAATTCCACTCTTTAGACTACACTCGATATTTTAAACGCTTAAGCCTTGTTTTTTATATCATTTGTCCATATAAATAATGCCATAATACCATTCTTTATCTCGACTTGTTTTTTTTAAAGTTTTAATTTAAATTACCAAAACAAACCCAATCTTCAGTTCAATCGATACGCATGATGAGTTCCGATTTCACGGTCAAAGTCAGTCTTCATTAGCCGCACAACAAAAAACCCATAGTGAACTGCAGAAGTTTTGTAATCCATTATATCATATCACGGCAGTAAGGCGCACCACATAACATAACCTCAATCGTTCCCCTTGGTTAAAAGTTATCAATGAATGTGGTGGATGGACCCCTGTTGTAGGCCGGCACAATGAAACGCACATATAAACCTACTTTCATCAGACCGTGTCGAACTTGAAGTGAGAGTGACAGCGCACATGATAAGCCGGCCTAGCATAACATCAACATAATTGCCAACATGAGTTAGGTACATTCACAACTGTGATCACCCAGCGTTCCTCGGTCGAGTTTTCATTAGTTTTGGGGGGAACTGACAGATTAAATAACTCCGTTCTGGTCACGGTCAGATTGCAACCGGTCGGCACTGAACATTACTTTATTTAGACTTACGCGCCGCAATGAAAACATCGGCCACACTTTGGCCACAACCACAACATGAGTCAGTGAGGCTCGATCGTGGTTTTCCACAATCATCAAAGTCTCGGACGGACTGAAAGAAGCGATCGCCAGAATTTAATAACCAGGTACATGGAAAACCTTCATGGCTCGAGGATTTTCCATTTCGAAAGGGAAACTGTTGGAGTACCGGAAAGTAAAACGGGTTGCGCTGTAGAACGTTTTGCGGTCGGAGGTTCCTCGGAGGTGGTGGCCATTGCTTTTAAAAAGTGTTGGATGAGCTCTTCTTCAACAGGGGTAAATAGGAACCGGCGTTCCGTCTGGCTAAGCTCATGAATGATTTGGATTAAAATTAATAGCGCTGCGGTGAAAGATAAAAATCGGTTCTGGAGCGTAATTAAATCAAATTTTAATATATACATAGGTACATATACAATTAAAGAACATCTTTTGAAACCTCACCGGAATAAGTCAAAATATCTGAACCATCACAAATCAGTAGAAATAGGGATGATGAAAATCTAAAAATTAATCCATACGACTCATGTTTACGGTCTAATGCGTTGCAGTGTATACACTAAACAAAATTGGTAGAACTCTTATAAAATTGATATGACTTCGTTTAGTTTCCTAGTGATGTCTGATCTAATGCAAAACATGATTTAAACATTAAACTAGTTACCCCCAATTCAGGTATGTCGATATCTTCTATTATTCAGATACTACCTTATGCTAAATGAACAATATCAGCTGCTCTTTAAATGGTGCGACTGCTTTTTCAGCGTTTGAATCATGAACAAATATTATACCGTTGACTTGGAGAAAGTCTTTCACCGAAACCAAAAACACTTCCGGCATACCGCAAGAGCCGGAAAATGTTAGTCTATGCAACTTCAAACTTCAATAAATAAACCCAACGAATTGCCTCTGAAATCACTAATTTCGTAATTTGAATTGCGCATGGGATGTGGTAAGGATGGCAGCTGCAAAACAATAAAACATGCGCATTGCATAAGATACGCAAAATAGATATAAATCAAAACAAGAAAAAAAAACAGCAACATCACACAGGTGAACGCCGATAGGAGAGCACGGCTCTTTGTCGGAGTTAGTCCCATGTACGATACCTAGTTTGTATGTGATGTGCATATCATCATACTACTCGGAAATTTGCAATTCGATCCGTTCCAAAAAGTGAACGTTTTGTTTTCACGCGAAGAAAAAAATATCTGCCTATTTACTAGCGTCGTCGTTGAGAAAGAAAAAATATACTTTTGATAGTGATGAAAATCAGATTTGCATTTCCCAATTTTTGAACGAATTAATGCAAAAGCGACCTTTTGAAAACTAGCTTCAGTTTTAATTATAACTTAATATTTCCTGAATTAGTTGATAACGTTCAGTCATAAAGCATAGCTCATCTTAAATCTAGAAGCACTGTATATTATACCACAGTGCCCCTAGTGGTCGGATCTGAAATGTTTATTGTTTACAGTACAGTCAAAAGTTTATAAAAAAAGTGTTATAGAAACATGCCGTGCCATATCGCCACATGTAATATCGTTGATAGCGTCCACCTTTGGACGTGTACTGGACCATGCCACCGAAGGTACCATGCTGCCTGTATTGGAGTGCAGCGGAATTGTGAAGAATCGATTAGGCGGTTCATGCTCCCGGTGTGCCATGACTGCCAACTTTCAATGAACGAGCAGATTGACCATACAAAAATGATGACCCAGCAAACACAAATATTGGAGCAGCTCAAATTGCAAAATACGGCACATGAGAAGTTGAGCTCTAATGTTTCAAAATTGTCATATATTGAAACTTTGTTTGAGGGTATCGATACACTCTCGAATCAAATAAGTATCCAAAAGAATGAACTCTCCTCATTGATAAAAGCGGCCATGCGACCATCTCCGTCAGCAGATAATTTATTTGACACGCTCTCATCGTCTATGAAAGAGCAATACGTGCCAACTTTCGACGCACATAAAAAGAAGATGGCGCAAACCTTCGAAATGCTGGAAGAAATGATCTCAGGCCATCAAAATTGCCTTATGTCCATGGTGGAGGAGCAGCACAAAAATTGCTTCTCCAATTTAGAACAGGAGCTTACTCCTTCGCTCCAGTCCATTGCCTTGGAACTTAATGCACTAAGGGCAACCGTCCAAAACCCATCGAGTAACGTGGACCTGATTGATGAACTACGGTCGATTCACGACGCAGTTGCAGCAAAACCAGTCACCCCTTTGCTTGAACCAAGAACGTGTTTGGCCGAGGAATTGAATCAACAAATAAGTCAAAAAATTGTCTCAGGTTGGCGCCTTCTGGGTACCAGAAAAGTATGGAAAGCCGATTGGACGGAATACGACAATCGACAGTTGCGCCGCAAGAAGCAGCAACTAAAAGCCGATAGAGCAAAAAAAAGACGGCAACGCAAGGCGCGTAATATTAACAACAATAATATGAACCCCCACATCAATAGCCGTTCTACCCACAACATGAATTATTCACTACCGCCTGATCGAGAGCTTCTTGCGGCGGCCAAAAACCTTTTTTCGCGTCCGCCAGCCAGCCCCAGTAAACGCAGAAGCAAACGAGGTATCCAATTTATAAGGGGTGAAACTTTAAACCCTCCAAAGGACAACGTTCGAGGAACACCAAGCCCCGTGCCGTCACCGCGCCGTAATAGACGTCCGATAATTACTGCACCCACCGTCCCACCAAATTTGCCAACGAATTCTTCGCCTGAAGTATCACCGCGCCGTAAAAGACGTCCGAGAATTACTGTACCTGCCGTCCCATCAAATTTGCCAACGAATCATAACGGAAACATGACGCCTTCAGTGCCACCTGTCTCCCCACAAGCGACGTTTGCCTATCCGTTTCCCAACCCGTACGTCACACCGTTTGCTGCCCCATGCTGCCATCGCGCTCCAACGGCTCCCACGGCGTTTGATTACCCGGTAATGTATGGGCAATATAATTTTCTGCCCCAACGACGCGTGCCAATGTAGGTACTAGATCTTCGATCGAAATTCTAGCTTATTGCCAAAATGTGAACCGTATGAGAAGCGCGGTAAAAATGAAGGAAATAAGCTTGAAACTTTTAGGCTCCTCTTTTCAAATTGTTCTCTTTACTGAAACTAGCTGGGACGCTAGCGTTAACAGTGAAGAAGTTTTCGGTTCGAGGTTTAATGTGTTCCGCAGCGATAGAAATTTAGCATTGTCCAAAAAAAAGTCAGGTGGCGGCGTTCTTGTAGCTTTGGATTCTATTTTTCCCTCAGAAGAAATTACAACGCAAACATATACTGAATTTGATTCTATCTTTGTAAAAACATTATTGGCAAAAGAAATGCACATTTTTGCTTCCGTGTACTTTCCACCTGAATATGCCACTTCACATTATTTTGAATTATTCTTCCAAATTCTTGAAAATACATTAGCTGAACAACCGGAAGCAAAATTACATATTTATGGCGATTTCAATCAACGCAACGCTGACTTTATTTTGGATGATGACAATGAAGCAATTCTACTTCCAGTCGTAGGCGAAAACGAAACGTTACAATTAATCTTCGGCAAAGCTTCTATTTTAGGCTTAAACCAAGTAAATCATGTTAAAAATAGTAACAATAATTATCTTGATCTACTTTTTACTAACTGTACAGAAGACTTTTGCGTAAACGAATCGGCTGATCCACTATGGAAAAACGAAGCATTTCACAAAGCGATAGAATACTCGCTCTTTATCCATAACTGTGCCAAACCTCGCGACTGGGAATACGAGGAAATGCCAGACTATCAGAATTCAAACTTCGAACTATTGAAACTAGAACTAATTAATATAGAGTGGTCAAGTGTATTGAAGAATGAAGGAAATGTTGATACAACAGTAGAAACCTTTTATAACATAATGATTAATCTAATAAACAGTTATGTTCCTTCAAAATTTAAAAGAAGGTCCTACAGCTCTAAACACCCTGTCTGGTATAACAAGGATTTGAAAAACTTACAAAATAGGAAGCAAAAAGCTCATAAAGTCTACAGAAGTGATAGAAGTGTTACAAATCATCAAAATTATATAAATTTATGCAACCAGCTTAATTCATGTATAAAAAGTTCTTTTGAAAAATACAATCAGAAAATTGAAAAAGAAATTAAACAAAACCCAAAAGCGTTCTTTGGCTATACTAAAAAGCAGATGAAGAATTCAAACTTCCCTACTCAATTGACACTTGACGGAAGCATTGGAAATAATCCACTGGAAATTTCTAACTTATTTGCAACATTTTTTCAAGAAGTGTACACTTCTTTCACTGAGGCTGACCGAGATAGGGAATACTTTTCAATCATTCCAGATTTAGCGTGTGACATTCAGGTCAATGAAATTGATTACAATAATGTTTCCGAAGGACTTAGAAAACTTGATGCTTCCAAAGGAGCAGGGCCTGATGGACTTCCCCCATGTTTTCTTAAAAACTTGGCGGCCGAATTGACAGAGCCTCTTCTGATTCTTTTTAATATGTCATTAAATTATAGAAAAGTACCCAAATTTTGGAAAAAATCTTTTTTAATTCCGATTTTCAAGTCCGGAAAAAAATCAGATGTACGAAATTATAGAGGAATAGCTATTTTGTCTTGCATCCCAAAACTTTTTGAATCAATAATAAATGAAAAAATTTATCAACAAGTAAAAAATATTATAACGAGTAAACAACATGGTTTCTTCAAAGGGCGCTCTACAGCATCAAATCTTCTCGAATTCGTTACATACGTTATCGATTCTATGAGCAAAGGCTTTCATGTTGAGGCTATTTATACCGACTTTAGCAAAGCCTTTGATCGCATTGACATACCCCTTTTAATCTTCAAATTAAAAAAAATTGGCTTTCATCCAAATCTTCTCTCCTGGTTACAATCATATTTAACTGATCGAACACAAATCGTTCGTTTCCAAAACGAATTATCTAAATCTGTAGCTGTGACCTCTGGTGTGCCTCAGGGGTCTCATTTAGGACCTCTCCTTTTCATACTGTTCGTTAACGACATTTCCTTTATTCTAAAACGGATTGAATACCTAATATACGCCGACGATATTAAACTATTTCTGAAAATAAAAACAACCGAAGATGTTGAAACATTTCAAAACGAAATCAATGTTTTCTTTGAATGGTGCAACAAAAGTTTACTTCAATTGAATGTTAAAAAATGCAACTCTATATCATTTAGCAGAAAGCAAAGTTACCCCATCATTGAAACAAAATTAGGCAATCAACCAGTACAAAAATGCAAAATTGTAAGGGATCTTGGCGTCATACTGGATTCAAAACTCACGTTTGTAGAACATCAGAACAATATCATCAATAAAGCAAATTGCATGCTAGGATTTGTAAAACGTTTCAGCAAACACTTTCAAGACCCATACACCATAAAATCACTTTATATATCCTATGTTCGTTCGATACTGGAGTATTGTAGCATCATATGGAATCCTTATTCAAATATTCACGAGCAACGTCTCGAATCAGTTCAAAAACAATTTTTGTTATATGCGCTACGTAAAATAAATTGGACCACTTTTCCTCTGCCATCGTATGAATCTCGTTGTAAGCTTATTGATATAGAACCTCTCAGTAAACGCAGAGAATTTTCCCAAATTGCATTTGTAAATGATGTTGTTACACAAAGAATAGACAGTCCTGAATTACTTTCAAAACTAAATTTTTACGCACCCTCCCGTCCATTAAGAAATAAACATTTGTTCTACATTAAACTTTACGACAAAGACTATGCAAAACATCAACCTATTAATCAAATGATGTACAAATACAATTTACAAAGTGAAATTATAGACGTAGCGATGAACAAAACACAATTAAAAAAGGCATTCCAAAACAACTTCATAGAACAACAAAATAGCTTACATTAGTTTTAAGTAGTTTTAAGTATTGTAGTCTACATAGTTTGACTTAATAAATAAATAAATAAGTACTTATTTTTGGAATGTCTCAGCGCTGAAAATTCCATTACGATTCGTTTTGTTTCAAAACAGTTACCGTCAACTGGGGCAACATGCAACAATTTTCAACTTCAATGGCTTCTAAAAAACTTATGTTCACAGTTAATCCAACCCCTTATGCGTTAAAAGTTTTAAGGATGATGGGTCATCAAATTGGCGTAGTTATAAAAATTATTGGTTTCTTTACTTATTTTTAATTTTCTAAAAACATGCGGTTTTCCCCTTCTTTAGAAAATGGGGTAACTTGCAACAAATTTAGTTTTTTATGAAAAATTTCTTTTTTTCATAAAAATTCATTTTTTCTGAAAATAAGGATGCTGCATACATTTAGGGGTTAAATAATACTACGAAAAATTCTGCAAGCTTAAATCATAAAAATAAATGTTTGGATGAATGAAATATCAATGTTTACAAAAGCGTGATGCAAAACATTTATATTCCAGCACATGGAAACGAGATTTACAAGGCGTTTCTTTGATTTGCATTTTGTTGCATTTTACCCCAGACACCAGACTGAATTATAAAAATATTTATTTAAAAAAATTGGGTGATTGTTTGAAAAAAATGTTTACACCAAAAGTGTTGGTATAGCATGAGGAATCCAGTAAAAAGTTTGTAGGTAGTATTACCAAGCCAATCCGTCATACTGGGTAAAGTTTTTTTCGGCCTCGAATTATGTTAAAATTTGTACATTTATTGCTCGATTTTTTAAATTTTATATAAGAATAAAAAACTTGAAAAAACTGGTTTAAGATGCGAAAAATTATGTAATCATCATTTTGTAATCATTAAAAAATAACTTTATTACAATACATTTAATTAAAAAATGATTCAGTGTGGTATTATATAAATGTTGCATCCAACCCCGCTGTTGCATGATGCCCCGTTTGACGGTACACGTGATGGAAGCCGCGAAACAAAAATTCAAAAATATTTTTTTTAGTTATTTTTCCTATAAAGTGCAATAAAAGACCTACATTTTGAGTACATAACATTTTTATTTCGTTTACATAGTTCCGAGATAGACCCGTTTTAATGTGTCAGGATTTAAGATGAACTGTGCTTTATTCAGCGAAAAAAAAACCATTTTGCACTGAATCAAAGCAATCGAAAGATTTCCTTTAACCCGTTCGAGACCGATTGCACACCGTGTGTGCAATGGAATTTTTGTGCCTTTGTCAGAACAATCTTTCATTGTGAGTTTACTATTGCTCGGAAAAATAATATTCTCATACCAATGGAATCCGCAAATGTTAGGAAAAATGTATTGGGAAATAGTTTTGATGAAAATCAAACGACACAAAAGTTATCTAAGAGTAAAGTACTATGAGTATGAATGTTGTGAAAAGGCTTCCGTCTCGAATGGGTTAATTCAATCACAGTAATTTACCGTGGTTGAATTCAAGGTCTTTTGATACACTAGGTTCTCCGACTTTCACAGTAAGTAGGCGAGAAGAGAACTGGGCTCTCAATGAGTTTGTTTATTTTTTGCTCAGCTTTTCGGTGGTTTGTTGTAAACAAACTTCATAAGTTCCGCATAGTTGCATAGCCTACATAGCCAAAATGGCTGAATCGGGAATTCGATATTCGGTAACACCTCCTGAATATATACACACCTTGGTTGAATTGAAGGGAATCTTTCGATTGCTTTGATTCAGTAAAATTATTCAACCAAGTAGGCTCACAAAACATATTAGAACATTTTGCAGAAAATCTCAAGACCCCCAGATCAAAATGTCAGGTATTAAAAAAAAATCCATTTGTTAAAATTTTTGACCGGATCAGAACAAATATCTGGCTGTGACTTTGTTTATATGTCAAAGGTTTCAGTAAGTTTGTCTTTTTCCTCTAATAAACAGTAAGCTCCCGAGAAAGTATTCAAGATTCTGAGTTAACAGGTTTTTAGTCTATTCCTCGTTTTCAGTCAACAACTTTCATGTCCAGAAGAAACATTGAAACCCTATCTGAGAGTAGACGAGTTCCGTCTTCGATCTACGACGCTCAGTTGTTCGAATGGGACCCTGGCTGAACGCAAGATAGGCTGCATTTGAGTTGTTGTTGTCGTTTGACAACATAGTCAGTCCAGTGTTGATGCTAACAGACGTGCTGCTCGCTAATGGGAATTTTATTTTAGCACTCGACGAGACACTCTCAGCGCTTATCGAGCACTGTCGATGTCCCTGCCTATCTAATACCTTTAATGTACCAACTATTTTTGCAGCCAGCCGGTCAGAGCGCTCAGTACAGGTTTTCCCGGTAGTTAGAAAGTGAAAGTGAACTAAGATGTTGAACGAGAATCGCGCATCTGAAGTGCAGCGGATGCGGTGAACGAAAAAAATTGAATGAATCAGTCAACGTGGATTTCATGAAAAGTAATTGATTTTCAATATACAGCTTTTCATAACTGCCGCTATTCGCAAGACTGGCCCATATGCATTTTCGTCATTTTTCAGTTCATCTCAAAAATCGTTCAAATACAGATAGTTCTTCAATTAGAGACTAAAAACTTTCAAAACTTTGTTTTCAACATATATGAAAAAATACCAAGTCATATCTGTCTCATATGAAATATACCCGCAAAGCTGTCCCATATGTCTATTTGTATAGAATGCTTCAAAATTGCTCCTCTAATTTACGTTAATTTTACAAATATTCGTACAATGTGTGTGACAAAATAAGCATTCATTGAAATTGCGAAAGTTAGACTAGATAAAACAGTACAGTAAAGTCAAAAATAAAGGTTCCCAAAATTTTTACAAGCTAAGTTTAGCCTAATGGGTACATTCCACCAACAGATTTTTTTTTTTAATTTCGCATGAGACTTATTGAATTGATCGTTGTAAAACATGGAAAATAGTCAGCTACAAAGCCATATTTTCGAGGTTTTGGTCATGTTGTTACTTGCTGCTTGGACTTTCATAAAATCTATGGACCAAAATACGCATACCTGGTAGCACACCCTTAAGTCAAACTGAATTGATTTTTCTCATAAAATATTTGCAGCCAAGATGCTTTGCTGCTTCTGATTCAGCATTGATATAATTTTTAGGTATTTACCTGTAATCTAAAAAGATAATCGAACGAAAAATTATCCAAAAGATAGGTACAGGTTGTTTAATTCATGGAACGTTGTTGTTCATTTTATTTAGACCTACTCAATTCTTACAATAAACTTACGTTATTTTTATCTAAAAATGTCATAAACATTATTTTAAACTTATTTTCATCAGTAAACAACAAGTAAAGTGAATAACATAGCGCAGATAGAGAGAATCAAAGGATCAACTGACAAAATAAAAGCCAAATATGGGACATCATTTAATACGCATGCGAAATATACTCGCAAGGCTGTCCCGTCCCATCATTATTTTCTTCTCTGCATCAACAAATTGCAAAGGAAAAAAATATTGGATGAAATTCCACAACAATTATCTTAATATCTCTGAAGAAAGAAATGGAACAAGTAAAGTTTCAACCGAGAAATCCACGAAAGTTTATAAAAATCTTCAAAGCCGTTTTCCTTGTTTGGTTTTTTTTTTGCATATGGGGAAGACTTGCCGGCAGCGGCGGATAACCTTTCACACAAAAATATGAGACATATTTATCTGATTCTCACCAGACCCGTAAGAAGGATTTCTCCATGAGAAGGGGGGTTTTCTAAATTACAATTTGGCTAGAAATAATAAGAGCAACTGCAACGGTGCAGGCGTAAATATTGGTTTCAGGTATACCAGTTTGAGCACAATTTTAAATTTTGGAATCGGCTGAAACACGCACTGCCAACCCAGTGTGATAGCAAATCTCAAACGGATTTTTTAGTCAGAAATTTAACGAATTTTTTTTATAAGAATCATTTCAGTTTTGAGTCTAGTCAATTTATATTTAAACCGTTGAATTTCGTTATAATAAATATTGCCTATGCAGCCGCTATCCGAAGTTTTCGTGCTAACGATCAGCAACCTTGCAAACCAGCGATGATCAAAAATGTCATATGAGGCCCTTGGAGCCATAAGTGCATAAAAGCTGATTTCGAAAAAACACTTTAAGTTCGTAATGTTCCAATAAATTCCATAGATTTTTTTATTATTCTTTCAATGAATTTGATCTTCTTAAATAAAAATAAATCATTTAACATCGTTTTTTAAGAAATACAACGTTTATTTGACGTTAATTGAGGTGACATATGATTTTTAATTTTTGCACTTATACCCCTTTGGCTCCAAACACACCACTTTGCCACCTAATAAATTCACTTATACCCCTTTGCCACCAAATAAATTCACTTATACCCCTTTGCCACCAACAAATTTCCATTTTCAGGTGATTTTGTCTTGTTGATAATATCAACTTGATATGATTCAGAAAACATAGGGATTTAATAAAATGAAAGTCAAATAATTTACTAACAGATTCATTTTATACTGTTATGATAGGAAATGGTATAGTTAATCGAGAGATTTTATGTCTAAAGATCAACCTTGTCTTGTCAGTTAGATGTAGTAAATCTCTTCAAACTACAATTTTTCATCAGGATTTTTATAAGAATATATCGTGAAAAGTATTTCTCTATGAATTTGCATGTATGCATTATGAGATGATGTTTAACAATACATTTACGACTAGCACTTCAACGTAAACCCAATCATCTCATACAAATACACATTTGTGCATACTCAAAATAATTATGACCAGAAACTAGGAACTTGGAATACATTAATTGGAGTTAGAAAAGAAAAAATACAAAATTTTATAATGTTTTGTTCGCTAGAATTATCACTATATCCTAAACTGTTGATGATAAATTTTTAAACATGATTTACTTTTCAAATGCAAATTAAATTCCACTTTTTTTTTAAAATTTTCTGTCTCGATTATAAAACATTTCTTACTGGAAATGACATTTGCGTCGGTGGCAAAGGGGTATAAGTAAATTACTTGGAGGCAAAGGGGTATAAGTGCTGCACTTCTACCCCTTTCGCTCCAAACAAAAAGTAATTTTCAGTTAGCAGGATTTTTTCAACGTGATCAAAACATATAACAATAAAATAGCATATGATGTTTGACAGTCAAGGATTCGTTCTAGATGGTTATCTCGATTTTTTCCATTTTGTCACTTATACCCCTTTGGCTCCAAGGGCCTCATATAAAGTCTGATAACTGTATGAACTTTGCAATCGGCCAACCTTTCTGCTGTACTAGTTCAAAAATTTGGAAGATGTTTGCTAGATGTCTGGTCACCATGAAATGTCGCCAATGAATGTCGCTGCCGCTGAAATGGACTCCGGTTTGGAGAATCAGTGACAAATATTGGATAAAATTGTTATCAACTTTGTGCAGAGATTAATCAGCGTTAATCAGCGTAATTTACGTTTGTTAGGTACTTGAAGTTTTTATAGATGGATAGAAGGTTAGTTGAAATGAAAGATGGTGAAAATGAGCGGGTAGGGTTCGCACTGCAAGTTTTTCCGCTTGTAGGCAAGGTCGCCGAAATCACAGAAAAATCTATAATTTCACAGAATTTTGAGTCAATTTTTATCATAGAATCTGTGTCACAGAACTCAGAATTTTAGAAATCTATACAAATTTCACAGAATTTTAAAACTTTGGAAGTTTTTCAAGATTTATTTTTGTATTCCCATATAAATTTTGGATATTATGCAGAGGTGCAAAGAGATCCCTTTACGCTACATGCAGTGCCGATTCTTACAGCCCGACGTCAGCCACCCGGTAAATTTGAATCGGCCCCAGTAAGTGCGTCCTCTCAGAAATCGACAGAGCATGCAAAAAATTGAGAGTTGAGTCACCGAACTTAGAATAAAACGGTTAACTTCGGCGACACTCCAAGAACGCAAATATTTTCATTCGGTTTGTCCTTCCGAGATACCTAGAGGCAACAAATACGAATGCGTACATGCGAAATCAGTTTGAATCGTACACTCGTACGGTGTGGTCGACTTTTGTCCCCGTGTCCCGTGTGTGCTTTCAATCGTAGCTGTCGACCTCTCAGGCAGGCGAACACGCGTCTCGAAGGGAAACATACAAACACGATTCGGATTGTGTTCGTGTGTTTCTCTGGAGGGCGTGTCTTAGCTTAATTCGTGGCACTAACCCAAGGCACGCGTATGGTGTGTTCCTCTCTAACGATGTGATGATGCAAAATCGCCAGAGAGATCGTTACGATCCCTCTGGCGATTTGAGTTACCTCTCTGCCGATTCAAATTTACCGGGTATTTGCGTTCTTGGAGTGTCGCCGAAGTTAACCGTTTTATTCTAAGTTCGGTGACTCAACTCTCAATTTTTTGCATGCTCTGTCGATTTCTGAGAGGACGCACTTACTGGGCACGAAAGAATCATCTTGCAAAGTTGCAAACTGATTCTTTCTCCCTTACGTACAGAACGTCGAACGTGTCTGCAAGTAAAAGTCAACCGCGCGATGACTGCACGTTCCGAAAATTTCAAACGTGGTAGATTTGGTGAGCGACAGAAAGAGAGCTAAAGAATTTGTTTCTCCCGCGGCTACGTGAGGGGTGCGAGATTTGTACACCAACCTGCTGAAAACGTGGGCCAAACTGGTTGAAATCTGGCAACTTTCAGTAAATTCGAAAAACGTTGCTACAAACTTTCAAAACACTACATAAAAAGTATGTCAATCGAAGGAGAAGATTTTAATGAATCTCTAAGTATATAAAAAGTGGCCAATTTGAGTTCAAATTTTAAAGAAATCACGCTATCAAAATTCCGTAAACTCACCGACACGAGGGGGAGTTTGAAAAATGACAAAAAAGATGTGAGTTTCATTACCATATACTGAACAACTGAGATTTTTTAGGAACCAACTATGTTCTACGAAAATAATAACAAAGTTAACGAAAAAAAACTAAAATTTGAACGTAGAGAATCGGCCCATTGGTAAGCGAGATACAGCAATGCAAAGCCAAAAATGGGGTGACTTTTTTGAAGTAAGAATTTTTTCTACCGGAAGTTCCGGGAAAGCGGCCAAAACTTCCTCTGGACCACCAAAGACTTATACATCCATGGATAGATTTATTCTTGACAATTCCAAATTTTATAAAATCAGCGCAATATTTGGAACCTATCACAAGTTATAAGCATTCTAAAAAGAGCTCTTTTTCGGGACTTTTTTCATTCAGAATCAGCTCCTGGTGATCTCGTAAAATATTTCGACTTATTTTTTCAATATTAAGAAACAAGAATAAATTATCTATACAATGAATTAAAATTCATCGAAATCGGTCAATATTTGCGGCCAGGAGAACTTACGCAAACTCTCGGGTCATATAGACCCGAACAGCCTAATTACGGATTTTTTTTTGAGGGAGCACTTCCGGTGGGCACAGGAAGTTGCCTGGTACTAGAGATTGTGTATTTTGTAATTCCCCAGGGAGGTTTTTAAAATCAAATTGTTGCGATTTTTTCTCGAAGAGTTATGATTATTTTAATGTGCGCGGTCAATATGACCCGAACGACTTTGGAAGGTTAAATGTGAAGTTGAGCATTTAGAAGTACAAAAATCCCAAAATATAATTGAGGCTTAAATTGATTTCTTGAAGAAATTTTTATATCAGCATCACATCTCAATCGATATAAATTTTTTTATATAATCAAAGAGATTAGTGACAAAGTAAAGGATATTTGGTTTTTGATTTTTATTTTTTGCTGTTTTTGTTGACTATTGTGTGCAGTAAACACCTTTCACATTGCTACATACATACTTGTTCAAGTGTTAAATTAGTATTTGATGAATGAATTTTGAAGTTAAAATGATTGGTTTCAATTTCTGGAGTTTTTTCGTAACATTTCTTTGGTAGGGTTTTTGAGTGTCAAGATTTGAGTTTCAATACAAAATGTTTATTGAGTTGCAAATCTAAATTTCGTCGTGAACGTCATACAGTGTCGTTAAATGAATTGTCTTAAGCCTAGGGTGATATATGACTAAATTCTGCCGGAGTCGAGCCAATTTTCTGACATGTTTAATACCACTCATAGTTACACACCTTTGGGGATCTAGTAATAACCTACTATTGGAAATTCTTTTCTTAAATAAAAAAAAAATACTTGGAAAAATTCTCCATGTGGGATGGATAAACCCCTTCGCAAGGCCTTGATTTTTACCGTAAAATAACTGTCGTATATGTATGTGAATGTTTCAGAATTGAACTATAAAATGAACTGTCGGTGGTAATTATTTTGATTTTTAGTTCAAATTTGGGTTTACCTATTTTGTTGTTTGAGTTTCGGAGTATAATTACATACCTGAAATGAAAATAAGAGAAAAAAAAACTGTCATAAATATATTTAGAGTAGTAGGTACAACTTTGGAATTGTGTTGTGTTGTGTTATATAGCTCAATTTTTGTTATTACCGTAAAACGGGGTAACTTTGATCACCGGGGTATCTTTGACCAACGATACATTTTTCCACATTATCATCAATAACTCAGTCTATAGTTTGAATTTTTGAAAACTGTTTTCTACGTTTGAAAGCCTAAATGTTCAGTATAAAATAGGCATAATTGGCTTTGTATTTGATTTTTTTTCCTGTGAGAAAAAAATGTAATTTTAAAATCTTAAAATATCGATTTTTTTCAAGGCTCGCAAACAAACAGCTCTCCTGATGATACCAAAAAGCATTTAGAAGCAAACGGGCTGTTGAATGTGAAAGAACAACTTTTTTCTTTGTATGTGTATAGTTGTAGTGCTATTTTTATAGTCATTTACTGATAATTTTTTTATTTTAAAAATATAAGGACAGAGTAAGCCCGTATTGGAAAAATTGATAGGAACCCTATCAAATGGTTAACTTTAAAGAAAAAATGAAAACGGAAATAGTGGGAGGGCCTTGGAGAATGTGTGAATGTAAAATTTCATTTGTATTTTGAAGCTAAAACTATTTAGCAATTGTTATAAATTTTGCCCTTAAATGTATGCAGCATCATTGTTCTTTTTTCGATTATAAATGTTTTTAAACATTGTTAAAAAACAATGTAAAATTGAAAAGCTAGCATTTGTAAATATTATGAAGGTGTTTTGTATCCTTTATGATCAAGAAAACTCGATAAAATCGTCAAAATAGAGACTGATCAATGTTAGCCAAAAGAATCCAATTCTGAAAAGAGACTAAATCGATTTTTAAATCAAATTTAAAGTAGTCTAATAAATTTCTGAAACCCTGTTTTACGTTCATAGAAGTCCAGTACTGGTTTTAAAAATATGAAACATGCCACATTCCCCTTAACAGAAATAATAATCGAAAAATATTGAAAAAAGTGATCAATTTTACCCCGGATTACGGTATCAGTTTTATACCTCAGTTTTAGTCAACGTATGTTGCAAAAATGAGTCCTGTGGAACTGATTCCTCTTTACTATAGCTATCGATCTGATTCGCCAAGTGTTGGTAATGACTGACATTCACTCATCTAATTCTGCTTAGTAGGAAATGCGTAGAGAACTGTGTGTGAGCTGTGTGTAGATCTATCAAACGTTCGACGATCTCGTTGATCAATTGTTCCGATTTAATCCAGAACAAGTTTATCGTCCCATGTCAACTTATAAAATGTCGACAAATGATAGGATTGATGCGTGTGGGTAGATAGTTTTATTACATAACCACTATAGCTGCTGACGTTAAATGGATGGAAGCCAATATCATTCATGAATCACACTACTACGGATCATCTGGTTTTCATTCTCATGAACAAGTTTTATACTCCGGATAGCGATGAAAGATTTATAAATCCATTCCCAGGTTTCAGTGGCTAAAACTTTCTGAAGATACGTACATAGTTGTTTGTGACTACAAACAGAACCACTTTTCATTATGATTTTCAAAGTTCAAGGTTAAAATTCTTGAATTCCAATCATAAATAATTTTACATGATACTCCATAAAGTTTTTTGTTAATTGAATCTCCGTCACAACAACAAATCGATGTTTGTTTTTATGTGATTCGCTTCAGTCCAGCTGCACTGCTGCCAGCTGTGATTTTTACGAACAGAGTGAGCTCAAGTGTAAACAAAGTGAGCATATTTATTAGGTTTTTCAAACAGTTATTTCAATAGTTTAAAAAGGTTTTTTTGGTCCGTTTTTTCTACAAGTTTGTTGTTCAACGTAAGTAGATTCAAATTTCGTATAGTTTCTAAAAATTTATACTACTATCTAGTTACAGATGCTTAAAATAAAATGCATGTTTAATTCATCGCTTTATGGAACCCCACAAAAAACATTATTTTATGATGAATTTTTGCTTTAACCCTCCCCGTTTTTTTTTTCACTAAAAGTTAAAAGAGATATAACTAGTTGCAAAATGATTTTTGGTAGAATTTTGAAATTCGAAACTACCAAATTTTTTAACATATAAAAATCACTGATTTCATTGACCAAAACATGCATATGAGCACAAAACTAATTCTCTAGCGGAACCGCTTTAATCGTTCTGGAATGTACATAAAGGTCAAATGACCTAGGTGTATTCTAATTTATTTACTTTAACAGTTTTGCAGCAGCCAAAAATTTTAAATAAAATGTTTTTAAGCTCAAAGATGTAGTTCGAGTAAGCAAATAATGACTATATGCGAATGGAAGGCTACAGTTTGTGTTGTCCATTCAACTAAGTTCATTCGGTTACAATTTGGTTATTTTAATAACGTAAAAATGATCTTATTTCCGAACACTTAAAAAGTTTTGAAAAAGTTAAAATAGTTATCAGGAATGAATAGATAAAAGTTCAGTAATTAAATATACAATTATTTAAGAACGATGCTTCATCACATCCGATAATCAATTTCATATGGCCTCACAATATGTTTGGCAAAAAAAATATGAAAAAAAACAAACGATCGGTTCAATATTCAATTACTTTTAAAACGAGATTCTTTTTAAATTTTACATCAAGTACAAATAACTAGCATGTCTAAGATTGGTTGATATTATGGTTTTAAAATTATTTAATTAGACATGAAAAGTACATTTTTTGAGTGAAGCATTTAGTTTAATATAAAAATAATAATAAATTTTGTATAATGAATGCTGATTTTTGTATTAATTTACTTACCTTTGTGCTTATTTTCAACTGAATCAATCCAAAAATAACAAAGAAAACCTAAAAAAAATAATCAATTTTCAAGCCGATTTACGATACCTTGACGGCTTAACACAACCAAAACTAGCTTATATATGATTATTCAACTATTTTTTCTGAATATAAAGTTGAAAAAAATTGAAAACTGATAATTTTTTATTTATAAATTCACTTTTTAAAAAAGCTTGTTTTCTAATACCATTTGAAAGCACTGACTTCAATCACATAATACTCACCTTGAGAATACGTTTTAAAAAACAAAAAAAGCAAAAAAAGAATCTTGAATAGTTTTCCGAACTTTTCCTTTCACCAGTTTTTGTGAAAATTCTTCAGGTGTTTCAAAATTTTACGTTAAAAAATGTTGTTTCCATGCATCATTTGTTTACATTTTCCTTCACTCTGTTCAGCTGTCAAAATCGCCCGACCCCCATTTTACGACCCACAAAACGGTTCATATATGTAGATATGTGTATACTAGGGTATGTGATGTTTAAAATGATCAGTTCAGTCAAGATTTGCTGAAACACATTTTATATTGACTAAGGCAAATAAATAATCATAAGCACTGATAGCTCAATCTTTGATGTTATTATTTAAATAAAGTACAAATCAAAAGTATTCAATGATCATACAATTACAGAAAACACTTACCGGCCGTTTCCGGTCAGGGTTAAATCTGTTATGGGCCTAGGTGCAATTTACATAGACGCATCATAAAAAAGTGACTACAAATTCATTAACGATATGGGGTGGAGAACAATGGTCTTACGCATAGTATAAGTAGGTAGGTAGTCGGCTGCGTTTTGCGCCTCATCGATTATTGTTCTCTCAGAGCCGCTTTATTAGGAACGTTGGAGGCGCCCATTGAAAAGAAAAAAAAAAACAACGAACTCCCACGTTTATCGCACATTTCAGCAGCTTTACCTACGAATGGATCTGATAAATATGAGCATCATATTTATCTACACAGCAAAAAAAGTGTTGTGATTTTACATCGAAAAAGTGCACATAACCTGAGTCGCAAATGGTACCTAATATTACATCATTTTGATGTTCAAGAAAATATACAATGAATGTATCGTAGTAGACAAATTCGAGCGCGCAAATTATGTACCGACAACTTTTGAAGAAATCGTAAGCCGTTTTCATTTGAGGTTTTCATTTTAATAATTTTACTTTCGCTTGATAACTGTTTCAATTTTTAAAATTAAAATTTAAGAACTAAAATTTTGGTTGATCCTTACATGTAGGATAATCAGATTAAAATTGCGATTCAATTTTTCTAAAAATTTATTTACAAATTTGGTCTTAAGTCAATTTTTATTTAAAATCACTTTCCTTACTAAATTATCAATTATCTAAATTTTCTGTTTAAGTTTGTTCCTATCGTTGAAGAGGTCCTCCATTTTCTGGTTGTACGGATACGAAGCACATTTTTGAGCAATCCGACTTAAATTTTAAGAATTAATGCGCTTGCAACAACCAAATCCAGACAGTTGCACGGGGCAGAATCTACTAAATTTCTAGATCCTTGACAGCTTTTCCACAGAAGGATCTGGATTCCTGACAATAATCATCACGCTGAAACGTTACAGCGATATTCCTCATTCGGCCAACTTGGCCAATTCCTTCCTTATAAATGGATGTCCCTTGGATAACCATGGCACTAGGTGATTGCAAACCTTAACACTGCATTTCTGTAACAATTTAAAGAAAAAGTTCATAGAGATGGTGAAAGAATGGAAAAAATATTCACCTTCACATCCAGTTGTTTCAAGTCTCCGGATCATTTTGTTTGACTGATACATTCAAGCGCAATTTCCTGCAAAATGACAAATAATGGAAAAAAAATTGGGATGAATAGTTTTGCTATGAGTTTTAAAGTTAATTGGTATGACTTACCAAGAGAACAAATCCTTCTGAGCTCCACAATCTTCTTCTCACTTTTTGATATGAAAATTTGTTTTAACGTCAAATATGATAAACATTGGCTACTTGATGTGATACTATATATTAGGTAGTGATATTACACTATGTGACCTGTTCAAGTTGTGTACATAAAATCGATGTGATAATAAAACAAAAATCAAAAATTTTGCATTTATTGGCTTACATCCTCAAAAATTACATCGGCCATCGTTACATTTTTTTTTGCTGTGTAGCTATAGGTGCATCGTTTGTTTTTTTTTGTCTACAGTGTACACCTATGATACGTACTTAGAAGCTATTCAACGTTACTCACACAGTGCAATTTAAAACGGGTTTTTTTAACTAACTTTTAAGGGGAAAGGAACTCTTGAATTTCTTACAAAATTTAACTACCAAGTTCAGAGAAAAGTACTTCGAAAAGCTTATTGAAAACATAAAGGTATTTGCATATTTGCATCAGAAGTTGTTTTAATATGCGAGGGTGTTTTGCATATAAAAACAACTTCTGAGAAGCGATTTTTAATGCGTCCAAGCTAATACACTGTTTTCAACTTTCATTTTAGTAAGATTACTTCCATTTGATATTTTTTAAGTTGATTTGTTTTGGATACTTCATCCTAGAACTTATGTTAAAGATATGAAGTCAGTTATTTAAGCCACAAAAATTAGTGACTTGAATATATTTCGTTCAAAAATATATCGCTTTTATTGTCCATTATAACTTAAATTACCACTTGAAAGTAATGCAAAGTTCCTCAGAAACGTTAAAAAAGCCATCAAGAAAATAAAAAAAAACATCTTCTTCTCGTTGCGTTCTTTTTTATCCAACCTACATCTTATACCAGAGTACTTTACACCATCTCAGAGCTTTTTGGTACAATATAGCACTGGCTCCACTAATTGGATTATCTCAAATTGATGCTGGTTGAAGGCATTGTCTTCTAAAGCTTTTTAAAACTGTTGTAAAATTAATATAATCTGCTGGTAGATAGACAACCATTTTACCACTTACATGCATCAAAACGAGATATCCAGCATCAACAAGATGAAGTACCAAGTAGGTATCTACACCCAAGACGATAGTGTTGTCACAATAGAGACAAATTAATTATGATTTAAACCGCCTCAGCCTCAGCCCGGCATTGTTCGCGGTGTGCGCCACATTCCATCATAATCATTAGCATCGGCCATTTTTTGCAGTTTCCCGCGCAAATTTGTTCACGCTCCGGGGAGACGCCCTCGCGCACGTGGTAGTTTTTTCTAGGTTTTGTGTAGATGATTTGGCTGATTTTTTCCGTCCGCGTATGACTACGAACACATGTTTGCGTCAAACTGGTGAATGGTAAACATTATGATGTTCCGAATCATGAATATAGCCAAGCCCATAAGAACCTGACACACCATTCCAATTACATCGTCCGATCGTCGAAATGAACATTCGAGCCCTGGCGTGTGAAAACTTGTATGACATTAAACATATTCAATTTGAACGTTCACTTGATACAAACCAGGTTGCAGTTTTTGGAAGATTCTGCCACTGACGGACTCCCTAACTGACTGAAACGATGTTGACCTTCATCGGCTGGATATTTTCTTCTGATGTCGTCAGTGGATAAAAATAAAAAAGCCTCACCAGAATGAGCTGGGATTCCGGGGAACGGGTTTCCAGTTTTCGAATTTGGTAAAAGGAAGGCTAACTGTTAATGTTTTTTTGAAAGGATTGTTGTGATGCATGCTGCTATCGAAAGACGGGTTTCGTTCTGTCACGAAGATTCTGTGAAGGGGTAGAAAGTAATGGCACAAATGAATCTGTTGACAACTGGGAGCACTGCAGGAGGTGCACTTTGCGACGAGGATCGTCGCTGTCAATCAAGTGACGTTTAGCTGTTGGGCGGTTTTCGGATCGTCTTTTCTGCTGAATCATCGGTACCAGAAGCATCAACGAGAGCATCGACGAGAGTTATAAAAAGTTAAAATTCTAAAAGTTATTATTACTATAGTTTCCAAAGTTTATTCTATCAAAGTAAAAGTTTATCGCATTGTATCTAGTTCCAAACTTTGTACCAACATTATAGGATACACATGCAGGTTTGTCTTTCCTATTTAGTAACATTTTGCGTTTACCTAACCTTGAAATGCTTAACAGGGATAACAATCAAGAGGAACTATAACTTGTTCAAGCGTGGTAAAACTATACCGGATTTACTGATTCTGTAAGTTCAATTAATTATATATTCCTAATGCACAATCTAAAATACAAATTTTTGCAGTTTAAAGCTGCTCAGCATCTGCTATTGAAAATCAGTTTTTTCATATCCACCACGTCCGGAACAATTCTTTAAAAGAATCATGGAAAATAACCATGAAAGCGGCCAACTTGGAACGCCACAACCGGAGGAAACGGATTTCCTGTGCCCAGGATGCGATCTTCCGAATTCGGCCAGCAATATGGTGCAGTGTGACACGTGTCAAGCTTGGTGGCACCAAACATGTGCCGGTGTAACGGAGTCCGTCGAGAAGCGACCGTGGAGCTGCAAATTTTGTGTTCCGGTTCAGAACACACGAGCTCCCAGCACGTCCAGTTCCAAGGCTCGTCGTCGCGACCTCCAATTGCAGCAGCTAGAGGCAAAGCGCGCACTGGAGAGTCAAGCAAGGAAGTTGAAACTGCAGGCCAAGTTAGAGGAACTTGATGCAGAAAAAATTTATGTTGATGAACGGTTCAATCTACTCCAGGAACAAATGGATTCCGATGACAGCGAGGTAAGCGGTTTCGAAATAGATCCGGATGAGTCGCAGGTTCAAAGCTGGTTGGAATCAACACCCGAATCGGAAGGTGCAGCAAGCGAGCTCGTTCTTTCGGAAACTTCGCGCAATCAAGGTGACCAGCAGCAGCCCCATACGAGCAGCACAGTCACACTCACCACTTCCGATCGACAACGACGATACACCGGTGCGTTTCCCCGCAGTAATACTGGCGCACAGGAAAGCTCTAGCTCCCGTAACCTATGGAGCAAATCACACGCTTGGTCGATCATGGGCGTGCACCAGTGGGAGTCGGTTATGCTACAGCAAGGCGTTCTTCGAATGCAGGATCCGAAATCGCGCGCCAGCATCGCGAATCCAGGTACCGAGGCCACAGAATCCAATTCTAGAAGGCAAGGAGTGGAAAAGCAGCCAACAACAGAACCAGCTAGTTATCGGCGAGCATCGCTACCGGATCGACATTTTCCGATCCCACATTTGGTGGACAATTCGTCTGGGTCTCAACCGGGACCATCCAAGGAACATCCCCCGAATCATCAATCAACCAAATCGAAGGTTCAGCTAAATTCGACACCAAAGTTGAATGCCGGAGGCGGTTTTCGAGGTCCAAGTGGTGCACAGCCGAAGGGTGGCAATATCGGGACGAGGAACCAGGCGTCGTTGGGAGGTACTAGAGAGCCTTCGTTCAGCCGCCCAATGTCGGCGAACCGTAACAGCCATCCTCCCCCTCTCAACCCCCTCCAGCAAACACAAGGTAGGAACATTCCACTTAATACTTTGCCCAGACCAATAAATGATTATAATGCCCATGTTAATGACCACCTCGAACCATATATTAAGCAACTCGGTCTTGGACCTAATGAGCTGCCAGTTGTTGCAAATGTTATGACCTCGTATCAACCATCCCCCTCGCAACTAGCCACACGCCAGGTCATGAACCGACCTTTGCCAGAATTCTCCGGTAACCCGGCCGACTGGCCGTTATTTATTAGCATTTTTACAAATACTACCCTGGCGTGCGGTTTTAACCCAGCTGAGAATCTCGATCGTTTGCAGCGCTCTTTGAAAGGCGTAGCTTTAGAAGCCGTGCGCAGTAAACTTCTACTTCCCGAGTCTGTGCCTCAAATTATAGACACTCTGCGTTCTTTATTCGGCCGACCAGAGCTTCTTATTGATTCCCTGTTGAAAAAGGTCAGATCCCTTCCCGCTCCTAAAGCAGACAAGTTAGAAACACTGATGGAGTTCGGTATAGCGGTGCAAAGCCTGTGCGACCATTTAGTAGCCGCGAATCAACGCGCACATTTGTCGAATCCCACGTTAATGTCTGAGCTTGTCGGTCGTCTTCCCACGCAGCAGCAACTCGAGTGGTCTGACTTTAGTGTTGAGTTCAGTGAAGTGAACATGGAAATCTTCGGTGTGTTCATGGCCAAGTTGGTGAAGACTGCTAGTAGAGTGACTCGTTACAGTGGGTCTCAGGTGAAGGAGGAGAAGTACAAGCCCAAGCGGGGTGCAGTGAATACACACACCGAGACTCCCAGAGATATTCCCAAGAATATGCCCGATAAGAAGAAGTGTCCCGCCTGTTCTCGAGATCACCGGTTGCGGGACTGCAGCAAATTCAAGTCATTCGATGTGGACGGAAGGTGGCATTTTGTTCAACAATACAACATCTGCAGGATCTGTCTGTTCCCACATGGAAGAAGATCTTGCCGAAGCAGTAGTCGCTGTGGAGTCAATGCATGTACCAATCGACATCATCCATTGCTTCATTCAACCAAACCAGTAGCAGCTAGTGGTACTCAAGATAATTCGCCATCACATCCAGTCGCAAGCGGAAATTTCTCTCATAGTGCTTCAGAGGTTCCGTTTCTGTTCCGCATTCTACCTATTACGGTTCACGGCAATGGCAATTCGAAGGAGGTGTTCTCATTCATCGACGAAGGTTCTGCGCTTACGTTGGTGGAGGAAGCGTTGGTGAAAGAGCTTGGCATTGAAGGTACCCCGCGAGAACTGTGTCTACAATGGACTGGTAAAGTATCACGAACAGAACGAGAATCGAAGGTGATTGATCTGCAAGTTTCGAGCGTGACGGGATTGAAGGCAACTCTGAAAGAGACAAGGACTGTAAAGAAGTTGGGCCTCACAAGTCAGTCACTGAATTTCGAAAGATTAACAACGCAATATTCCCATCTCAAGGGACTTCCGGTCAGGAGCTACAGCAATGCTACTCCGCGCGTTCTGATCGGGGTCAACAACATCCATCTCACTGTTCCGCTGAAAATCAAAGAAGGCCTATTTCATGAACCAAAGGCTACCAAAACCAGGATGGGTTGGTGTGTGTACGGAGGCGTTTCAACGGGTAGATCTACTCCATTACTGAACTATCATGCTTGTAGTTGCACTAGTGATGAAACCTTGCACAACATAGTCCGCGATTACTTTTCGTTGGAAGAAGCTGGTGTTTACCCTTCTGTTCAGATAGAGTCCGAAGCTGATAAGCGAGCACGAAGAATTATGCAAGATACGTCCTCCAGAGTAGGGGATAGATTCCAAACTGGGCTATTATGGCGATGCGATGACTTCGAACTTCCAGATTCATATCCGATGGCAGTCAAACGGCTAGAGTGTTTGGAGCGGAAACTAAATCGACACCCACAGTTACGGGAAAACGTTATCCAGCAGCTCAAGAACTACCAAGCCAAGGGATACGCTCATAGAGCCACAGAAGAAGAACTCCTGAACTCCGATCCGCGACGTGTGTGGTACTTACCGCTCGGAGTTGTTACCAATCCTAAAAAGCCATCAAAAGTACGTCTTATCTGGGATGCGTCTGCTACCGTTGATCAAATATCGCTGAATAAAATGCTGCTTAAAGGACCTGATGAGTTAACAACGTTGCCTCATGTGCTTTTCCGTTTCCGTCAGTTCCCAGTCGCCGTTTGTGCGGACATAGCCGAGATGTTCCACCAAATACAAATAATCCAAGCTGATCGTCAATCGCAGAGATTTCTCTGGCGTACAGACCCTCAAGAACCCCCGGAAGTCTATGTGATGGATGTAGCAACATTTGGTTCCACCTGTTCCCCGGCTACAGCGCAGTATATCAAAAATAGAAACGCGCAAGAGTTTGAGAAGGTCTATCCACGGGCGGTTGAAGCCATAGTTAAGTGTCACTACGTGGATGACTACTTTGACAGTTTCGAGACGGAACTAGAAGCGGCAAAGGTTGCGCCGGAAGTTAAGATGATCCACGCAAAAGGCGGGTTCAATTTACGTGACTGGAGATCTAATAGACCGGAAGTCCTACAACATCTTGATGGTGGAACCACATCACAACCAAAAGATCTGAGCATAGAGAGCTCTCATGGCTTTGAACGTGTTCTCGGCATGCATTGGTTGCCCCAGGAAGATACCTTAAGCTACTCCACAGTTCTACCATCCGAAATTAATGAAGTCATTGCTACGAAAACACCTCCAACAAAGCGACAATTACTACGATGCCTAATGTCCTTTTTCGACCCCCTTGGTCTCTTGGCAGCATTCGTCGTTTACGGGAAAGTCCTTTTGCAAGACGTCTGGCGATGTGGAACATCTTGGGATGAGAAAATCGACGAAAAGTCCTTTGAGAAGTGGCAGAAATGGGTAGAGTATTTTCCGAAGGTCGAAAGCTTGCGTATTCCTCGTTGCTACTTTTCTGAAATCCGAACCAGTCATTATCAGAGTTTGGAACTACACATCTTCGTAGATGCCAGCGAAGACGCCTATGCCGCCGTAGCTTACTTCCGCATTTCGTATCGAGAGGAATTCAAGTGTAACTTAATATCAGCCAAAACTAAAGTAGCGCCGCTCAAACATTGTTCTATTCCTCGTTTGGAGCTGATGGCCGCAGTGCTTGGAACGCGTCTGATGAAGTTCGTGATGGAAGGTCATACAGTAATTCCCCGACGTGTAATATTCTGGTCCGATTCAAGTACCGTTCTTTCGTGGATTCAGTCCGACCACCGGCGATATTCGCAGTTTGTGGCGTGCCGTGTAGGAGAGATATTGTCAACAACCAACATCACCGACTGGCGATGGGTTCCATCGAAGTTAAACATTGCTGACCATGCCACCAAATGGGCCCTTGGGCCACAGCTGCAGGCGGACGATACGTGGTTTAGTGGTCCAGAGTTTCTGCAGAAGACCGAGAGGGAATGGCCTCAACCGAGAAAGCTAACGTCGACGCCAGAAGAGCTTAAGGCCACCTGCGTACATCACGTGCCCGTTGATCTCGAAGTAGTGGTCGCGTTTTCCCGATTTTCAAAGTGGGAGCGGCTGTTACGATCTATGTCATGCGTGTACCGATTCCTGGACCGATACCTGAACGGATTTCCAAATCGCGCCAGGCTGCCGCGTGGACATTTCCCGGGGCCACAAGAAGAGTTGTTAGCAGCAGAAAATGCCTTGTTTCGTATGGTCCAGATGCAGGCCTTCCCAGAAGAAGTAGCTCTACTGAAAGCCAATCAAGATCTTCCAACTAAATGCCAAGCTACTATACCCAAGTCGAGTAAACTCTACAAGTTGACACCGTACCTCGATGAACGTGGCGTACTTCGTATAGACGGACGAGTCGGAGCGGCGAAAAATGTTTCCACCGGTGCTAAGTTTCCGGTAATCCTCGACAAAGATCATCCTGTGACAGAACTAATAGTCCACTATTATCACCAGAAGTACCTACACGCCAATTTCGAAACCGTTGTTAATGAGCTGCGGCAGCATTTCCACATCAGTCAGATCCGCCCAACTGTAAAGAGAGTTATCCGTAAATGTCAGTGGTGCAAGATCTACAAGTCGAAGCCGAAGATTCCCAAGATGGCACCTCTACCCGAGGCAAGGCTTGCCTCCTACGTACGCCCCTTCAGTTTCGTGGGTTTAGATCTCTTTGGCCCGGTGTTGGTGAAAGTGGGAAGAAGTTCGGTCAAGCGGTGGATTGCCCTTTTCACCTGCATGACCATCAGAGCCGTTCACGTAGAAGTGGTCTACACGCTGAGTACAGAATCCTGCATCATGGGTATCCGCAGGTTCATAGGACGACGAGGAGCTCCTATTGAGATCCATTCCGACAACGGGACTAACTTCCGTGGTGCGGACAACATACTGCAGCAACAAATTCTCAAGTTCCACGAAGATATGGCCGCTACGTTTACCAATGCCTCCACGAAATGGGTCTTCATACCTCCCGGAACCCCTCATATGGGGGGTTGCTGGGAACGCATGGTACGATCAGTTAAGACAGCTCTCGAGGCCAGTATTCAAGATGGGAGAAAGTTAGACGATGAAGCCTTGTACACCTTAATCGTCGACGCCGAAGGAATTGTTAACTCGCGGCCGCTTACCTATTTGCCGCTGGAGTCTGAGGCGAATGAAGCGCTAACCCCAAACCATTTTCTTTTGGGTAGCTCTACAGGGGTCAAACAACCGCCGATGAACTTCATCGACTTGGGTCGAACATCGAACCGAACCTGGAATCTTATTCAAAACCAGCTGGACGGATTTTGGCGTCGATGGATCCGGGAATACCTCCCGACTATCACGAAACGTACGAAATGGTTTGGAGAAGTCAAACCGGTTGCAGCAGGAGATTTGGTAGTAGTCGTAAACGAGGGTAGAAGAAATGGTTGGGTTCGAGGTAAGGTCTTAGAGGTCATATTGGGCTCAGATGGTCGAGTTAGGAAAGCGATTATTCAGACGACCAGAGGTCTCAGTCGTCAAGCAGTGTCCAAGTTGGCCGTTTTGGACGTCTTACCTACTTGTAACAAAGGATCTCCCGCTTCTTCGACCTGTGTTACGGGGGGGAGGATGTTGACAACTGGGAGCACTGCAGGAGGTGCACTTTGCGACGAGGATCGTCGCTGTCAATCAAGTGACGTTTAGCTGTTGGGCGGTTTTCGGATCGTCTTTTCTGCTGAATCATCGGTACCAGAAGCATCAACGAGAGCATCGACGAGAGTTATAAAAAGTTAAAATTCTAAAAGTTATTATTACTATAGTTTCCAAAGTTTATTCTATCAAAGTAAAAGTTTATCGCATTGTATCTAGTTCCAAACTTTGTACCAACATTATAGGATACACATGCAGGTTTGTCTTTCCTATTTAGTAACATTTTGCGTTTACCTAACCTTGAAATGCTTAACAGGGATAACAATCAAGAGGAACTATAACTTGTTCAAGCGTGGTAAAACTATACCGGATTTACTGATTCTGTAAGTTCAATTAATTATATATTCCTAATGCACAATCTAAAATACAAATTTTTGCAGTTTAAAGCTGCTCAGCATCTGCTATTGAAAATCAGTTTTTTCATATCCACCACGTCCGGAACAGAATCAATATCCTTTCTATTTTCAATTTTAAAGTGTGTTTAAGTGGTATTATGTGTGCAATTATATTATTCCTTCAATAGCGGAAATGGTGATGTTGTTTCAAAAACCGTGACACATGTGCATAAATCAAGATTGACCTGTATATAAGGCCACACCATAATTTTTTTTGTCACCTCCCTTATCATAAATCTAAAAGCTTGTTCAAACAAAGTATTAGGTTGAAGTAAAAAAAAATCGAATATTCTGGCAGTTACAAAATGAATGCTACTGCCTTTTCCATCCATCTAAGATAATCAAATATTAAAATTTTTCTTTACCATTTATTTGCGTTAGATATTGCAATAAATCGATATTTACCGTAAAATTGACAAAAGAAGATTTTGATATTTGGTCCAGCATTATTATGATTTCAAAGAATTTTATTTTATCAAATACAAAGTCAAAATCACTTCTCTGTAGCGAAAAAAATGATTCTCCAACGAGACAAAACCCTGAAATATCCTTAAAGTTGTAAAATGTACATTTGGTAATTTCTTCTAAATCCTAGGTAGGGCTTTGTAATTCTAAGTGTTCTATATGTAAATGTGACTTACAATTCTTCAGGAAAACGTAATCGTTATCTGGAAAGAAATAGTTTCAATCATATTTAACTTGAAAATCATATAGAGTTTAAACTTTTTCAAAATATTCGAAACAGGATACATCTACAATGTTAAAATCTTCTATAGTGTCAAAAAAGTACATACTAGGTATTATTATTTTTTAAATAAATACTGCACTTTCCCTTTGAAATTTTCATTCTGCTCTCATGCTTGCACAAAGTCGCCATTCAATTAATTCAATTATCTGAATCAGTCAGTATATTTTGTTAAATTTTAGAGGTATTGAGCTAATGAGCAAAAGCTGTTGAAAAAGAAAACACAACAAATATTAAACCCTTCACATATCACGCAAGATGGACATTTTTTCAGTATTTAATGAAATAGTAAATATATACAATAATGTAAAACAATTAAACTTTACAAGTATGCTATCATATACAGGGAGACAATACAGTTCCATTACTTAAAAAAAGGCTTCAAAACCATTACCCTGCTTAGTAAATAACACTAGTTTAAAATTTTTTTGAATCGTTATTGACCGACCGAAATTCAAAAAGATCTCAGTAGAACAATTTTTAGGTTATGCTCCAAATATGAAATTTTTGAAAAATAAAAAAAATTAACTTGTATTTAAATTCGAATATCTCAGACTGGTTAACAATTATTTGAAGTCTCATTTTTGTATATTAAAGGTGATTAAACTCACAATATTTATTTTTGCGTATGATCAACAGTATTGTTAATTTTAAATGAATTTATGATAGAAAAAATGATAAAAAATGCTTTTTATAAGCTAAAATTTGGTTTTATGAACAGTTTAAGACTTGATAGTAAGATTTTAAAAATTTGATTTTCAAGGACCTTTAATGTCAGTTTAAAAAAAAAGGTTTTCAAGTGGTTGTTTATCAGAATCGGATGGAAATTGAAGAAGTTATGAATATTTTACTAAAACAGTTATGATTGCATTTTTGAATGATTCAACGAACCACAGTGTAGATACTAATCTTAATATAGGGAGAATTAAACATGATAAATCTCACTCGCTCCATACTAATATAGATCATTAGCTTATCAGAAGATCGCATGCCAAACTTTAGCAAGATTTGACCATGTGGAAGACTTACTTGAGTTCTGGTTTTTCATAAATAACTTTATTCTTCACTGGCAAGTTGCTTTGTATAAATAATTTTCTTAAAGTCTGAATTGGAACAAATATTTCACTCCATGAATGCCACACGATTAGACTTAAAACGAACGAGTTGTCGTCAATACGCAATGAGTACATTTTACGCATTGCGTACTCGTTGGTAACTTCTTCTGTAAATGTCGTTCTAGCTAGACAGGGGAAGAAGTAGGCGTTGACTTGATTGCATCGCACGCATTGTGTTCGGTTCCAAGAATTTTTTCATAATTTCGTCAGTAGAAATGTTTATGATATTTATTCTTATTATTTTTTTATTTAATTGAGCAGGGAAAAGCCCCCGGGAGTTGGCCTCTCTTGCAGCACCATTCTCCCGAAGGCATAAAACCTCCTCACATTTATTGACCATGTTTGATATCTTTTCAAAACTAACATTATTTACAATCTTTAGAATTCACACTTTCTTTTCAACACTATTTCATTAAATTAGCGGTTCTGCAAATGCGGCATGTGGTGTGTGGTTGTGTGGTGTGGTGGGCGGCTGTGGTGGGCGGCGGTGGCTAGCAGAGAGGGAATATAAAGAAAAGTCGTATTGTGGCGATTAGTGGCAGGTTAGATAATTTTGGGTGAGGAAATTGATTTTTCCAAGGCCCCCAGTAGATTACTCTTTGTTAAGGGGGTCTTAACGAACTAGTTAGCTGCTTAGTTCACAATTCAGTTGTTTTTTTCTCACATCATGCTAGGTAGTTTGCTAGGTTGGTTTTTTTGAGGTATGTTTTGACTGAACGTTTGAAGCTGGCTTTGTTGGTTGTGATTTTCAGATATCCTGGAAGAGCGTTGTACTTCATCTTGCTGAAGTACTCAGGGGACTTTTTCATTTTCTCTGTATTTACTCTTCTGAGCATCAGGTTTCCTCTCGACCTCGTAGGAAATCCTTGATTCTGCTGCTGAATTTGTTGATTGTGGTGGAAGACTGGGTTGTATAGCTGGTGGTGTACTTGAGTAACGCTTTGGAGTTCCCTTAATGCAGCTATTGGTAATACAGATAGTGGAGCTTCGTGGAAAAGATTGTAGGTGGAGAAAAGTCTGGGCCGTTTATAAACAGCTTTTAGGCATCGGTTCTGCATTGTTTGGAGCGGTTTAATATCCTCTTTCCTAGCTGCGCCCCAGATCGAGACCATGTACTGCAGCTTGGATTGCACAAATGCATGATACAGGCACGCTAGTTGTTTGGTCGGTACAAACCTCGAAAGCTTCCACATTATACTGTGAATAGCACTTAGATCTCTTCTAAGATAATCTATGTGTGCGTCCCATCTCAGACGTTCATCGATTCTTTCTATTGCAATTCAAGGGAAGCTTCAAGGCCACCATCTGACGGAACTAGAATTAGATGCATCGTGCCGGAAAACATTGGATGCAGAGTTGTCAAAGGTGTTCACAGTGTTTTCCGAAAGGTTTGGGAGTATTTGTGTTAACCTGGAAAAATAGTGGAAGTAGACAAGTGTTAGGGACGTTGGTAAGTATTGAAGAATATAAAACTTTTACCCGTGCTTATTCGGTCCCCATCACGGTCTCATCCGTTCGCCCAATCTGCCTTCTGAACGGGACGGAACAAAAATCAAAGGTTGGTCCCAAAGCTCAATTATATCAGGAAATAGAGCTAAGTGATATGTTTTTCCATTAGTTATCATATTGAAATATTTCAAACTATGTAGAAGTATTTCAATGAAATCAGAAAATCCGTTCGAATCCGGTTTTCTTTTTTTTTGCAATCTGGCGCGAAAAGACTTTTTTCAAAAGATTTTATGATGGTTTTAAAAACGTTTTTTTCTGTTTTATCAATGTTTCTTTTAAAAACGAGCAATGGCACTATATCCAAGGTCAATTTTCACGTCAAAAGTTCAAAAAATTCAAGCAAAGAATTTAAGTGTTTGGAAACAAACGCCTAAAGTACGCCTAAAATTTTGAATTTCTGTTTAAAATAATCTTATTTCCAAGGGCCGGTATTCAGGAGCACACTACATTTCAGCAAATAAGTTCCCAACGTAAAACAATTTCTTATCATGGAAACGTATGGTACTGTTGTCCACGTTTCTTCCTCCCTGTGTTCCAGTTGTTTTTGTGTCTAATACTTCACAGTGATCCCAGTTAAGTAAAGATGGGTAGTTAATGTACTTCTATTACTATCCGGGATGCTGACAAGCTTTGGCTGTGAATCCATCATAAGCACAAGCAAATGTCGTTCTAGCTAGGCTAGACCCTATCAGTGGCATTTTCAGTTCATCTCCGGTTTACATAATCTGAGATCTTTTCCTACAAAGTGTTCCTTTAGGTAAAGACCTATGAGTTTGGCAGGCGAATTTTCTTTGCCACAAAGCACCAAAAGCGAAAAAATGTCTTTTTACAGATGACAATGGTCGATTTTGCGGAATTCATCAAGCTACAAGCCTACTGAAGCTGTGAATCTATAGAGACCAAAGTGCTCTGTTTTGCACGGCTAAAGTACTTCACGAAGGATCCCTTGCTGATTAGGGTAACGGACTTATTTTGGACCGGGTACAAATTTTGGACCACCTTGCAGCTTTTTTTCCTATTTTTCTCTCATACATCATGTTAATAATTAAAATTTTGAACAAATATAGTAAATTCTTCTCATGATTCTGATCATATCTAAGATTCCATTTAAATAAGCTGATGAGGGATAGAAAATTGAAAATAAAGTTTTGATTTTTCACAGTTGGGTCAAATCAAGCCGATTTCAGGAGGATGTAACGAACCACCTTAACGAATCACCTAACTAAAATAAGACGTAATAGCCACCAACTCTAATTCATATCAGATAGCGCCATCTACCTGTGAAATAAATAGGCTTGAAACGGTTCCAACATCGACCGCTTGGCTCACGGTTCCTCTCCGGTTGTGGAGCAACGGAAAAACTGTTCCTTGATCCCGGTCATTCCCATCCCCACAAGTAAAAGCGAGACAAAATAACAGATCCCTTTGTTGAATCTTCAAAATCATCTTTGTCTAAATCGTACAATGACTCGGCCACTTTTAAAGAGATCGCTAAGTACGACAGTTCGTTTTTTCGGAAGTGTGATATCGCTTAAGATAACGTTACTTAAAAGTAATATTAAGTAACCGGCAAGTGTAAAATTGGAAAAAACAAAAGCAATAGTCCAACGATATTTGCGATTATTAAAATATTCGAGCGTATATTGTAAAGCTGACGAATTGTAAGTAGGCTGAAAAAAAAAATGTATGGAACCAATTATAAAAACCGCGCGTAAATGTATTCGTAGGATTAAAACGGGTAGTTAAAAAAAAAAGGCTACAGGACCGTCGGCAATACGCTAGTCGTGTTGAGTCTAAAAAGGTAAAAAAAACTGTGATTGGTAATCTATAAGGCATAATAACAGCTAAACGTTGACAGGTTACCCACGTCAACGTGGGTCTTTATCCGGGACTGGAAGTCTCGTCCGTCTGCTGTGGGTCGACAGGATTGACGCTGTTTGCTCGGTTGCGGATTGAAGACCCCGAGCTGGGCAGTGACAGTGCCTACCACCAAGAACGTGAACCCGAATACAAACCGCTATTATACGTTTAGGCCCGATCGCCACGGACGACTCGGTTGCGGATTGAATACCCCCGAGTCTTCCTGGACCAGTTCCTGAGAAGGCGACGTGCTGAAAAAGTTTGTGCCCGCATCCACCAGTGTCCGGATTGCTCGGCACTATCGATACAGGCGACTCGGTTGCGGTTTGAATACCTCCGAGTGCTACTGTGCCAGTTCCTGAAAAAAGTCGTCCAGAAGAAGATCGCATCGCCATCCACCAGTGTCGGATTCACTTCAACCTACCAATCACAGGAACCGGAAATAAAACAGGTTAGAATTAATAACAACAAATATTGTACCTCAAACAAACCGCTAGGGATTCAGCTAGGAGCTCCACACACCAAAAAGTTGACATAAAAACTAATTGTTGCCATAACCAAAGTACTGTTTTGGCTCCCGAAATACGCCTGGCGGGTAGGCAATCCTCTAGCGAAGTGAGCTTTTTGACTTCTTTTATATCATCAAATTAGAGTTACTAGAATCGGTTATTTCGTTTCGCACAACTTTTCCCTTTTGATTCATAATTACCCCCTGTGTCTCCCGATTGGGTTCCGTGAGTCCTTAATTCGATTTTTCGAGCCAAACAAATTAGCACCCGCCTTGAGAAAGAGTCTCGGCCGGATTTAAAAACACGTGCCAGCAATCTTCCTTCCAGGAAGTGGCGCCCTTAAATAAGTTGCTGGCATTAGTGGCAAGAAGAAAACGTTACAAACTGGCGGCCAACGTGGGGCCGGGAAAACTATATTGAATCAAACGAACTGAAATGAGTTTTTTTTTTTTTTAGATTATTCTGGAAAGTTATAGTAAGTTTATCGAGTTTTGAAGTGAGATTATTTTTTGGTTTCTTGCGTTGAACTTACGTGAGTTATTTATATTTCAACGTTACGTTATTACCTACTACCTTAGCTTAGATCTAAAAAAAAAAAAAAGTTAGATACATTCCATTCTCTTAAATTTTCAAGTACACACATTATCCAATTGCATAACGTTTTAAAATTTTGGCTCAAGCAATGGAGCAATACCACATAAATGCAAACGACCTTGAAGAAGATGAGCTTAACTATGAGCTACTAATTCGTAATCAGCCCTTGGAAGGCGCAATTGAAAGTCGATACCGAATTTTACGAAATATCTTACGGACAGAAAGTCCTCAAGATGCACTAAACATTCCGCACGTGGGAGTAATGGATGAGTATGAAGATATTCCGTACCAACTCCAACAATTAGGACTAGGCCTTGCTCAAAATCCCACAAAATACATGCGATCAAAACTACTTTCCCGTCTTGTTCACTACCACATGAGAGTTAAACGATATGTTCCACAAGATCCTGTGCAACAAAAAAATGTACAATTATTACTTGATTTAATTTCTCGTTTGACTCGAGAATATTTTCGCATAGATTTTGATGTGGTGGTCCAACAATTGGCGTTAACTTATAGTACAGCGCAAGCTCTTCCTACGATTATCAAACCTAAAATTATAGATGACCGAAAGAATTCGACACCATTTCAAGAAAATCAGTTAGGCAACCGAACCTTTGAATTCTTCGAAGGCACTGGGGAAGGTTCGCAGAAGGCGGCATCGAAAATAATGGTACCTGATCCAGAAGATCCAAAACCTTACACTGGAACGATTCCAAAAAAATTAATTTTTAAATCGATTGTGCACACTCTTAGCGAAGGGAGATGGGCGGAGTTAGGAGTGTCCCGTGAAAATTTAGCTAAACATGCTCCCTTGAAAGTAGAATGGGTTAACGAACATCATCCGTCTAATGTTAAATTGAATCAAACTAAACCCGATCAAATGAAAGTTTCACCAAATACTGGGAGACAGCTCGATGATGATCTAATTGAGATCTCACGAGAACCATCGTTGAGCAGAGCTGGCGATGACCCCAAAGAGAACCTTCAAGATTTAGATTTTTTCAGGCAGGACCCTCCTGTTCCTAGTCCAGTCCCGAAAGTTAGTCCCCTGATGGCTAAGACCAGCTCCAATGAATTTATTCACGTTTCCGAGATCGACGCGTACGTTCAAGCTTACGTGAAAGAGCTTCTCAGGCCAGGCATGGATTATAGCAAACCCGAACGAGAAGAACACTCTTTGACAAAACAGTTTAACAAAATGAATCTAATTGGTGAACAGCACACACAACCTAGCATGGACTACGGAGCTCCTGATCCAATTATCAACACTCGAAACCCTGTTCCTTTTGATTTAGGACCTCCGTTGCAGCTAAGCGACCAACCGCGTTTTAACCTTGAGAATCGATCAGCCCAACCACACCATCTGTCCAGACAGCCTATTCCGAATCCTTACGACCAAGTTACTAATCAACTTTCATTTCCCCAAAAGCGGCGCGAACCACAGTTCTACTCCCATGCGTATCACCCGTCAAGTCAAACGACCCCTCATCGTTTACCACACCAGCAATGTAACATAATCGAGAAGTGGCCAAAGTTTTCGGGAGACACTAATTTAGTACCGGTTTCTGATTTCTTGCGACAAATTGATATTCTGTGTCGTTCTTACGGTATCTCAAAACAGGATCTTAGAATGCATGCACATCTTTTATTCAAAGAGGGTGCCTACGCGTGGTACACTACTTATGAGGAAAGGATCGATTCCTGGGAAACCCTCGAGGCGTACTTGAAATTGCGATACGATAATCCTAACCGAGATCGACTGATCCGGGAGGAAATGCGAAATAGAAGGCAACGTCCTACAGAGCTCTTCAGTGCCTATCTAACGGACATGGAAATGTTTGCTTCACGATTGAACAGGAAAATGTCTGATTTCGAGAAGTTTGAAATCGTGGTGGAAAATATGAAGATTTCTTATAAACGACGATTAGCTTTGACGTATATCACCTCAATCGAACATCTTGCCCAATTGTGTTTTCGTCTCGACGCGTTAGAAAATCAGTTTTACCATTCGGGGGGATTTAAACCAGGCGTGAATCAAATAAGTGTCGATAAATCAGAACGTAACTACTACGAAGATTTCGAAGAGGACGTTTACATGATTCAAAACCAGGTCTCTAGACCACCTACCAAAGTGGAAATGCGGGAGCCAACACGTGGAGTGAATAGAAATGTCGGACCTAGGAAGTGCTGGAACTGTGAAAGTTCAGCTCACATGTGGCGAGAATGCCCTGAAGAAAGACGAACGTTCTGCCACATATGTGGTTTTATGAACGCAGTTGCGACTAACTGTCCCAATCAACATCGCTTGAATTATAATGGAAACCAAAAAAACTAATTAAAGAGGCTGAGTCTGGGAATCTCTCACCTCAAACCAGTAATCTTCCGATTCCCAATGCTTATCAGTATTTCAACCAAATTTTCAGAATTAGTACTACATTCCATCGATGCCCTCATTTAAAAGTTAGAATTTTGTCTCACGACATTGAAGGTCTGGCGGACACGGGAGCGAGTATCTCGGTAATTAGTTCGATCAAATTGATCGATCAATTAGGTTTCAAAATTCACCCACTTTCACTGAACATTTCCACGGCTGATGGAACAGCATATCGTTGCTTAGGTTATGTAAATATTCCCTTCACTTTTGAATCAGTTACACACGTGATTCCGACGGTCGTAGTGCCAGAGTTAGCTAAAGATCTCATCTTGGGAATCGATTTCTTGAATACTTTCGGATTTCGATTGGTAAACTCTGCTGATCAAACCGTAAACTCTGTTCTTTTGAAACCAGGAGTAAACCCTGAGAATGGTTTTGAAATATGTCGCGTGGAAAATCAACCCGACGGTTGTCCAGGCAGAGCTGAGTTTCAATTGGAACCAATGAATCCTTTTCTTGAGCCTCCTAATGGATCAGAAATCGATGAAAGCCTCGAGATACCGACGGTTGAACTACCGGACAAAATGATCCAACGCGCGGAAGAGATAGAAACTGGCCATGAGTTAAACTCGAGTGAACGGCAGTCCCTATTCGAGGTCGTTAAGACACTACCAGCCACTTACAACGGACACTTCGGTAGAACCCATTCAATGGAGCATGTCATTGAGCTGCTGCCAGAATCCCAACCTCGAAAGGTACCATATTATCGTTGGTCACCTACTATCGAGAATGTTATTGAAACCGAAATAGATCGTATGAAAACACTGGGCGTAATCGAGGAGTGTCCTGGGGCCGTAGATTTTATAAATCCCTTATTGCCTGTAAAAAAGGCTAACGGAAAATGGCGGATCTGTCTAGATTCCAGAAGACTCAATGAGTGTACACGGAAAGACGAATTCCCATTTCCAAATATGATGGGAATTCTGCAGCGAATAGAAAGATCAAAATATTTTACCGTTATAGATCTATCAGAAGCATATTACCAGGTACCGTTATCCGAGTCATCCAAGAACAAAACAGCCTTTAGGACTACGCGTGGAGTTTACAGGTTCTGTGTGATGCCCTATGGCATCCGGAATGCACCAGCTGGAATGATGAGGCTCATGTCTTCGGTATTAGGTCATGACCTAGAACCACTCGTTTATGTCTACTTAGATGACATTATTATCCTTGGAAATTCTTTTGAAGAACACATAAGACTTATCGGGCAAGTAGCTCAACGACTTCGAGAGGCAGGACTCACTATTAATCTGCAAAAGAGTAAATTCTGTCAGACTGAGATCCGATACTTGGGGTACGTTCTATCCGAAAAGGGGCTTTCTATGGATGTCAGTAAGATTCAGCCTGTATTAGATTATCCTGCCCCCAAATCCGTCAAAGATCTACGTCGATTATTGGGATTGGCCGGCGTTCATCAGAAGTTTATCCGCAATTATTCGGAAATCACCACCCCCTTAACAAATCTTTTAAAAAAAAGATAGGAGAAAATTTAATTGGACCCCTGAAGCCGAACGTGCGCTTAACCAACTTAAAACGGCTCTAGTTTCAGCACCGGTCTTGTCAAACCCCAATTTTGCCTTGCCATTTGTAATCGAAACCGATAGCTCCGATTTGGCTATCGGAGCGGTGTTAGTTCAACACCAAGAGGGTGCACGAAAACCGATCGCTTACTTCTCCAAAAAGCTATCTAGTACGCAACGACGCTACAGCGCAACTGAGCGCGAGTGCCTGGCGGTACTTTTAAGTATTGAACACTTTAAGCACTTTGTGGAAGGGACATCTTTCATTGTACAAACTGATGCAATGAGCCTCACTTTCCTGAGAAGTATGTCCATCGAAAGCAAATCGGCTAGGATCGCTAGGTGGGCGCTAAAGCTTTCGAAATATGATATCAAACTTGAATATAAGAAGGGATCAGAAAATGTACCAGCTGATGCGCTATCTAGGGCAATAACTGCTATAGAGGTTAAACCAGTTAATGATTATGTCGAACAACTTAAAATAATGGTCGAAAAACATCCTACTCGATATCCAAACTTTCAAATTCATGATAATCGCCTGTTGAAATTTATCCCTTCCGCTTCCGGTTTAGAAGATCCAGATTTTAAATGGAAAGAAGTAGTACCATTTTCCGACCGCCATGACTTGATTAGGTCCGTGCACGAAGAAGCACATTTAGGTCATTTGAAAATATTAAGCAAGCTTAGGGAGCGGTTTTACTGGCCACGCATGTACACCGACGTTAAACGATTCTGCCTTAAGTGTGAAGTATGTCGCGAATCGAAACCCCCTAACTATAACGTGACACCTAGATGTGGCCAACCAAAGCTTTGTACTCGCCCTTGGGAACTTATTTCGATGGATTTCCTTGGGCCATATCCCCGTTCTAAACGTGGAAATATTTGGGTCCTTGTCGTGTGCGATTTCTTTTCGAAATTCACCCTTGTACAGTGCATGAGATCAGCTACCACGCCATCCGTGTGTGCCTTCGTCGAAAATCTAGTTTTTAATGTATTTGGGGCACCTGCCGTGTGCATAACTGATAATGCTCAAGTTTTCAAATCTAATTTGTTTGAACAAATGCTCCGCAAATACGGCACTACCCACTGGAATTTATCCGTATACCATCCCAGTCCAAATCCTACAGAACGGGTTAATCGGGTTATAGTTACTGCTATCCGGTGCACTTTGAATAAGAAACGAGAGCATCGCGACTGGGACGAATCTGTTCCCCAAATCGCAAAGGCAATATGCACAACCGTACACGACAGTACGGGATTCACTCCATATTTTGTCAATTTTGGCCGAAATATGGTTGAAAACGGCCAACAGTTTGATACACTGCTTTGTGATACTGTTGGTAAAACAACGGGGAAATTTGATCGCCCCCAACTGATGGAAAGCGTAGACCAAACTGTCAAGGAAAACTTGGAAAAGGCTTATAAAAAGTATAGCGCAAGCTATAATTTACGATCCAACGAACGACATGTTTTTCAAAAGGGCGAAATCGTCTACAAACGGAATGTGCATCTTTCCAACAAGGACCGAAACTTTGTCGGTAAGTTCGCTCCAAAATTCACCAAAGTGCGAATAAAACAAGTTGTGGGCTCCAATGCATACATTTTGGAGAGTATTGAGGGTAAGCGAATTCCCGGAAGTTACCACGGGTCCTTTCTGAAACGTGTATAGTAATACCCAGCGCTATGACGGTGTCCTTTGCCGAGGCACAAAAACTAGAATCACAAATAAAACACTCGTTCAGAGGTACAAGGCTTCTCAGTTTGTCCAAGGTATTCCTTCCATTGCCATGTAAAATAATTAATTCCGCAGTCAAATGATGATTAAATTTATTTACTCTCTCTCGTCTTATTGGATAACATTGGTAGAATATATGCATTATTTTTATTTCTTTCTCACGCAATTCCAACGATTTTAGTTTTAGTTTAGAAACCACCTAAAAAAAAAAAAAAATTAACACATTTAATTTCAACGCAACTTACCTTTTTATAATCTCGAAAAATATTAATCAGATGTAAATTATTAATTTTCGTCATCCTTATGATAGCACAGCTTGTTTACTTTCGAGGATCTTTGAATCGTCTCCATTGGACACTTAATCAAGTGACAGTTCGTTCTGTAGGGCTGCCCGATATTGTTAGGAGGGTCCAGACGATAACGTCTGAAAGCGAATATCTTTAAAAAAAGTTTAATAGTAAATCGAATGTCGATAAACCGTTAAATTAAAGCGGCAAAGTTATTTATCATGACATTCGTTCAGGCTATAGACCTGATTCAGGCCAATTAATTCGAAAACGGACACGTTTCAAAAATATATCTGAGGTCAGTTCACATAATAGAAAGTATATAATCAGAAATGTCTGATGGTTTCAGTGCGAAAATAATCTTAATCAAAGAAGAATATGAATCTTCGACCTTTCCCTTTTGGTACATAAGGAAGAATGACAGAAAGTAAAAAAAAATATATATATATATATATATATATATATATATATAATTTACAAAAAGCTCGAACAAAACAAATAAAAAAAGTTTACAATCCTCGCGATGTTTAGAAGTGGCAACACCCCCGCGAGAAATATGAAGAAGAAGGAGATCAAATTTAAACCTCCGTGAGTTCAAACGCGTAAGGCGTCCGGAGCAAACTTAAAAAAATCAATAAATAAATGAATAAATAAAAAGAAAAAAAAAAAATTTTAAACCTCCGCGATGTTCAGACGTGGCAACACCCCCGGGAGAAAATTGAAGAGGCAGGAGAGCAAATTTAAACCTCCGTGATTTTAACCGTGGCAACGCGTCCGGAGAAAATTTTAGATAAAAATGGCATATAATAATAATGAAAAAGATTAAGAAATAAAAAAAAAAATAAAAACAGAAAAAAAAATGGTAAGAAAAAAAAATTTTTTTTTATCCTCCGCGATGTTCAGACGTGGCAACACCCCCGGGAGAAAAGTGAAGAGGTAGGAGCAAATTTAATCCTCCGTGATTTCAACCGTGGCAACGCGTCCGGAGAAAGTTTTATAAACAGAAAATTTAAACCTCCGCGATGTTCAGACGTGGCAACACCCCCGGGAGAAAATTGAAGAGGCAGGAGAGCAAATTTATACCTCTGTGATTTTAACCGTGGCAACACGTCCGGAGAAAAATTAAAAAAAAAAAAAAAAAATTTAACCTCCGCGATGTTCAGACGTGGCAACACCCCCGGGAGAAAATTGAAGAGGTAGGAGAGAAATTTAAACCTCCGCGATTTAAAACGTGGCAACGCGTCCGGAGAAAATTTAGGGAAAATATATTTAAGATAAGTACGATGAATATTATTATAAAGTATAGAAGAGATATTAATAACACAGAATTTGAATATTTAGGAATATTTAACCCTCCGCGATGTTTAGACGTGGCAACACCCCCGGGAGAAAAATTGAAGAGGCAGGAGAGAAATTTAAACCTCCGCGATTTAAAACGTGGCAACGCGTCCGGAGAAAAATTCACAAAAAAAAAAAAAAAAACAATTAAACCTCCGCGATGTTCAGACGTGGCAACACCCCCGGGAGAAAATTGAAGAGGTAGGAGAGAAATTTAAAACCTCCGCGATTTCAAACGTGGCAACGCGTCCGGAGAAAATTTAGGGAAAATATATTTTAGGATAACTACGATGAATATGATTATAAAGCATAAATGATGGATAATGAAAACAAAATATGTAAACCTCCTTGAGTTCTAACGTGGACGCGCGTCGGGAGAAAAATTTAACGAGAAACAGAAAAGAAAAATTCAACCCTCTTCGATGTTTAAACGTTGCAAAGCGTCGAGAGAAATTTGTGGCAAAAATAAATTAAAAGTTTAACAGTAAATTGTAGATTCAAAAAAAAAAAATCTAATTTCAATTTTTTTTTTGAATTAAGGGTGGGCAAGTGTAACGAACCACCTTAACGAATCACCTAACTAAAATAAGACGTAATAGCCACCAACTCTAATTCATATCAGATAGCGCCATCTACCTGTGAAATAAATAGGCTTGAAACGGTTCCAATATCGACCGCTTGGCTCACGGTTCCTCTCCGGTTGTGGAGCAACGGAAAAACTGTTCCTTGATCCCGGTCATTCCCATCCCCACAAGTAAAAGCGAGACAAAATAACAGATCCCTTTGTTGAATCTTCAAAATCATCTTTGTCTAAATCGTACAATGACTCGGCCACTTTTAAAGAGATCGCTAAGTACGACAGTTCGTTTTTTCGGAAGTGTGATATCGCTTAAGATAACGTTACTTAAAAGTAATATTAAGTAACCGGCAAGTGTAAAATTGGAAAAAACAAAAGCAATAGTCCAACGATATTTGCGATTATTAAAATATTCGAGCGTATATTGTAAAGCTGACGAATTGTAAGTAGGCTGAAAAAAAAAAATGTATGGAACCAATTATAAAAACCGCGCGTAAATGTATTCGTAGGATTAAAACGGGTAGTTAAAAAAAAAAGGCTACAGGACCGTCGGCAATACGCTAGTCGTGTTGAGTCTAAAAAGGTAAAAAAAAACTGTGATTGGTAATCTATGAGGCATAATAACAGCTAAACGTTGACAGGTTACCCACGTCAACGTGGGTCTTTATCCGGGACTGGAAGTCTCGTCCGTCTGCTGTGGGTCGACAGGATTGACGCTGTTTGCTCGGTTGCGGATTGAAGACCCCGAGCTGGGCAGTGACAGTGCCTACCACCAAGAACGTGAACCCGAATACAAACCGCTATTATACGTTTAGGCCCGATCGCCACGGACGACTCGGTTGCGGATTGAATACCCCCGAGTCTTCCTGGACCAGTTCCTGAGAAGGCGACGTGCTGAAAAAGTTTGTGCCCGCATCCACCAGTGTCCGGATTGCTCGGCACTATCGATACAGGCGACTCGGTTGCGGTTTGAATACCTCCGAGTGCTACTGTGCCAGTTCCTGAAAAAAGTCGTCCAGAAGAAGATCGCATCGCCATCCACCAGTGTCGGATTCACTTCAACCTACCAATCACAGGAACCGGAAATAAAACAGGTTAGAATTAATAACAACAAATATTGTACCTCAAACAAACCGCTAGGGATTCAGCTAGGAGCTCCACACACCAAAAAGTTGACATAAAAACTAATTGTTGCCATAACCAAAGTACTGTTTTGGCTCCCGAAATACGCCTGGCGGGTAGGCAATCCTCTAGCGAAGTGAGCTTTTTGACTTCTTTTATATCATCAAATTAGAGTTACTAGAATCGGTTATTTCGTTTCGCACAACTTTTCCCTTTTGATTCATAATTATCCCCTGTGTCTCCCGATTGGGTTCCGTGAGTCCTTAATTCGATTTTTCGAGCCAAACAAATTAGCACCCGCCTTGAGAAAGAGTCTCGGCCGGATTTAAAAACACGTGCCAGCAATCTTCCTTCCAGGAAGTGGCGCCCTTAAATAAGTTGCTGGCATTAGTGGCAAGAAGAAAACGTTACAAGGACGTGCCATTATTGGAGTCAACTTCCAAAAAGTTTTCTGCCTAGCTGTGATGATTTCAACAACTACAAACATGTTCACAGCTATGATAAAACACTTTAAAACTAGTTTGTAAGCTTGATGAATAAAAACAACTTGTTTTAATCGCAATTTGACCCATGTCGAAAATTGGTCCTACTTAATTCCTTAGGGACTTATTTGGGACCACCTAACATAACCTGAGTATTAAACTTACTGTTAAATGTTCATGAACGTAATAAAACGTTGTACGGTGATATGAAAAGAATTATGTACACTATTTCAATCGCCTATTATAAAAAAATTGGAATTTTGGCATTATTTTATTTAATCAACTCGCTAACGTCCAAACCCGCCTTTAAACAAGGTTCACTTCAAACGGAATAAAACCAAGCCAATCATTGTTTTAACTTTCTTTTTGAGCACAATGCTTTAAACCAAGTTAATCTTACAATCTATGTTAATGGCAACTGTTTGATAAGCAGTTGTCAAAAGCTTCAATTTTAAGAAGCTTAAAACATGAAAAAAAACAGCACACGCACATTTTTGATAAAGTCATTATTTTTTATGCTTCATGAAAAATTACTAACAATTTGGTCTAAAAGTTACAACCAGTTAATAGTAGAACAATTTTAACAAATGATATATTCAACTAAAACTCAACTAAAGCTTTGAGATTAATGTGGTTCAAAATTATTTTTTTTAGTAAAAATTACTAGCGAAAAAGTACTAAAAATCTAGTTTTTCAGCCCCTGTAGTTATGCAATTTAAAAAAAACTGGCTTTAAAATGGTTAAAAAGATCGCATAATTCTTCCACATTTTTACCTTTTTTGAATCTATGTATTCTACAGAACTGAAGTCAAACCAAATCCACTAAGGTTTTTCAAGTCAAAATGCATCAATTGATGTCGCGGAATCGATTATGTCTTAACAAGTAACACAGATTATATCATTGGGTCGTCTGAAGGAGATTTTCGTTCTAAAAATTGATCCTAAAGATAAGCAAACTGGCCAGTATTCAACACTGCAGAACAAATTTCGTCGCAGATTGCACTGTGCTGTCGGAAATTTCGAAACATTTGAAACACACCATATAACAACACACACTATTTTACTGTATTCTTATAGAAAACTACTGTTTTAAAGCATAAGAAGCATAAACACTATGTTAGAAAAAAAGATACCTAGTTGTAGTAGCAAATATTCAACAAACATGTGTGGTAAAAAATTGAAGGAAGTTAGTTCAGGAATGAATTAACGTGAACAAACAAAGCTTGACTACAAGGATAAGAAAGGAAAAGATTAAATGAATCATTCGCATAATTGCGCATCAATCGCAGAATCGCAATTTAGAAAAATAACTTATTTAGTTTAAGGGTGGTCCAAAATAAGTCCAGAGGGTGGTCCAAAATAGAAACCTAGTGGTCCAAAATACCGACCAGACCAGATGGTCGAAGAAACGAGTTTTTAGGCTTAAATCTCGTAACATTGCAACAAACGACGATATGTTTCGATTGAAAAAGCCTTGATCTTCGTAATGAACGGATAAAGCAGTCGAAAATTGTAACATGTTCTTTTTTATTTCAGAAAATAGCTTAGCTACTTCCCAAAGCGTTCCAAAATAGGTCCGTTACCCTATTAGTCTTGACGTTACACTCAAAATGGGGATCTAGAGCATTTGGTGGTAGTGAAGTGGCTCAGTTGTGAAAATCTTAGGGTTGGTGAAGAAAAAAACCATGGGAAGAGTTTAAGTAGAGAGCAGCGTCGAAGGCACACTTACTGAAAAAAATGTTTGGAGGTCTACGGTAAGGATTTTGAGCTCCTTTTTTATTTTTTCGGTGCAATCTGATAGACAAGATAATTTAATAATTTATTCATTGAATTCCATAGATTGTTACTATTGTTGATTTGATTTGAATGTATATAAAAAAAAATATCTGGGTTGATAAAGTAAATATTAAAAAGTACGGGAGCTTTATTGTCACTCTGAAGCTATATATGAGGCTTCATTAATTACGCAAGCTTAGTTTACTCAGAAAACTAGAAATTATGTCTATGTAAAATCGTGCGCTGAATCCAAAATTTTAGTCTAAGTAATTATTTTTAAATCCGAAGTTTTTAAGGCATTTACGTTTTTATCGCTTTTTCGAACATTAATTTACAAATATCAACAATACTGTTTATCGCACATAAAAATGAAGTTCGAAGGATTGATGGCAAATTCATCAATAGCATCTTCAATATGAATGAAACAGATATCAAATGGATGTTATGTAGCCCAAGATAATTCGATTTATGTCCCTACAAGTATTTTTTTTTCTTTCCGAAAAATTTCATATTTTGAGGATAATTCGAAAACTGTCCAATTTAGAAAATTTTTAAATTTCATTTTTGGATTCAGCGCAAAATTTTACACTAGAATATACAATAAGACAACAAAGTTTACGATGAGTTGTTAACTAATGTTATTTTGATTTTTTTTTTCTAAAAAAAATCCTTTATGTTTTCCAATATCAATAACGTTCCAACACCCCATAACACTTATGACTTTCATAAAGCACTACAGTGTTCCCTCAATAAAGTATCGTTTCTAGGAAATCGTCTCCAACCGCCAAGTGCAATCATCCAATCTTGATGTGCGCTTATGATTCCCTATTAGATAACTTTCCGCGGTCTCCCTCGGGAGCCAAAACACCAACAGGTCTCATCCCGTCCGGGTCAGACAGAAATGTTCAACAACAACAAGTGTTCAAACACCGACCTGCGCCAGCCAGTTAGAGTGGTAGAAAACCATCATCATTATCATCACGATCGGTGAAAGCGATTATGTTGTAGCGTGTGCGTGGGTGAATTACGATATGCATGCTAGCTGCTGCCTCCTGGACTGTCATCGTCGTTGGACGAATTCGGGAATTTATTTAGAAACAGAGAGGTTAAATAGAGAAAGAAAAACAACCGGCAACATAACGACATTTCATGCATCCGCCTGACGATTTGTACTGCTGCCGTGTGGTGCGCTGCGTCTCTCTGCGTTGGGTGATGTGGCGCATTTCGGCCGATCGACGACGACCGGTTGGTTGTTTCGAATTGACGTTTCCAATTTCGTTTCGTTTTGTCTCGGCTTGTTTTACCAGTCCTGTTGTTGTCTGACGATGAGGCGACCGAAGACGACTACGACTGGGAATGGGAATGAGAATCGGACTTTCGGCGGTTTGAGGTTTTTGTTTAAGTTGGGAACATAAGAGATGGGGAGGGGAAAGGGTCGAATGGCAGTCATATCCGCTGCATAATTCAAACGTGCGCTGAAAGAAATATCACACGCAAACTGGAAGTGGCTGCTAGAGAAAAATAAATATCGGTACCTTTATTTCAGCCGGATTTAAACTCCAAACAGAAGGGGCACTTTAATGGGGCAAGAGGGAGTGAAATAGTTGCATGGGCGTCTTTTATGTACAATAATGTTGGCTGGCAAGCTATGTATGTAGCTTGGCGTCGCTCGTCGTCGGACCCAGAAAAGGAAAAATAAACCATGGGACAGTTTTCCCTTTCCGTGTGCTAGGCACATTTTTTCCAATGTTGCTTTTCTATGTTTCTACGAAAGTGAGTGGCCAGATATGGCCGGTGTATCGATAACAACTTATGCGAGGCAAGGGAGTCAAAGGTAGTCAGGCAGTAGTGTGGACTCCGGGACTTTGGCAGGTTTCAGCATGGGAGGAAAATGAGAAATCGAGGATCTCAAGATACGGGTTCGGTAACCTTTCCTCGAATCAACCTCAACAGTTTGATGCTATATGAAAAGTAAAGTTATCTCTTAGAAATTTCGTAAAAAATTGCTTCTCAAAAAAATAAAATAAAAAGATAACTGATGAGTTTAAGGGAGCTTATCTAAGCGATCATATACTGCCTGTTTTGTTCGATCGCACTTGCACCGCAAGTTTTCGCTTGTGGGGCGAACCACGCTTGGCCTGCTAATGTGTGGTGGTCAGGGTCGGACTAAACCATCGGGGAGCCCAGGACAATTTTTCACGGGTCCCCTATGAATCAATTATTTTTCATAATCTGTCCCGAGAACACATACAGTTGCGTTAAAAAAGGAATGAAATCGCGTGAAGCTGCGCACGCACTCTCTTCCAACTTCGCTATCCCCATAATAAAAGTAATATTGAATTGCTTCACTAAATTCAGTGTGTCTATAACAATTTTCATTCTAAAATCTTGAAATTTGGTCCAAAGATGTAAAATCGATTAGCGCCATCGAAAATGGTGCCGGGTAGAAAATAAGATTCATTATCGCCCATCAGACGATTTCATTCTTTTTTGGACGGATGTTTGTATGGAAAATATCATTATCAATGTTTTCATGGTTTTTCCTTTCACAACGTCAAAATTCATCTTAAGCAATGTTGTAAATTGATAGAAACTTCATTCGCGCTTTGTTTTGGAATTGAAAACGTTTCAACTGAGATCAAATAAGAAGAACAGAGTTCCAGAAATGACCTGCTTAATACACTGATAATCAAATTTGATACACAACCAAAGTGAGTATTATATTCGCTCTTGTGTTTAAATACCAGTTCTTTTGGAACAGTTTCTATTTCTAAACAAAGCAGGAATGAAGTTTCTATCAATTTGCAATATTCTTGGTGATAAATTTTGATTTTTAGAAGAAAAAAACCAAGAAAACCTTGATTATGATGTATTCCATAAAACATCCGTCTAATAAAGAATGAAATGGTATGTTGGGCGATAACCAATATTATCTTCCATGCGACACTATTTTTAATCGCGATTTTGACCAAACTTGGCCAGGTACTAAATAGACCGTATATTTTTACAACTTTGGACCAAATTTTAAGATTTTTAAAGGAAAATTGTCAAAGATACAGCAAATTTAGTAAAGCAATTCCATTATTGTTTTCAGTCGTTGTAGAGACTTCAAATTTTGTAGAGCGTCAATTGGATAGTTGAATCACAGATGAACAGATGTACAAGCTTAGCTTTGAAACGTGTGTAAAGTCTCAACGAACATTTTGTATAATTTTTATGATTTTTGATTGAGCCACCTGATTTCTCCAAGAAAACCAGAAAGAACTGTTAAAAAGAATATTCAGTGTGAACAAAAAAAATCAAACATCTAGTCAGTATTGAGCGGGTCGTATGAGGTAATTGTTTTAGTTTTTTTTTACTGAGATGGGTAAATGATGAGTCTTGATAAAGTTACTGATGAAGTTTCGAAACACATGCATGATTCAGCAAATGTTAAATATTAGTTCGAACTTGTTTGAAGTACTAAATGATGTACAATAAGAATAAAAAACAGGAGTCACACATGAAAGTGCACGATGCTTAGAATTGGTACCGCTAGGTGAAACTTTTCGTTAGTAATGTTTCTGTTGGATTGGACAATAAACTAAGTCGATTTAGGGTCGTTTTTGAATTGCTCAAACAAAAAAAGCTTTGTTTTGATCCAAAACTCATCCATGATTTTTTGCAGAATTTCCAAGTTACGTTTACATGAGTAAATTTGAACTTTAAGTTTGTATGGGAAAATTGAATATTTTGTGCCGAAAAATCAGCATTTTTTCTTCTGTTAACCAAGCCAGTTGATGTTTTTTGTGCCAATTTAAAAATTCATGAAAGGATATTTTCCGCTGAACAACTTTGTCGAAGACCGTAACTTCGTTTCTTATTAGGCAGAAAAGTTATTAGCTGTTTAACAGTGGTACCGTCAACTGGGGCAACATGCAACAATTGTCAATTTCAATGGCTTATACAGTAGTTTTTCGATTTTATCACGGTCAAAAAAAATTTCACCGTGAATATGTCGAAACCGTGAATTTGGCGAAACTAAAAATTGAAGTAGAAAAAAGTATGTTTACTGTCTTTAATCAATAATTTATAATATTTTCAGTAGTGGAAACGTTTTGTATCAATAAATTTCGATCATAAGGCGTAATTATCAAAGATTACTAAACAAAAAGGATCGTTTTCAGTTCTAATTATTCTTCTCTAAAGCAAATTTTTAGGCTTTTTCTTGAAATAAAACCATGTTGTATATCCATTTGATAGTCTACATCTAATTAAAGTGAATTATTTTGTTTTGATGGAAATTTAACAGTCGTTATCTCTTATTTCGATTTTGAAAAAAAGTTCAAAAAAATTAGCATCAAAAAATTTGTTTCTGCTTATTTCAAATTTCAATATTTTAATCTTAACACCTTTGATGAACTAAAAAGTATATTTATTCGAAAAATATTTTAAAATTTGCTCAACTTAGACTTTTTCAGTGTGTTTCTCGAAATTTGCTTTATGGGCAGATAATCTTTTGTCTTTATATGTAGAAAAACAGAAATCTTAGTCATATTTTCAGACAAAGCTAGCAGAATTTCATTTTATTTTTCCAAAATTATTCATTCAGACAATACTCAAGGCCATCCAATAAGGATTACGCACGCCACCCTTTAAAATAAACAAGTTCAACAAAGAAATCAGAGACACTTATCTCTAATCACTAATCACTAATCGTACTTCCACAGCCAGAACTTATGTCTGATCCCAAAGAATAACAAAAGTGTTTTATTATTCTTCTTGTCTTTAATCATGTTTTCAATTATTTTAACATAAAAATATTGAAATATTCGAAAACATGAACTGGTTGGGCCTACCATGGAGCAGAGAACGCAGAGACATCTGGAACACAGGAACAGAAGAAACGTGGACCACCAGTACCATACGTTTCAAATGGGCAGTATCGTTGGAAGCATGCTAAGAAAAATGCTCCTTGATGATATTAACCAGACGTGATGTTAAGTAACTGCACTAGGACCATTCTTCAGCGGCTGGAAATGATTTATTTTGTACACAGAAATCATCAAACATGGCAATAGAAGCATTAATGAGGAGTTTGATGAAAATGATAAAAGGTTTTAAGTATTTTATCTTTATTATTTTTCGTTGCACTGTTTTGGATTTCAGTGTACAATCATTTCTGGTCATCGACCAAGGATATAGCGCCTTTACTCGCTCTTGAAAATAAAAAGGAAAACGGGAAAAATTAGTAGAACATGAACCTTTCGAGCTCTAAACAGAACTCGAAAAGTTTTTTCAAAAGTCAATTTTTCAATTCCTTTGAACACATCAACTCAAAAAATAGCCTTGTTTATTCTCGAAGCACAGATTTACTTCACATCATAGCAATCTGAGATGTTAGCACGATCATGCGCACTTACATTCAGCCCACAATAATGATTTCCGTAAGAAGAAAAACGACCAGTAGAAATCAACGTAGATAATATTATATTATACACTCGATTGATCTATCTATTTATGTATGTATCATATTTGAAAAAGAATAATTGGATGGACAAAATTAGGAAGATTTATTGGTGCGCAAAAAAATTCAGAAATCGAGTTCCGGCAATCGAGCATATTCAAATGTAACCATAATCTGAAGCATTCCGGATAAGAACTTCCACAACCCAATTTTAATTTCAACCAAATATTAGTAATATCATGGAACAAACTCACCAAATAAAGAAGTAAAACATCAAGCCTCTGGTAGTTGATGGTGGATTCCTCATTCTAATCTGCTCTCTACGATTTCCAATTCCGCACAGCACTTGAACCGAGCGAGGCACAACTATTTATTCGAGGCTTTAGCAGCCTTAACGATCACACTTAACGATTAAAAGTTTATTTGGAAAATCGATAATAAAAAAACATTTTCACAAATATATTAACAATAATAAAAAATTTTCACTGACGGAGAGAAGCCGCTGCCACCGGGTCATCTTAAGGTTGATCCATATGCACTATCAGAGGAAACTGAACTGTGTAATTCTCTCCCTTATTATTGAATAACTTGAGAAAAAAAAATCTTCTACTATGACTTTGACAAACGCGGAAAAAATTATCGTAAACCGAAGAAAAATTATAATAAAAAAAACACTTATCTTAATGAGCCCTCCGAAGCCAAAGTCTTTCACGGAGGAATATGATCCTGGACGTAGCACTCGTCCCTTAGAGTCAGTCAGTATATAAAACTTCACTTGATTAAACACTTCTTATGATTTAAAACACAGGACTTCTTATAACTTCTTAGCACCTCAATTCTTCAAAAATAGTTTCATTTTCAGAAGCAAAAATTTGCAGCCGAAAAATAAACACCCGTCATAAACGGTCACAGCCTACCATTGTGGAAAAAGTTGTCCGAATATCCAAAGAAATCAGAGACACTTATCTCTGATCAAAAACGCTTAAATTCACCCGCATTTTGATATGATTCGCATAACCAAAAAAGTTAAATTTTTTAAAGCGACTAACCAACCCAAGTAACAAGACTAGCATCAGCGTGACGTTAAAATACTTATGTCGATTATTACAAGCGTTTGTAAAATCCAAATGACGATTTTAAACACTATACAGATAAAATAAGCAGTTCAATGGAATTTTCATATAATTGGATACCTATATACTATAACATAAACCATAAAAAATATCATAAACAAAGACGCTCTATGCTTTTGAATGAAAATTAAGGACCTGGTAATGGTTTCTGAGTGATTTCTCAAAAATCGTGATAAAATCGAGCGTGAATTTGGCGAGTATTGATAAAATCGAATAGTGATAAAATCGAGAAACTACTGTAAAATCTTAATGCCTACAGATAATCAAACCTCTTGTACATCAAAAGTTTTAAGGTTGACGTTGACGTTATTTTTAAATTTTCAAAAACATGCGATTTTCACCCTACTAAGAAAAAGGGATAAGTTGCAACTAACTCTGCTATTAATGAAAAATCAAGTGAAAACGTTGGAAAATTTATAGTTTTTGATACATTTGTGATGTCATAACGCATAAAGCACCAATTGCAGTAATTTTTGGTTTGCTTTGAATTAAATTTTACATTTTTCTATCAAAAGTGTTTTTAAGGAAAAAGTTTGAATTTGCTGCATACATTTAGGGGTAAAAAATACTTCAAATATTCTCTTAGCTTCAATCATGAAAATAAATCTTAGGATGGATGAAATTTAAATGTTAACAAACGCATAATGCAAAACAATCATATCCCAGCATATGGAAACGAGATTTATGAGGTTTAGTTCTGATTTTCATTTTGTTGCAATTTGCCCCAGACAGCTAAGTGAATTATTAAAATTATATTTATAAAAATTAGGTGTCTGTCCGAAAAATATTCATACACCAACAGTGCTGGTATATAATAATGAAAGCAATATTAACTTTGTAGGTGATATCATTAAGCCAATCCGTCATACCGAGTGAAGTTTTTTACGGCATCGAAAGATGTAAAAATTTGTGCATCTATTGCCCAAATTTTAAATTTTTTATGAGAATCAAAAACTTTAAAAAACTCTTTCACGATATTAAAAACTATGTCATCATCAATTTGTTATCATTTAATGATAAATTAATTACAGTATTTTGAAATCAAAATTGAATGAGTGTTGTGGTATACAAATGTTGCATCTAACCCCGCTTTTGCATGATGCCCCGTTTGACGGTATGTCTTTTCGTATTGATAAACAATAAATTCAATTGACATCACAAATTGACATCACAATTGAAAAGTTTTAATTTTTTACGGCTTCTTCAAAATAGAGCATTTGAAGCTCTACATAAGTTTCTGAATATTTCTTGTTCGAGCTTGTACATCTGTTCATCTGTGGTTGAACTGAATTGTGTGAAAATTTTATGGAAAAATATCAACCGAGAGAGAAATGGCAGCTTGTCAAAGTTGGGTTGGAGTGCGCAGCTTGACGCGATTTCATTCTTTTTTGAACGCAATTGTAGATACACTGATAATATTTTAAACATACAAAGAAACTGTAAAAAGTTCGTTATGAAGTATGAAATTTAGGCTACGTCAGTTGGAAAAGCTTCAATTAGAATTTCAAATTTAAGATTCAAATTGGAATAAAAATTCAATACCGGACTCAGTTCTCCCGATTTATCCTATTTAGTCAACTACAGTTATCTTTTATTTTTTCAAAATTTGAAAGGATAGTGTATAAATCAACGCAATGTTTTAATTGTGATCCAAAAACTAACATTAATTTTGCATTTTTCATACTCATACTTATGCTTATAAAGTGATCATTCGAGATTGCATTGTTTTATTAATTTTATTCCCAGAAAATCCCAAGTCATTTACAACTCAAACACATTTTAAAGGGTTTTCTTCACTTTTTCAAATTTCTGCTAATTTTCTTTCATAACTGATAATTTATTTATTTTTTAAAATATTGACAAATCTCAGACAAAGTTAACTTAATCACAATTTATAAGTTTTCTGATTGTGAAAACATTGGAGGGAATAAGGGAGGGAGGAAATAAATGAACTAAATTAAGAAAATTACTTAATACTTAGAACTGCTTCAACTTTTTTGTGATCTGGAGTTTAAATGTTTTTGTCTTTTTTAAGACTTTTAGAAAATTAAGAAAATAGTTTTCTTAACCTTATGTAGTACCAAAGAAGGCTATCGTTACTCAATAAAATTACAATAACAAATTTAAAATCAATATTCATTTTAAACCTTCGCCCCCTACCATGAGGGTCAAAAATGCCAAGTAAAATGATACTCTCTAAACTCAAAATTTCAAATTCTTAATCAAATTGTGATGAACGACTAAAATGACTCAAGAGTAAATCTCGACTCAGAACAAAAGCCAAAACCTCTAAGTCTTATTCCAAGTTCACAATTCTAGTACAGTTTTTCAAATAATTTCTCACTTGTTGATTGAATATCGAATAAGATAAGACAATAAGATTCAATAAGATAAGACTGAGCTTGCCAGATTTCCATGCTGTTGCCTGATTTTGTTCACTCAATTTGCAAAATCAAACAAAAATTTGATGTTATTCATTAGAATTATGTATTTTTCGTCCCAATTTTTTGAGCAAATTTCATTAAAGTTAATATAAACGATTTATGTGGAAACTTTGATTATGATTTCAAATTGACTGCTGTGTTTAAAAAAGAGTTTTTCAAATGCTTTTTTTATGGTTATTGAACAATTCAGATATTGAAGAAAGTAACCTAAAATTGCACATCCTGGGTATTGACGGATGTTTGAACAAAAATCCAACCATCTAAAATCTAGATTATCGAACACCGTCATTCATCAAACAACCGGTCAGTCTCTCGCGCTCCAAAATTAGCTACCTTTATTTGGCGCCACTTGAAGCATCCCATACCAAACCTAAGTAGAATAGAATAAACCGTCTAGCAGAACAACCGCATTTTTGTCCCTTTGTTCTGTGTCTCGTACCGTCTAAAAGAAATAAACGTTCTACAGTTGATCCGAACCGTCGCGCTATAGTTTTTAATTTCATTTTCTGTGGAATATTATACGTCTTGTCCAACTAGCAGTGCCGTTAAATTATTACCTCCGAAAAGCCCGATATCGCTAATTCCGGTAAAACCAACGGAAAAATATCTGGTAAGCTTGAGTTAGAACAATTCCGGATTTTGTGATTTCAAACGTGCTTATAAACATTAAAAATCGATGTCTGTGATCAGATTTTGCATTCTATAGATAGATGCATTTTCCGTATTTGAAACTCATAATTTCGGAATGTGAAAAGAAAAAAAACTCTTTTGAAGAATTGGAATTTAAGACAGTTGGAAGTTTCATAATGTTTATCAAAAATCTAAAAATCTTAAAGAGTTCCATCGTTTGCATTATTCATTTAAATTTACAAATTAAATTTCCAATAAATAACTGAAGAAAGAATTCATTTCAGAAGTCGAAAATCCATAAGTTAAGTACGATTATTCTTGTTGAGGGCTCTGATTCAAATTTCACTTTTTTGAACATATTTAAAAGAAATTATTATCTGAACCTGTAGGGAATAGACTACGAAGTAAGACTAGGAACAATTATATGCAAAGACATTTGTTAACGGAAATGGAAGTGTATTCATTTCGGGTTTGAATTGAAGAAAATTAAAGTAAAATGACATAAAATAACTACAGGACCGTAGATTAAAAATTTGTTTTCAGTTTCGGAATTCTAATTTTGAAATGAGGTTCAACAATCAGGATTCCGATCCAGAATTGTGGAATGTACAATTGATTATGCACTGTTAAGAAAATTTAAAATAACTGTTTATGATTTCTTAACGTCTGAATTTGAAATCTGTGAAAATTTAAAGTTTCATAATCAGGTGTAATTTTTGTACAATTAATTTTAACGATTCTTAATGTTGTCATGTTGTAATCAATAAACCATTTAAACCATTTCAGTTACAGTTGCCTGTACAGACATCCCTAAATATAGGTACTTGTAGATCGTTGCAGAGCATTCATTGATCGATAGACATCGGCCACTGGAATTAAGCCATCGACACATGGGTAAAACGCTTTCCAAGCGTCAATTACATCATTGTTCTTCAAGATTGGGTCACTGGGGAAGTTGTAAATTTCACTTCACTCGTTTCTTTTTGCCCTCTCGGCTGCCCAGAACAAACAGAGCTCACAGAAAATGGTTTGCCGCGGGGAAAATAAACCATTATTGCGAAAAGGAAGCAATGATGATGGCAAACAAGAGCAAACATTGAGCAGTAGAAAATTCTATACAAATGCAACTGTAGCCAGAAGCGTCTGCGTCCGTGCGTCTTCGGGCGCAAGATTTGCTCTACAAGTGTTATTTTTCTTCTCATAATTTGTTCGACGGCATGGTATTTTTTCACTTTCATTGGTGTTCTCGATGGAAACTTGTAGGTAAGGGTCGATACATAACGCAAGGTTCCATTCAGAGACGGACGTGCATACTTACGATCTGCCGATGAAGTTAATGGCCTAGTCGATGTGTAATTAAGCTGTGCTAATAAGTATACTCTAACCCGGCTCGAGGAGAGCGCAGTAGAGAAGTTTTTATTTGCAGTCGGTGCATTTCTTAGTTTGTTTCCTTTTCGACGCAAACCAAGCGTGAACCAAGTCGAATGGATCTTTCGTGCCGTTTATGGTTTAAGTACCTTCATTCGGTATTGTTATAGTAAAGGAACAACAAGTAATAATTGTCACTGAAACAGTCGTCGGGTGTGACTGTGGAGAAGTAATTTGAAGTATGCAATTTCTGACATTTAAAGTTTTAATGCAAATTGTTTTGATATCATATTCATATTACATACCTTATTTCTCTAGCACAGCGTGAAGTTCCTGTTGAAGAAAGATAAAAGTACCTACATTAATTATAACATATAAACTAGATTTGTTTTTAAATTTAAAGGGAAAATCTATTTTTATAATGAAAATTCTCAGAATTATTTCATTGTAGGTTTGTTTTTGAAACGAGTGCAAACAAGCTTCGAAAAACTCACGCGTTTTTCTTGACAGGTAGATCCGTCTTGTTTCGTATTCTAGTGGTGCATCGGATACATATCTTTGATTCAAAAGCCATACACGCACCACAGCGGATTTAATCTGCTGCAGACAATCGGATCACATTCAAGAGATTGAATCATGACAACACTCCTACAAATCCCCGTCAGCCTTGGTTGATGTAAGTTGGTACCTACCTAATTTGTATTTCTTCTGCTGCAAAGGGTACCTACGCCTTAAGTCGGGTGGCGCAAAGCGTTGGTGCGTCTGTTGACGATTAACTTGTCGAACAGATTTCAGAGAAAAAAAGGTAAGTTGAAATGCAAGATATTCATTGGATTTTATGAGACCTACGCCGCCTCCCGCCCGCTGAACTGTATAGGCGATGGTGATCCAACGGTAGTTTTCGTAGAAATTCTCCTTCTCTGATTTACGGCACCATTTATCACCTGTTGCGTGATAATGGTTCTGTTTCTGACGATTGGGTGACAATTGTCATATTTAATGAGCTTTGAAGTGGAGTTGTTTGGGCTATACGAGTGTTAGGTTAAAAAAATTAGTAGGTATAAGGTTTGATGACACCTGACAACAATTTTAAGGTGACGATAACAGCACAGACAAACAGACGGGACACTCCATTTTCATTCTTCGCAAAACTAGCTGAGAAGCTAGGCAATGTCATCACCAGGTAGCGCTGCTTCACTTGTTTGGAAATCACAATTCCCATCATGGTAGTCCTGTTTTTTGTGTTATATTTGTTTACTATTCCTTACCGACCAAAATATTCTTCAAAACAAATGCCTTTTTGAAAGTGTAAAGAAGGTGACGGAAAAGCGAGTTGGAATCAGGCGGTGGCAGCCGCATTTCTGGTATCTGTTCAAAACTTAAAATACATTGGCGGAAAACTCGACGATATTCGTAAGATATTGGTCGTTTCAGAAAGTTTTATTTAATGGTATCTAATTCTCGGAAATCTTACATTTCCACAAAGTTTTTCAGGAATGACGAAGACAGGTGAATGCTATGTATGTGGTTCGATTATTAGAGACAGGAATCGATGAGTAGTGCATCAGATTTCCTGGGAAAATGTGCGTTCATCTTACATTCACTTGACTTAAAGAAGATCTGCACCTTATGATTGACCATTCGTAGCCTCCCGATCAAAATTTATTTCAATCGTTCGGCTCTCCCGCCAGAGTGTGAAGGAAAGCTGAAGCAAATGTTCCCATTCCAGATATTATTTTTATTTCCATGCAGTTTCCAGCAGATAATTTCGCCGTACTCCGGAATGAATATAACTATATTTAAAACAGTTTTTAACTTCAGTTTAAGAGAGAAATATCTAAATGTTCAGGTTAATCAATTGTCTGAAATAGGAAACCAGATATTTTTTTTATGTGCAAATCGATTCCAAAGATGCTTTCCACTGCCGAAGGTAGAAGGTGTTATAGAAAATTTGCGAAGTGTGTTGTAAGCTAATCTAGAAACTTGCTTTAATTAATTATTTTTTTAAACAAAAGTTTACATTAATTTGTACTTATTCCTTTTTCATTATAAAGTCATATTTTCTGTAAAATCTGTATAATTATATCCTTTATGAAAAATTAGTTAAAAATTATTTTTTTTGGGAAATCGTTTAATACATTCAATAGTTTCGTTCAAAATGAGAGCTGACTGTGCGAAATTGTCATTATTGAGTTGGATTTCTTGAACACGGGAGGTTGACGGTGGAAAACTTTTCCGTTTCCGAAGGTGATCTTTGGAATTCATTACATAACCATCACCACAACTATCACAATAGTTTTTAATGCATTTGACTGATTTCGCTGGCAGCAGTGAAGCCCTTTGAATCAAACCTAAAAAGCAGAAATATTAATATTCAAAGAGACACAAATAACAGTATACCCAAGGTTCTTAGATACACTAGGTTCTCCGACTTTCACAGTAAGTAGGCGAGGAGTGAGCGGGGCTCTCAATGGGTTTGTTTGTTTTTTGCTCAGCTTTTCTGTGGTTTGTTAGTAAACAAACTTCATGAGTTCCGCATAGTTGCATAGCCTACATAGCCAAAATGGCTGAATCGGGAATTCGTTATTCGGGAACACCTCTTGAATATATACCCACCTTGAGTATACCTTCTTCTGAAAATGACAAAACGGTTATGTACGCTTCAAAACAAAACGTAAAATTTTCAAAGGTGACCATGATAGTTTTTTAATATCAAAATAAATTGGAAGGCAATGTCGGCAACAGATGGCACCATGGCCGTAGGAACGGGGGGGGTTTTGGGGGTTAAACCCCCCCCCATGAGTGTCCAAAAAAGCAAGCGAGGTATTCTACTATACACTCAAAATTTTAAATCCATAATCATATTATGATGATAGAGCAAATATATTAAAGAAAAACAGTCTAGACTAAAAATTAATGCCAAAACCTCAAAAATATATCCCAAGTTCAAAATTTTGCTACAGTTTTTCAAAATTCTCTCACATGTTCATAGACTTAGGTTGTCAGAATTTTTTCAGCACGGATCCGGGCCGAACAAATCCGGGCTGTTCTATGTAAAACCAGGCGGAATCCGGGTATTTGATTTCAACATTTTCTACCATAATCTAGGCAATATCGGGCAATTTTGATCAAAACTTAGGAATTGCTCATTAAAAATCATGAATAAATTTTTTTAAAAACCATCCCTGATTTTTTTTTTGAAACTTGCTCCAAAAATTTTGGACGCATGAATAAAAAATATTTTACAACTCAATTTGTTTTTAAAAGTTTGATTTAAAATGAGAATGAGAACAAACCCGGCTTTTCCAATGAAATCCGGGCAACCGGGTCAGACCAATTTATTTCCAAATTTTATATTAAATATCCAGGAATATTTATATTATTTGTCGGATAATCTGGCAACCTTATCATAGAAATTTGTATCGAATATTAGATTTGAAATAAAACCCATTTTGGAAATTCTGATTCTATATTCCCATAACCAAAATTGTATTTCTACATATTTTCGTATTTCTGATTCTGTATCAAGTTAAAAATTCTTGATTTTCAGTTCGAATAATCATAAGAAATTAGGAATGAAAAGCTGCTTTCCTGATTCGGTTTTGCATTTCATATCAAATTTGAATCATGTTTTTTTGAAAATCATTTCCATTTTCAATATATTATTTTGATAACTCTATTCCAAATATGAAAAAAATAAGAATTTTGTTTTACATTTTATATCGAAGTTCTCAAACTTTATTCTAAAACAACATTCAAACATTAAAAGCTTCTAAGTGGCAATCCAAAATTGAAAACTCAGATTCAGATTCATCATTTGAAATTCACATTTAAATTCTGATTCACAATACAGATTAAAAATAAATAATTGAAAAAAAAATTAATTAAGATTAAACCAGCAATACAGAATTTAAATAAAAGATTCATGAATGATTGGCTCATAAAATTTTGATCTGGAATTAAGATTCGGAAATCGTATTTTTTGTATATTTTAGAAATGGCATAGGAATTCAGAAACAATTTTTGAATTCAGGTTCAGTATTCAGATTGAAAACTCAGGAATGAGTGAACGAGTTTTTCAATCAACATAAAATTGTAAAGGAATTTGAGAGAACATGAACATAAAAATTTGCTTGTCAATTGCCAGATTTACTTTTTTTTAATCAGAAGAAGTTTCTACACACAATTCAGCTGAAAATCACTTATATAATGTAGAATTTGAGTTAATATTCTGTCTTTTGTTTTATGCAAAGTATCCCAAATTATATTAAAAAAAATTACCCACAGGATTTCCATTATGGAATTGATTATTTATGAAAAATATTTCCTGTTAAAAAAAAACAAGTTCCTATCTGTTCTTCACCTAAAAAATCTGCAAAAAATTCTGTATTTTCTCAGTGTATTGATTAACATTATTGATTTTAAAGTTTTTTAAAGCTCAATTTCAAACTGAAATCATATATTTAGTTTAAGTTAGCATCGAGTAAATTCGATCCGAAAATTTGTTATCGCTTTCTGTTTTTTCTTTTTTTGAAAAATTTTATTTATTTTCTTCAAAGGTTAAATTCTTGGAATTTGCAAAAGAGTTTGAAAGATTGGGCTCGTATGATTTGAGCATGGAATACGTTTTTTTTTTTTAAATGAAGGCTATTTAGCTTTAAAAGAACTTTTTTTTATTTTTCGACCTACCAGACTCTTAAACATTAAATTTTAACTTTCGATGAAAACTAATTTCATATTTTGTTTCTAAAGGTTTCATAAAAAAATAAGCTCATCCTTCAGGCTAAGGACCATTTTTCAAAAGTTACGTTTTAATACAAAAACTATTAATGAAAACTTTAAAATGAATAGATAATCATATAAATAGTAACAAATATAATTTGTTTTTTTTTTTCGTACATTGTTGAGCAAAACATCATAGGTAAAAATCATTCACCAAAACCCCCCCCCCCCCCCATGAGTCGGTTCTTCCTACGGCCCTGGATGGCACTATAATCGATTTGCGAAAAATTGGCCAGATTTTCTTCAGAGTGCCCTGTCTGTTTGTCTGTGATAACAGGGTTAATAAAGCTAAACATATTTACCTACTTCATCCTATTTGAGAACGTTTGCACAACTTGTGTCCAATTCCGAATCAATAAAATATGTTGCACGCGAGATCTGCACAATGAGTTTTAATTGTTTATTTAAAAAAAGACAAACACACAGGGAGGAAGAAAGGGGTAACTTAAAAAAAGAGAAACGCATAAGCACAACCTGTGCTTCGTGGTCTCACCGGCGTTCAGACACCGGATGAAATCACAACCGAATTAAATTCTTTGTTAGGTTATTCAAATGAGGAAAAGAACCAACACGAATAATACCAGTAGCGTTGGTTTTGCTCCTGAGCTTTATTCGATCCATTTTAAAATGGATCAGCTGAATAATTTGCAAATTCTTGAAATGGCTCGTCTTATGTTTCATTGTCGAGTCAAATTTGAACCTTTTCGAAAATCTTCTACCAATTTTCTCCAAAATATTACGCAATGTCGTCGTTGTCAAGCTTTTTGTCACGGCACTAAAAATTGTAAATTGAATGCCAGATGCATGCTTTGCGGCTCATACGATCATGAAAAATCTAAATGCCTTTTTGGTGGTGATGAGCCACAAACAGAATTTTTTAAGTGTGCGAATTGCGCAGGTAATCATTCCTCGAATTCTTTAGACTGTCCCGTTAGGGCAAACATTATTGCTTCTAGGAAAAATCCCCAAGTTGTCAGAAAAGTTTCTTCTCCTCCTTCCTCTTTTTCGTCTTCACACGTCAGGCAGGCAAACAATCTGCCTGTTCGCAGTCAGCCTCGGCCTACATTGGAATCACGACTTGGTAATGCTCGAAGTGATTTTAATGTTACCTGTGCTGATTCTGCGCCACAGACTCGTTGTTTAACGTTCTCAGAGGTGGTTGAAAATGGGTTGCCCTCTTCAGGTTTAACTAATGAAAATGGGAAAAACCAAGTCTCAACGTTCATGCGAAGGCTTGGGAAAGTCCCCGGAATTCAAATTCAAATACCTGTTCTTCTCCTTCATTTTCTGATCCTAACAATTTTGTTGATTTGGGTGAGATTTCTGAGGAAAAATTAAAATTTTTGCATCAAAGTTTAATAGAAATGATGCAACTTATATTGAAAGCAAATTCAATGTTTGAAGCTTTCCAAACTTCTTTTAATTATGCTAACAAAATTATGATGACTTTACGATTCCCTCATGGATCCAAATAGATGTTTAAATATTATGAATTGGAACGCTAGATCATTACTGGCTAACCAAGATGAATTCTTTTTATCTTTGAAAACTCAAAACATACATATTGCTGCCATCACTGAAACTTTTTTAAAGCCAAACAATAACTCGAAAAGCAATGCTTTCTTTAAAATTTTACGAAATGATCGACTTGATCGACAAGGTGGGGGTTTAGCTATTGTCATCAATAGTCGTCTCAAATTTCGACTTCTTCCTTCTTTCAATACAAAAGTCTTAGAAACAATTGGAGTTGAATTAGATACTTCTATGGGGAAAATTATAATTGTTGCCGCATACTTGCTTTTTCAATGTAGCGGTGAACAGAAAAATTTGAAAACTTCATTAGTAAATGCTAAAGCCGCTTTTACCCAAAGTTAAACATAAATTTAATCAACCTTTGATCGACGATGATCTTCAGTTTTTGATACGACTGAAAAACATTCATCGATGCCAATACCAACGAACTAGAGATACTTATTCAAAATTTATTCAATCGTAGTGAAAATTTTATTCGGGATGAAAATCATGCAAACGCAGTAGAGGACATAAAACCCTACTCAAAGTCATTTTGGAAATTTACTAAAATTTTGAAAGAGCCTCAAAAGCCAATTCTTACTTTGAAAGATGGAAATAAACTTCTTTTAACTAACGCAAAAAAAATCTCAAAAATTAGCCTCACAATTTGAGTCTGCTCATGATTTTAATTTAAACGTTGAAAGTTTTATTTATGCTTCAAATTCCCTGGAATTTTATGATATTCTTTTTGGTCAAAATTTATATTGAGGAATGGAAGTAGGCGTTTGCCGAGGAAAGACGTGTTTTTTTCCAACTGCCAAATTAAAGCTTGCATAAATTGAAAATCTAGAGTAGAATTCATTATTATTCAACCGGAAAATCCTTTTTCGATTGCCTCACATAAAGTTTGATCATTTTTCAGATAGTACCGATAGGGAAAAAAATACAAAAAATTCACAATGGAAGTATACAAGCAGTTTTTCACCTAGGATCCGCGGCTCCGGAACATCGATAAGGATTTGCGGATTGAAGCAAAGCAGTTATTTTGTCCAAGGATGAGTATCGAACCCGTTTTTTACCAGGTGTTAGGAAATTGTGGAAAAAAGAACCCATTCGTCTAGAATGATTTTGAAAGGGCCAGAAATTGTAAAACATAGGAATCAGATTAACGATTGCAGAGTGGAAGTCAATTCAGTGCAACATAGTTCACACAATCAGGTCGCCCATATACTAAGTTAGCTAAGTACGACAAAAAATTGGTGAGCCTTTTCCATTTTCATTCATCTGCCATGTATGATTTCCCATAAATGCAAATAACCCTTCCTCTACCAATCTTTTTTTATTAGTTGATCATCCATATGGTAAATTCTTTTAACGGATTGCATTCCAAGGCACGGCGAGTCCCCGCGTCTCCCCAGTATTCTACTGTAGGTCCATAGGTGCAATTGGCGACCAGCCTTGCCAGATCTACGGATTTCTCCGTAGTTCTACGGATTTTAAGCATTTCTATGGAGCTACGGATCGATGCTCGAAATCTACGGGTTTTCAGCATTTCCTACGGATTATCGAATAAATTCAAGGGATTCTGCGGATAAATGAAAATTCTTCCTGACAACCAAAAAATAAAAGGTCATCAAGTTTTATTTTACCGAAATCAGTACGTTTTACGATTTTCGTGAAATCTACGGACTTGAGCGGTTTTCAATCTGGCAACGCTGTTGGCGACCCTAGATACTATGTACCTCTAAGCCATAAAATCTGCCTGGGGCCTCTGGCCATAATTCCCATCCGGACTTGCAACGAAGGCTGTACCCGTGATGGGAGACCATGTCCGCGCTTCTGCGTTCATCGGCTTTCTCAGTTTCAAGTCAAAACTCCAGCATACATACCCTGCCTCTTGTTAGGATTCAAGACTAAGGACCTCTCCTTTGGTGACTCGAGGTCCGGCCTTTACTCGTTACACAAGGCTCGCCTGGTTGCCACGACTATCGTGCGCTCTGCCTCTGTTTGAGACCACTGCTAGAGACCAATAACCTCTACTCTAACGACTTGAGGTCTTGGTCCCCCTTGGATTTGCTCGAGGCCTTCTCCCCTTTGCCCTTCCGTGTGCTGGTCGTGAGCAGCTTATCCTAGATTCGCGCCTGTCACAGCACACGTCCGGGTTTTACGAAACTACTCGGATGATACCCGGCAAAGACGACATACTACACCGACTCGAGTGACTCACCCGCCAACGACGTGAAGTCACTTTTCGAAAGTTTTCCGCGGCGTGAATACTCTTCTCCCTACGAGTTCCACTGCGGAGAAGGTAAAGTCTTATCCCCACAGCTTCCGTCGTTAAGAGCGCGTTCTACACAAAAAAATTTCGAGGCTCCACTTAGCAAAATTTCGCTGTTAGTTTCGATTAGCTTAAAGAGTTATTTTACTAATGCGATGGCAAAAAAGCTAAATATGCTTTAGCATAGCATAGCATAGCATAGCATTGGGTGACTACACACATCTTGCATTGGCTGATACACAAAGTACAACTTAATCATCAAAACAAACACAAGATGCCAAAACGAGTATCTGGATTCAATATTCGTTTCAAGTGTTGGTTTTAAAAATAAGTGTAGTACAATAATGCACACCGCGACAAGTCAATGTAATCATAATGGGGATGATCTGATACAGCAAATAAAACTTTTCAGGTGCAGAGAACTCATACGACCCAGGGCGCTGTATTCAGATAGGAAGGGGAAGGGATATTTTTATGGGAAATCCTACTCGGCAAATAGGACTGAAAAAATGAGTAAAAGCAATGAATTTTCAAAAAGAAACGATCTCACCAAATCCATCAAACGCTATATAAGATTTAGGCCGGAGCTGTCTCCCAATTCTTCCTGATTGGAGTCAACTGGAACAGGTTGCAACCAAATGTTTTTCAATATATTTGTCACCTACAAGCAACGCGCATCGCAGCAATCTTAAAAAGAACTGCATTTTTTCGCCCATTGCGGAATTTTCCCTTTTTATCTTGCTGTGGACTAATAATTGGGCTGCGCCACTGCGTTGCTGTTTTTCCAAATTTATCAGACGTATTTTAAAACAATTTCCCCTAACTTCACCAGCAGTCGTCCACTGAGCACATTTTTTATATCGAAAAGCACGCTTGAACATTAATCGATAAATATGGTACTGCGTAAGCGCAAATCAGATCACACCGATAGCCATTTTTCTTTTATTTTAAGCACTATTTTTAGAATCGCAATAATATATCCCGGGAAGCTGCTTTCCAAACTTCACCCATCTTAACACTTTACATCAACGTAATCCTTTCTAATCTTTATGCACAATTTCACGTTTTTTGGCTATTTAAAGTTTAATTTTGATAAATTTTCACGGAGCACCAGCAAAAAAGCTAAACATGCTTTATTTTAGAAATAAAAAGGGCAATTTTACTTGATTTTAGAAAACGAAGGTTCTCTAGCCGTTTTGTCTACAGACAAAAGCCGCCGTAGGATGAGAAAAAAAAAACAAACTGACCGGAAGCGCGATGCTGGTGGTTCTTGTGGTGGAAATAGCAAAATTGTTTTTTTTTCTACTAGCGATTTTTTTCTAGCTGGTCAAATTTGATTTTTTTTTTTTCGCTAAAATTCGGTCTCGGAAATTTTGTGTGTACTTGGATACTCCGCGGTGGTGGAGGTATCCTACGCAACGTTTGCGACGTACCTAGCAGCTCGGCATACGCAGAAGGTAAAGTCTTATCTTAGTGCGCTTTATTGCTAGGATCGGACGCACACTTCTCGAAGGGCCCCCGCCGAAAAGGCATTCTACTCCGACCGTGGTCCGGTCTTCCTCCTTCCTTTGGCTGGCAACCCTGGGCTTTTTGCCCGCCGTGTGCCGAATCGAGAGCAGCTTATCCTAGACTCGCACCTATTACAGCAAACGTAACAGGCTAATGACTACGACGCTTACGACTCAGATTAATCCCGATGGTGATGTTATCCTACCAGGCTCGAGTGGCTCATTCGACAGTCCACTCTACCCGAGAGTATCCCGTGAATACTCTTTCCCCTACGAGCTCGATTGCGGTGAAGGTCTTATCCCCGCAGCCGCCGTTGCAGAGGGCGCTTTCTTTTCAGTTACTCCGCGACGTTAACGGTTGAGATATCCTACGCACGCACGCAACGTACCTGGCAGCTCGGCATACGTAGAAGGTAAAGTCTTGTCTCTGTATGCTTTAATGCTAGGTTCGGACGCTCCTCTACTGGGCAGTCATGATCCGGGTGAACCCATCGCTGACCACACGCCAAGTGTTGGCACCCTCACACATCCTCCGCACGATGTTGTCGGCTGTCGTGTCTGGTCTGCAGGCGGCAAGCATGTTAGCGCGTACCCCTTTGAACCTCGGACAGTTGAACACTACGTACTCTGGTGTCTCTGCTGTGTCACCGCAGGTTGGGCCGAATGGCGAGGCCACATTTCTAAACCGATGGTGGTGGTGCATGAAGCATCCGGGATCAGTCAAGAACTACGTCATGCAGAAATCCATTTCTTCATGTCTCCGATCAATCTAAAATCCGATGTTAGGGATCAAGCGATGGGTCCATCGGTCGCGATTCCAGCTGTCCCACTGATGCTGCCAGGTGGACAACGAGGCCTCTCTGGCATGTTTCCGCACATCGGGCATGTGCCTGTGCTTGTAGCAGAAGATTTTTTCCTCTAACAAGGCCAAGATGGGCCTGACCCCCGCCACAACATCAGCAGCTACCGAGGACATGCAGAGCTTCCGCAGATTACACTGCCTGGCCAGGGCTGCCGCTCCATACCCCAAAATGGACGAGGTCATGATCGCCAGGACCCTACTTCTGCTGCAGCGGATCACCGAGTTGTTCGACATGGCAAGAGGCAAAATTAATTCGCTTGGATATAGGAATACTAGCGATTAAGCTCTATTGCCGGACACTGCCCTTCAAATAGTTTGTTTTTTCGAGGTCTACAACAGATTTCATTAATCTAATTTCAAAAATCGATCACTTTTGTTTAGACAAAATCGACTGAATGTTTGGAAGAAAAAAGAAAAGATTAACTACGACTTGATAAGAATAGTCTAACGAAAGGCAAATCTGAAACGAGAATCTTGAGAGATTTTTTCCTCTTATAATCTGTACTTGAACAATTAACATGGTTTGAACAGCGGTTTAACACTTTCTCAGAAAAGCTTTATTTGGAGTCATCATTAAGCTGCACTTGAGTAATATTATACCTTGATGAAATCCGATTTGACTCAAAGTCCAATTTGAGCTGTCTGTAGGTACGCAACATTTATCCCAATACTTGATGATTGACTCATGTACCAATGCGATTGAGATTAAAATCATTAACACCATCAACATGAGTGGATCAGCAGATCAAACGCTTAACTCGTTGACTGGTAACAATTGACTGTGGATCGTGAAAAAAAAATCGAGCAACACATGCGCATTTTCATTAAACTTTAGTCAGAAGTCTCACGAAAAAAGAGCGTGAAAAAGAAGCAGTTTTTGTTGCACAACATCAGCGCAGCGATTGAATCCCATGCTAACAACAGATGTAGGTAGGTATGTGCGCTCCACGCGGCTGAAAGCTTCAATAAAAAAGTTCAGGTGTCAGCCAATCTGCAGCTAATGCTGCGTGTGTTGTTAGAGTCGTCAATTAGGAGAACGGCCGAGATGAAGATTTTAGCCAACCATGAAACGAGCTGTTAAATTTGGAAATGTGTTGAATGGATAAACGGTTGATGCGATGACACCTCCAAGCCATGTAATAGAATCGTGAAACATTTATAGGATTCGATAAAATAAGGTCTTTTTAAAGTAACTCATTCAATTCGGCATATTTCTAAAAACGGAGATTTAACATTTTGTAACTGAAACGAACTTCAAACTGTTTTCAATTCGCGCTTCAAAGAATGATTAAGTACTTATTTCTACACTTTTCTTAAGTTGAGATGTTTGAATTTTCAAATTAAGGAATAGTTAAACTTCAGTAATCCGAAATCCAAAGCCAATTAAATTACACTTTGAGTTTCGCAAAAGCTCCATCGTGAAAACCATTCATTGTCAAAAGAATGAACCTCGCGGAAAGCAGATTTGCCATTTTCGTCATATATTTAAAAGACCTCTCTCGATGGTTAATCTTTTTCCCTTCATTAAGTAACAGTTTCACTTCCAGCTTTGGGAAAGCCTCCCGATTAAGCCGAAATGAGCTTCGAGTGCCCCCCCGTAGCGAAATTGCACCGTTAAAAGATCTTTTGATGTGACTCGCTGACTTCCGGTAGGCAGTGGAAGTTACGGTGGTGCCGCCGGGAGACAAACTCGTGGCCAGACCACAACAACACAATATGTCGAAGGCTGGCTGACTGGTATGAAAATAAAACCGCCAACAAATTCCGGCAGAATACGAACGAGGAGATGATCGATTTTATGTGGTTTTTATGTTGTCACTTCACCCTTTCTCCCGGGGGCCATTATTTTGTGGTTCCTCCTTTGTGAGTGATCCGAGAGGGCCACCGGCGGCCGTTGTCATTCAATGGGGAAATTTGATGTTTTTCTTCTTTCCTCACAACCAAACGAAATTCAAGCCTCGAGAAATTCAATCTGGTTTTGTCATTCACATTTGGTTATGGCATGCATAAGTTCATGAGTTATGGCACAGCTTGAATGGAATCACAATTGCATCCGATCAAGTAAAAATATTTGTTTGTTTGCTCAATTCAATTTTCGCTTTTGCACATCGATTCAGCAATGAAAAAAATTGAAAGGGGAAATTAGTGACGATCAAGAGCAAAAAATATTTTTTTGGGAGGTAAAAGCCGTGTGTTGTTGTACAGAAGCACTATGAGAGATCAGGCGAATAAATAAAAATAGGAAAAGTAATTTGTGGCTAATTGTACGGGAATGAGTAAATGTGTTTCAAAATGAGAAAAACCAGTGTTCAGAGAGAGAAAAAAATTGCGAATTGTAGCAAATTGTTGCGAATTGTGCAGTAATTGTGGAATTTTGATCATTACCATTTCAGATACAAAGAATTCTTGAGATGGAGATCAACCACCCGTACGAAACACGACCTTCAATCCATTCATGTATCATTTTATAGATCAATAAAAAATCAGCTTATCAACTTTACTTCTTTCATACAATAATACGGTGCGGGACAAATTGTCTTGTACGACAAGAAGTTTTCTCATAACACGCTCTTGGCTCATTTTCAACACCTATCATGCTCCCTAACCTAATCTATCCGTCTATAATTTGCATTACTTTCATTTGATATTCTTCGCAATAGAATTTAATGCTGCACCGAACTGCCATTAATCATTAAATCAACCCTCTAGAACCTATTTTTTTTCGCCGAACAATTCACAGAACCTTAGGTTTATGATTACAAACAATTTTTGTTCAACAAAAAACTTCATAAATGAGAATTTTTTTTTGACTAATTTTTCAAAAATTGCATAACTCCAGGGGCTGAGGAACTTGATTTTCAGTACTTTACCGATTGTAGTTTTTATATATTTCAATCAATTTTTCCTTAATTTTGAAGCAGGTTAACACCGACCCATAGCTATATATTCATTTATTTTTTGTTAATATTGTTCCACAAATAACTTAGATATTTTAACTTAATAAAAAGGTAAATAGGATAACGGACCTATTTTGGACCGCTTTGGGAAGCGGCTATGCTATTTCCTGAAATAAAAAAAATACATGCTACACCTTTTGACTCGGTTTGATGTGAAGATCAAGGCTTTTTCTATCGAAACATATCGTCGTTTGTTGCAATGTAACCAGATTTAAATGATTGGACATATTTGAACCATCCTTAAACATATTAAGGTTTTTTTTCTAAATTTTGCTATATTTACGACAGTGAATGATGTGAAATTATGCGAATAGTGCAGTTAATCTTTTCCATTCGTATTCTTGTAGTCAAGTTTTGTTTGTTCACGTTAATTCATTTCTGAACTAATTTTCTTCAACTTTTCAGCAATCTCTATCTATTTAGGTACACTTGTTTGTTTAATATTTCTTTATACAACCTTTTTTCTACAACTTTTTTGCTTTAAAACAACAATTTTCAATAAGAATAGAGTAACAGCAGAAAAACTCCTCCGTTACATAGTATGTTTCAAATGTTTAGAAAATTTCGACAGCACATTGCAATCTCGACTATCGTTTTCTGCAGTGTTAAATACTGGTCAGTTGGCTTATCTTTAGGATCAATTTTAAGAACATAAATCTCCTTCCGACGACCGAATGATAAGTTAAGAAAGTCTGACATCATCAACTCTGCGACATAAATTGACGAATTTCGACTTCCAAAACCTTAGTTGATTTATATTAGCTTCAGTTCTCTAGAATACATAGATTAAAAAAGATAAAAATGTGCGAAAAAAAATGCGATTTTTTTAACAATCTAAAATTCAGTTTTTATCGCTTAAAAATTCACAAAAGTTTAGTTTTATCTTCAAAACAACTTTTGTTCTACGAAAAAATTTTTGGTTTGAGTAAATTATTCAACAGATTTTTTCTTCAAAAATTGCATAACCACAGGGGAAAATTCCTTTTTTTTAAATAAACGGTTAAAATGATTTCATATCGTCGCACAACGTCTTACGTATTACGTTCATGAACAGCAAGTTCAATACTCAGGTTATGTTGGGTGGTCCAAAATAAGTTCCTTAAGGACTGTGGATTGTGTAGGACCTATTTTCGACATGGGTCAAATTGCTACAAAAACAAGTTTTGGTTTTTCGAATTTGCAAACTAGTTGTCAAGTGTTTTGTCATAGCTGTGAACATGTTAGTAGTGGTTAAATTCATCACAGCTATACAGAAATCCTCTTGAAAGTTGACTCCAATAATGAAATGGTCTTGATTCGGCCCAATTGTGAAAAATCAAACCTTCGTTTTCAATTTCCTCTCCCTTATCAACTGATTTAAATGCAATGTTAGATATGATTAGAATCATAAGAAGTGGCTTTAACTATTATTTGCTCAAAATTTTCATGACTAACATGATTTGTGAGAGAAACATTAGAAAAAAGCTGCAAGGTGGTCCATAATATGTACCCGGTCCAAAATAAGTCCGTTACGATATTGTGCATATTTTTTTACTTGCTGTCGTTATTTCCCAACCCTTCAGACGGGGTTATGATTCATCTCTCCTTCTTTAACTTAGGATTTGGTTCTCAAAAAATCAATCCAGAATGCTGTAAATTCTTCGATTTAACTGCCAATCATATTTTTTAGATAAAAAAACACATTGACCAAGGATTTGTGAGGCTATCAAATATATTTTCCGAAAAATAGGTCCATTTGCAGTTTTCTCGTGTTTTGAAGCTTATCTGCTGAGATGATTCTTCCAAAATGGTTATGGGAAACGTTATACAGTTGAACCCAGCTTATCCAAACTCCGGTTTTCTGGGCTCCCGCATTATCCCAGCCATCAGATTGATACAAGATCCATATAAAGCTTAGTTCTTTTAGAAATGGGACAGTTACAAATGCCTGTATCTCAAAAACCATTCGTTTGAACGAAATACTTTCTATGAAGGAAAAGTAGGCAATGTTATGATATTTCATGAAAAAATTTGAAAAAAAATATTTACCGTTTTTTGTAAAAGAAATTTCTACTTTATTCTTGGTGTCTCCCATTGGCCGGCGCACACTTTTTTCTGTCATGGTATTGATCAGTTTCTCCAACTTATACTTTGTAAAATCTATATTTTAGGTGGCTTCACCTTCCTTCTTCAATTTCTGATACTTTTTGGTCCAATACTTCTCTGGAAACTGGAAACTGGAAGCATTTTAGTGGATACAGTTGTTTCGAAATGAACAAATTTGGTTATTTTTTATCACATTTTTGAACGTTTTTTTTTCGGTACCGGTTTTACAGCTTAAGAGCTTTGGAACTATCACAAAATGGCTGTTTGAGGTTGGATTTCAATGAGTCATCACTAGGCAACACTTTCAGCTTATCGGAGAAAATTGTTTTGGACATTTCAGCGATCTACCCTTAGCTTTTCGTTTATTGAAAATTAAAAATGCTGGTATGAGACTTGCATTCCTTGATGATCCTTAACCGTTGTTGCCGATCATCTGCTTCACTCCAATGCTTGATTTGAACTTTGTGGACATTATTGACAGTGTTTGCATACTTATCCACCACATAAACTCAGTAATTCTTTGAATAATCAACGGTTTTTTCAGCTATCAATTTGATAATGACGAATTTTAAAGGAATCTGTGCAAAAATTTTTTTTTCTTTTTCTCAAGCATCGTACATATCTCAAAAACGCGTAAATTTTAAATTTTGAAAAAAATAGGTCGAATAGTACTTTTTACAGGCAACAAAATGCTGTTCAAATTTTTAATATCCAATAACTAGTTAACGAGCTATTAGCAAATGAAAGTGTCCCATTTCTAAAAGAACTAAGCTTTACATACTTATCGAGCTGTGCGCCCGAATGGTTTGCAGAACAGAAGGAAAAGGATGGACAGTAGAACCCCACTTATCCGAGGTAGTCGGGGGAAGGACAACCTCGGATAAGTGAAACCTCGGATTAAACAAAACACATGCGCCTGGATTATATGCAATACCCAATCCTTCTGCTCGAGTATTGTATATAATCCAGGCGCATAGCTCGGCAATTACATGGATTTTACTTTTTTTTTAAACCACAATAAATATGATAAAACATTCCATTTCAAAAAGAGTTTTTTTTTCATATTATTTATTTGTTTATATTATTTATATTTTATATTATTTGATGCTCATTATTTCTGTACGAGGCGTTCGAGCAAATTATCTAAATTTTTCTGCTCCCTGCATGATTTTGCATGATATGCATGATTTTGAAAAAAAGATTCTAAAGTAATTTTTTGAAAGCTGTAAGTATTCATTTCGTAGTTTTTGCATAAGTTGTATGTGTTTATTTTTCTTATCAAATGTCTCCAATAATAAAAAATAGTAGGTACATTTGGTAAAATTTCACAAAAAAGAGTGCCATTAACTGGGGGAACATTGTTCACTTTTTTAATTCATTTTCGAAAATTTTGGAAGGGGTTGCTTTTTTGAAACACATTTTTTTTTTAAATACATACTGAGGTAAGGAGTATAAGGCATGATCATTGATAGCGGAATATTTAATCGACATTAGTGGCTAAAACTAAATGTTTGTTACAAAACCAGATTTCATGTTTCAGAGTAACTTTGATCATTATGGTTCTAACGTACATATCTCAACATCTTAAAAATTATTGTATTGATACCAATAAACACAGAAGGCTTAAAAACATCAATAACAGTATTGATTTGTTTGGACCCAATTGAATTTTTAACGTTTTCTTTCAAACACAAAAATACTCAAAAGATGGACAAGGTGGCTGCAAACATTTAGGGGCACAAATTATAACATTTCACAATATTTTTTGGCCTCAGAAACAAATGAAATTTTACCACCATGTAATTCCCTAGGTCTTCCCCCTGTCCCTATGTACTTTCTTTATTGAAAATTAACCATTTGATAGGGTTTTTATCCATTTGTTCTATTCAGGCTTTCTCATAGAATATGTCCGTTACTTTTCAATATCCAAAGAATATCATAGAATGACCATACAAATAACTCTAATACTATACCTACAGTACCGTTTATAATTGTATAGAAATTGGAAGCAAGCGAACTGTCACTTCGACTTTGAATTTCCATAACTTTTTACTCTGATGATATTTTTTGATCATTTTTTTTGCGTTAGATAGATCAACTAACACAAAATTTGAGCTTTCTGGAGTTTGTGTGGCCTGAGAAACAGTAATTCTACGAAAATCGGACTTTTTGGATTTTTCTAATTCAAACTGCAATATCTCTGAATCTACGCAACATTTTTTATTGAAATTTGGCAGAGTGATTGTTGAAATATGAAGCTAGCATGTATGAAGTTTTCGAAATGTTCTATCGATGAGATCAAAAGTTACGCGAGGTGCAATATTTCAGGCATGAACCTTGAAATGCGATTTCTAAATGCTAGCATTTTATCAGGAGAGGTGTTTATTTGTAAGTCTTCGAAAAAAACAGATATTTTGAAACTTTAAAACTACATTTTAAGCAATATGAAAAAAAAACTCCAACGATAAACAAAATTTAGCCTATTTGTAACTCAGTTCATAGGCTTTCAAACATAGAAAACAGTTTTCAGATATTTTAACTTCAAACTTAGTTAATGATGAATTTCTGCAAAAAATTCGTGTTGATCAACATTTTTAGAGGCGATTTTTTTGTCAACATATGTCTATGCCGAAATCTTAATTTTATCCAAGTTTTATAAGCATATCCTAAAATATTATGCAGAGTTTAGCTTAAGGTTGCCAGAATTTTTTCAACACGTATCCGGGCTGGACAAATCCAGGCTAAATTACCTAAAAACCTGGCAAAATCGGAGCATTTGATTTCCAAAATTTTCGACCAAAATCAAGGCAATATCCGGGCGAATTTGGTCAAAACCTAGTAATTACTCATCAAAAATCAAAAACAAAAATCTTGAAAAATATTGTATTTCACCAAAATTTATAAGCAGATTTTAAATTTTTTGTAGGCTTTCAAAACACCTTTCGTAATTTTTTTGGGAAACTTGCTTTTTGGACGTTTATAAAAAAACAATTTTTACAACACAATTTGTGTTTTTTTTAGTTTGATTTGAGAATGAAAGTTGGTATAAACGCGGGCAAAATCCGAGCTTTTCCAATGAAATCTGGGCTACCGGGCAGGATCGGACTTTTCCTACATTTTTTATTAAATATCCGGGCAAACCCTGATAAATTTCCTCTTAAATGATGTCGAATTTTTAAAACAAAATATTCAATTTTCCCGTAAATACTTAAAAGTTTAAATTCACATATGTAAACGTTACTTAAAAATTCTGCAAAATATCAAGAATGAGTTTTGGACCAAAACGAAGCTTTTAAGACCTCAGAGTTTGTGAAATTAAAAGTTGACCCCAAATTAACTTAGTCTAGTGTTTATTGTACCAGAATTTGGGTTGGACAAACACATGGAAGTGAATCGTGTCAAAAATTGGAAAAAAAATTATGATTCGATAATCTGTTAGAAGTCTGTTGGAATGAGGTATTGAAAAAAAAGAAGTCAAAAAATCATTCTAAAACTAGTAGAAAAGCTATCCTAAGAATAAAAATTTCAGATCTTGACAACGAAATCCAATCAACGAGAATCCCGAGTAGTCACCCGATCCGAAATCCCTATCGGTCAAATGATGTCAAACGCCTTTCGTCATTCTATTGAAACGTTTAGGTATGTACATATACATAATAAGACGTGCCCATGTCAAACCAATCGTAACATGACGAATCAGTCAGAATGAGTGCACCCGCAATGTAACAAAATCCCAATCAACTGAATTGACACCGCACACTTGCAGGGCGAACGCCTACGCCCACATCGTGCAACCCTTTATTCACGAGCGGGAATTTGAAAATTTCTTACATCAGAAACTGTGAAGAAAGAATACGCAAAAAATTGATTGAAACCTGTAAGGTACCCTATAAAAGTTATACTTTTATTTTTTTTAAGTTATATAAGTCTTATAGGGGTACTAAACTATTTTTAAGATTACGAAACTTTTAACGAAAATCATTCGATTCTTATAGAAATTAATCACAATTTCAATTTTCATTACTTATCCATGTTTCATTCCAATCCATTTAATAGGTAGTTTGAAAATGTTTTCATTTTAAATGCTCAGGAAGCAAAGGGATTGTAGACATCGAACAATTAATTCTTCCTAGATCCGCTGTAAGTGGCAACGGTCATCGTATTTAATCCGCTTACAACAGAATGACCATAAGTAAGAAGTATGTTTGCATGGATGGGCCAATAGTTGTTTGTTATGCCCTCCTCGGTTGAGATGGATATCGACTTGCCGCGGCTGCTCCTCATAGACAAACAACAACCATTCGAAGCGCCGCGTTTGTTCTGTGTGACCATCCCAAGGTGTATCGAGTTTCATTCAGTTATGTTATGTGCGATGAAAAACGAAGGAAAAATTCAAAACAAACGCCTGATCGCTTGATTGGATGTGAAGGAAAAGACTGTTGGAAATTGGCATTCGACTGACTGACTGACTAGCTGCCCAGACTACCGACCAACTAAGCTTCGAGCAGCTCAACTATTTAAGTCTGGCGCGCAAGGTGCAATAAAATGGTTAAACAACGCTCGGCCGAATATTATTATTGCTTCATTTGACAATTTGTGCAAGCATTATTGCGAGCATTTATGCTTGTTATCGTTTGTAGCCGCTTAAGCTATTTTCTAGCGCTTCACTAGTCGTAAACGAAAGTGAGCGGAAACAGCAATCATAAAACAGCATGAATTAATGCGTCATAAAGTGGCTGTAAATTTGAAAACTATTTGATATATGATTTGTAAAATTTCAACGCTCAGTGACGGTAACATAACCACACAGTTAGACATGAGAAAAATGCTCAGTGTTTTTTTTTTATTATGAACCAATTATGCGAGTGAATTTTTCGGAAATTCTTTCGCTTTCAGTAATGATCAGTTTTATTTTAGGAAATTTCGAGTATTAATGAAGTCGCTTTATTGTCCACTCTTCAGGCTAACTCATTCTTTATAACACATTGAATATGCTACTGAACCAAGTTTTCATGAACACTTTTTCCAAGCGAAGAACCGGTGAACTCGGTGAACTGGGTAGGTATTTTGATACCAGATCGAAATTGTTTTCTCTGTGGCTGATTCAAACCGGCCGCATAATGGGACAGGATACCAAATAAGGCCGAAACAACAGATCGTCTTGTCCCCTTGAAATCATGAGTGGTAGCTCTAAAAGGTAAACCCGCTTTATAACGCTAGCTGATAAACAGTCTTGGAGACGGATGGAAATAAACAAATTTGATACGTGATTTTAGAGATTTTTTAGAATTAAAATTTAATTTATTTTTGGAAATTATTTACATTTCGATGTATTTGTACATAATTTAAAACAAAATTTCAACATGATTCAAATAAAACGTCTGCAAGAGTTGCAACTTGAGTTTTGAAGTGCTGTACAAAGATGTTTGATTTTTAGAGATGATTTTTTTTGTCGTAGCTTGATCTTAATTTAGATTTTTTAATCATTGTTGAAAATCTAAAATTATATTTTTTTATAATTCCTTAAATAATGCTAAAATTAATGTTTTTTGTAAGGAGTTTCCCTTTCCTCATGCCAATAAACTTATATTTAGAGAAGCAATCAGCCTTGTCATCGGCGCGCTGGAGAAAGGGAGGGTTCTCGAACAGTCGGTAAAACATTTTACGAAACAAATTACCTACTCACTTTTTCTTATCTACCCACTGAAGGTGGAATAAACTTCATATTATAACAATTTTCGCACCCAAATATCCCCTCAAACCAATTATATGGGAGACGTCCTCTCCTCTTCATAAAAATAGAGGAGGGCCTTGATCAGTTCTGGACTTGTAAAAAACCACCTCCTCCATTTCTATATTATCGCTGGAATGAGTAGTTTTAAACCATAAAAAAATATTTATTTTTTTTTTTTCGTAGTATCCCGTCTCACGCAAGGCCGGAAAAAAGTTTTAACATTACTTTAATCATACTATTTCAATTTCTACAAAGACTTACTTTACCTTTGGGAGCATCGAATGAAACTTTTGTCACATTTAGAATAATAAATTGTTATAATTTTTTTATCTGATGCAAATTATGCGGTGCTATTCCTGCTTTGGCTCTGATTGTAACTTTGAATAACTCTTTTTTTTTTTTATTAAAGTCATATTTTGTTTCTTAAAACTTGATTTGAAACTATGATTTAGATTTGAGACACTGGATTGTGGTTCTGTATTTAACCTAATTTTATGTTTTGAATTTTTAAACTGGGAAGGTGTTGCAAACATTGAACATAACTGGTTCAATAGTTCAATAGTAGCAAATATCTGCATCCCTATGGAATTTGAGTTTAATTACCTATTTTGTTTATTTTTTCGAATTTTGTATTCTAAATATGTTTCGAATCTTCATGATACTACCCGATTATCATTAGGAGAATATTTCTCGATGAAGCTCAATTCCGATGATTAATCAAGAAATTAAAAACATTTAAAATATCTTTCCGGTCATTTTTACTAAATCAGAGAATTTTAATTGGTGATAATCATTACCAACGTATTAAACGTATTAAAAAAATGAGAATTAAATTTGTATTTTGCAGATCAAATCAAAGCTTTCATTTTAAGGAAATTTCTAAACTCTTTCGCAATGTTTGCACGTGATTGAATAACAATTTTTATTTGAAGATACCACAAACCATCTTCTACGCAGACAGCATGGCTATTTGAAGACAGTATACTGAACTCATCTCCAGTTCTTTTATACGTTTAGAATGTTTTACATTCTCTGGGATAGCATTTGAAAAAAAAATCGAATCTTACCCATTCAAAATTTCTGAAAAATAATCTTAATCATAAGCTTTCAATTCTCAACGTAATTCTATTTATTTTAAATTTTAACATGAGAACATGATATATAATGTATAGTTTCGAAATGATCGCTTCGTATAAAAGGCACTAATAAATATATTAAGCTCTATATTTCCTGCTATCGCTGATATACTTCCAAACGCAGCACTTTACACCCACGCTGGGCTCACATAGAAGTGTTTATAATGAAATAATCAAAATGCTACCGGCCGCTTCAAATTAAATACCATGGATGTAAAAAAAACACTTAAATGTCATACCTACACTTATGTAATGTTCTTCATTGGACCACATTTTCGAATCGTTTTTCAGCAATTGAATCTCGTCAATTGTAAATCGAAAACCTGGAGATTTCTCTGAAATCATCCAGAATTATGAAAAATAAGTATTACTTATGGAACGGACTCACCAAATCATCTGAGGAACCTGATAGTTGATGATGGTTTTCACCTTCCTGTATTTATTACGCCGTATGAGACTGAAACTCTCGCCCCCGATCACACTTAGCGACAAGTAATACTTCCGGTAATCAAATAATTCAAAAGTTTTAACAATTTTAATATTTAAAAATAAAAAAAAACATTATTTTGAACGACGGAGAGAAAACAATACGCGTCCGTTGTCAAAAAATCTTGGCATACTTTTTGAAACAACACGCTGCCAAAAATATGCAAAAAAAAACGGCGAGGTGCTAAATTTTTCAAAAAGATATAAAAATAAGAAAAGGGGATCAAGAATCTCCGTTCTACCCTCCATTTGATGTTTTCGAACACATTTTTATTTCTTGAGATTTTTTTTTTCATTTCTAGACCAATCCATAAGAGATGTTATAAAGGATAAATTAAGAAGTCTCGTTAGAAAATAAAACCATAGTATTTGTTATTTTTGAATAGAGAATTATTTTTAAATACCTACTTTCACAAAATAGATTCTTAGTGGGTTTCATATACTCTCTATACTGCCCCTACTTTTATAGCAGTCCCATTTGCAAAAACGAGCAAACGAGAAAATCAGCGTTTTTCTGTTTTGGAATATATTTTCAAATTGTGACCAAAACTTTTAGCATAAACGAAAATCGTTTGATGTAATGTTTTCTAGGTTGTCATAACAAATCGTAGGACCTGAAATTTTTAAAATTGGTTAATTTGGTAAGGTCTGGAGCGCCATTTTATTTGTTATGGGACTGTTATGCGAGTATATTCAGAACAGGGGTGTCAGGTGTCCTGATTTTTCAGGATTTGTCCTGATTTTCGAGAGGCCGTCCTGATTTTTGAAAAACGCTTGAATTGTCCAGATTTTTGAAAAATGGCCCATAAAAAAATATCCAAATTATAACTAAATATATTGTTAAATGATGAGAACATCAAACAAATATTAAATAAAGTAATTTAATCAGTTTAACCAATGATAATCTTTGGTTCAAATGATATTTGAATTCTGTTTATCGATATTAACTACAGGCCAGCCAAGGTTATTCTTGTGTTGCATAATTCGAGGCGTCTTCAGCACCTATTTTTCCCCTTAGTTATGCAATCTTAGCAGAACTGCATGTTAATATCACCAATTTGGTGGTGTCCTGAAAAATCCTGACTTTTTTCTTCGCGTTGTCCTGATTTTTGACAAAACGACCTGGCACCTCTGATTCAGAACCTTTTCCAAATCTACTCGCATAACAGTCCCATATAGAATATGTTTTGCTCACCGAACTACTTTCTCAGACTTAAATTTGATCATTTAATAACTAAATGCAGTTATCAAAGATAGAACAAAATTTTGGGAAAATATCATAAATTTCACATTGTAAGTTGAATCTTATCATGATTTTTAGTTGTATCTAATAGTTTTTCAAACAAGAAGACATTCCTACCTTCTTTTTATCCTGTCTTCGAAAACTAGTGTACATAATTCGACATCAAGTGAGTTGAATCAATGACTTAAAGCGACAAATCAAAGATTATTTCACCGAAAGAAGCAATGTGAAGTAGCTACATCCGTGGTATTTCACATATGGGGCTGAAAACGACTTTTGAAAAAGTCGTTTTCAGCCCCATATGTGGCGGCGGCGCTGCAAGCTAAAATTGATCCTAGGTCTAGTATAAGATTTCATGCCAATTTTGGGTCAAATCGGATCACGGGAAGAAGTCGCTCAACGAGCCGGAAGTTTGTATGGGATTTTGAGACATTTTGTTCTGGAGGAACATGAAAATGCAGTTTTTCATCAATAACTTGGGTCTCCTTCGGCCGATTTCTTTTAAATAAGGGTTTTCTTAAAGCCTAAATTAAGGAAAATTTTTCATCCCAAGATTGCAATTCGATTCAAGTTGTGCTTGGCTGTTGTTCTTGTGCTAGGCCTAGGATCAATTTTAGCCTGCAGCATATAACATTTCACAAGTCTCAAACTTTCCATACAAATTTGGGGCAGTCTAATGTATAGAGTGTCCATTTCTCGGCCATTTTCCTGTTCCCGGGAATCGGGAAATCTGGTGGCCTGTTTCCCGGGATCCCGGGAAATATTCAAAAAAACACAAAATATATGCACTTCGATTCAAATATACATAACTTATCAAACGTTTCGTGCATACAAGCTCAAAATTTGTTCAAAATGATCTGTTCATAATGTTTTTTAATCAAATAAATCAAACTGTTTTCAACAATGATAAATTAACCCTTTAATGCATAATGTTGTTTTAAAACAACAGTGAAAAAAGTCAACTTTTATGCATACCTTCTCAAATAACTCATAAATGGTTGGAAAAACAGTTTCAACAACATCCTGAACTGATTTCCAGTAATCTTAAGCACAACTTAAGTGAAGGAATGTTCTGTGAATATCAGTGCGTTTAAGAGATAAATTTGATTTAATTAGTGTTGTTTTAAAACAACACTATGCTTTAAAGGGTTAAAAACAGTCAAACCAACCATGAAATAACCTGAATATGTCAAATGAAGAATTCATTCATACAATTAAGGGTTAATTAAAAATATCTTTTTATTTTTTCGGTTATTCCAACCTTTTGTCGTTTTTCTGAATATTTTACATATTTGATATTCATATGAAAAAATACGATGTATTCTTCATTTTAAAGTTATGAAATTCATCTGGCTTTCAAAATCAGAGGGAAACAAGTGCATAAATGTTACTTTCGAGAAAACACAATCTTCCTACCTGATACGCGATTTTTCATATATTTTTCGAAGTGATGTGGGTTTTCGTTCAATGAAAAGGAAGTACATATAATCTTTTGAAACTTATCTATTTGAAAAAAAATTGCACCAAATGGCTGCAAAATGTCTCCTCCCACAGGAATCGGAATATTCTCAATAAGTTTTGTATGACTAATTTTCAAAAAGAACAATAAGAATGGTTCCGAAGACTATTAGGCTTTTCCAGACAAAAAATTACATACATGTCGGGAATTCCCGGGAATTAAACTATGATTCCCGGGAATCGGGAATTCTCGAATTTTTCAAATTCCCGGGAAATCCCGGGACAGACACTCTACTAATGTATACACAAATTTGAATAATTTCGAGAATTTTTATTCTTTTTTAGGTTATACATTTTGCTGATTTTGATTTAGAAATATGATTCCTTATAACGTTTTTGATTATCTTAATGTATTCTCCATTCATTTTTTTAAGTTTGCGTTAAAATCATCAGATTGACTTCAGATCGGAGGTCATCTTATATATTTGAGGAAATTCACGGCTCCTTTCTCAAAAAAATGGCGTGGTGCTGCTTCGACATTTTCATTATTTATTGGGTCAGCCTATTTTTACCCCAAAAAAATGAACAACGTTCCCTTGAAAGAATTGCATAATATTCAACCCATTATTCCACCTTATGCACTTTTCCGAGCGCAGATTCGCAAAAACCTGTTCCATTGGTTGCCATTTTTTGTATGTAGGTTTTGCAAACTTGCGCTGCTGCTTTTGCTGCTGGTCCTAGGTTCTTTCAACTTCAACTTGAGCAAACGAGCAGCGACAATCAATGCCAGTAATTTACGAGCCCAAATTTAACCGGCTGGCTCTGGGTAGCAGCAAGAAAAGATTGTTGTTCCTTTTTCTTACGAATTTGTGCAACGTTGCAGAACTGAATCGAAACCACTTGCACCGGCTACTCTCAAAACTCCTTTTAAAGTGTGATGTAGTGGAACGAAATGACATGCAAGTTGGGACAAGAACCACCTTACATACATTTGTTAAACCATGTTGTATTTATGTTCGATTTCGTTAAATGTCGGTCAACCCGGCGGGACATCGAATTGTGAACGACTAACTTAAATTGCTTTTGTTTGTTCCGTAGTGCGTTGCGTTCTGTCGACATCAACATCAACCAACATCGTCATCATTGAACGGGTCGTCTCGATGGATGTCATGATGCGACATTTGAGCAAATTATCATCATCTAGTGAGTGAGTGAGTATCCAATCCTTCATAACAGATGGGACAAGTTTTGATGGGTTCGTGTCGGGAGGATTGGCCGGCACAGATGAATGAGGTATCGTTTGGATACCCTATAAATATATCGTAATGGCCAATCCGTGAATAACGAACCTGTTGACATCAAAGAGAAGCATTTTCATCAGAAATGGTAGCGATTAATTGCTGAAATGTGACGGCAACATAAAATATAATTATTAACAATATTAAAAACATATTAGTTATCTTAATTAGTTAATTTGAAAAAAAAAACAAATTAACACTGTAGTGTCATTCCCCAATAATTCCCGGAATGGAACTTAAAAAAAAAGAAAAAGCTGCTTAAACCTGAAAGCATTGTTTTAAAGCCATCAAAATATACACCAATATCTTTTGGATAGGAGTTTTCAGTTGCTATGTTTGCCAGATATTGCTAAGAAGGGCAGGAAAATTAGGTTTTAAAAGCATCGAAAAGGTTTGTTGACCCAGACCTTCAATGCAAGGTAGCTCCAACAAGTAAACGTTTTCCTGAAAAATTTAAGTCCCTGCCATCCCGAAGATTTTGTTAAGCAGGGAGTGTTAAACATTGTATCAATAAAATTATTTTTGATCCATAAAAATGTTATAATTGTGTTTTTTGGTAGATTGTAAAGTCGTTAATTTTACATGAATTTCCAGGTACATTTATTAGATAATTATCATTGGGTCAAGTCACAGAATCAGAAATACAGAATTTTCCAAAATACAGAATTCGCTTCAGCAATCATACTACCAACGTATAAATGTTCGATATTCCTGCATTTCTTCTTGTCAGTACTAGCTCATTAAGACATTTCAAACATTTTAAAACTTTTCTGTTACAAAACCTCGTTTCGTCGCGTTATTGAATTATTCACGGAATAAAATTTATCGCGTTCATTTTGTCGTGAAGTGTAAATTGGTCTTAACGTTGTAATATGGCTTTCATAAAATACTAGAGTATTTAATAGTAGTTCGCTGGGTCTGGCACAAAGTTATTCTTGACACTAAAATTTTAGTTAGCTGGCGGATAAGAAAATGTCTCTAGTTTTGATTTCCGCTTACTGAAAACGCTGAACTTTCAATTGTTAATTTGATCTTAGACGAAATAGATCATTTTTTCGACAACAATAAAAATCAAAACATCGCATTCGATCTGGTATTTAAAAATTCTTTGAAAACATTGATTACACAAGCTCATAGATCTTAGCTCAGCTTGGCTTCAATACTACTCACATTCACCTTAAATCATGGACTCGAAATAGTTGGTAATAAAAAATTGTCATATTACATTTACAATTTGGGCACATTTAAACATTTTAGTTTCAATATAAAATATAGAGCTTTACCTTGGTGGAACACTTTGAATTCCATGATCGCTGGCGTGGCTCAGAAGAACGAGATCCACATCGCCAATGGTTGCTACTCCTTAATTGACCGAGGCCATCAATTTTGTTGAGAGGTCAAAAGAATGACGCTTCGGATTAGCAAAATTCTCAATGAACAAAACTCTTTGAACATCAATAACGGCGCCGGCCACGTCCTAGTGATCAATAGATAGTTAGGAAAAACAGAGAAAAGGATGAAAGAAAGAAATTTCACTTCTGCATCCTAGCAAAAAAAATGGGAGTGTGGGTGCAGGGATATGATCTGGAAACACTTTTGACAAGTGCATGGATCTGACTATTTTAATCTGATTTCCTCATCTCCTAGAGTTTTCTAATGAAACTTATTAGTCGCATTATATAAATTCACAAGAGCCTACAGGTTCTATAAGGAAAAAAGAGACTACCCTAGATTTTCAATTAAAAGAATTTTTATTTGTTACTTTTTAATTTATCGGCCTTAGCGGTGAAAGGTGATGTCCTGGATTCTCAGCAAGCTGTGCACGAAAACGGTCGCAGAAAATAAAGTTGTCAATGATGAAAATTTTAAATATTTGGTGAAAAATACGTTTCAAATAGTTTGTTTGTGATTCAAGTGCAATATTTTAATGTTTTCTGTGATGTGAAAGTGGAGTTCGTAAAAATCCTAGAAGACTTTTTCCCCCTAATCGGTTTAGTGAAGACGGTTTTATGACTACGAAAAAAATCTAAAAATGCACGCGTATAATGGATTTTGCTGGGCCATCATGATCCGGATCTCACCTAAGATAAGTGGAATTTGTTAAGTATTTTGTACTTCTAATGTGTCAACGATTTAAAACTGTAAAATTCCATTTTTGATAGCTGAATTAATGGCATTAAGGTGTGAAATATTTCACTATAGGAATTTCAATTTGTGTGCATGTCAGTTTACAAGAAAAGCCTTTATTGCATTAGCATGCTTTAGTTGCTAGTTTCGATGGCCCTAAAGTTTGAAAAGTTCCAAGTAAGTCTATCATGAATATTATATTAGTATCGCATTTTAAATCAGCATATTTGCAGGCGTTTTCTGCAGTTGAGAGCATAGTCTAAGGGCACTTATAGATTTAGATGATTGTGATCAGTCATTCCAAGTAATGTTGTTAGTTTGACGAAATGTCACTCAACTGCTGCATTTAATATGATTCTGTTTTACATTTTCATTTTTCAATCTTGACATCCAGTCAACGTTTTTATGTGTTTTCTATAATTTTCTAAACTATTGAGAATCATTATCCAAGTGAGTACAATTTTTTTTATGAATGTTGATGTCTCCAGGAAAAAGCTAGTTTTATTTTATTCGTGGAAAATAAAATGAAAAGTTAGTTTAAGTATCGTAAAGAATTAGATCAAACCATCGTAATTTCGAAACTCAAATCTTCTGAAATTTGATGATCCACTTAAATTTATAAAAAAAAATTGTTTCGAGTTTCTCTCCATACTAAATTTGATTTGTGGCAGGGAGTTAAGTATGCGACAAACATGGTAGCCCTTATGATATCTTATCATATTTTGTTTATGTAGATATAAAAAAATGTCATCAGAATGGAAGAGTTCCAATACCAAATCAGGCAGCCTAGAAGCATAGGATTGTAACCAAGATTGCATAACATTAGTCAAAAGTGTTTCCTGATCATATCCTTTTTACCCAATCCACACAAAAAACTGTTTTTCTAGGATGCGCAGAGGTGACCTCGGTCCTAAAGCATGAATTATTATTCTTTCAATCCTTTTTCTCTATTTTCCTCCTATTCATTGATGTGTAAAGAGATAGCATCAGTTTTGTTCATAGTGAATGTACTGTCAATCCCAGATACCATTCATTTGACCTCTGGACAAAATTAATGGCCTCGGTCAATCTACTGAGCCACGCCTACGATCATGGAATTTGAAATGCGTTCGTTTTATTACCGATAAAAAAACAATTAAAGGATGACGAAGTTTATAAGGAACTATCGATTTAGAATATTTTCAAATTGCATTCCAAGATCCATGATTTAAGGTGGATGTGAGTAGTCAATCAGGCCCTTTTTACCTTGAGAGGTCATTCGAGTTTGAGGGACATCTGAAGATTATGAAGTTTGTATATAGATGGATAGAAGATTAGATGAAATGAAAGATGTTGAAAATGAGCGGGTAGAATTTATTTAGAAGCATTATCATCACATATCAACAGGAACAAAAATTTGGTATGTGATGATAATGCTTCTAAATAAATTCTACCCGCTCATTTTCAACATTTTTCATTTCATCTAATCTTCTATCCATAATAATCTTTAGATGTCCCTACTAAAAAGGACATCACTTTTCACTGCTAAGGCCGATAAATTAACAAGTAACAAATATAAATTACGGTGGTTCATCTCTTCATAAAAAGAAACTTTTATTTTATAGTTTTCTACTGACAAATATTCTTAGAGACTGCATCAAAGCAATCGATTGTGGCTCAAAACGCATATTAGAGACTCTTAGAGATTTTAAGCACTGCATAACACCATCAACACCTTTAATCTACTAGAGTCACGTCAGTTTTTCCAAAGAAAACAAATCAACAAGGTTTTGATTAATTTTTTTATAGATGAAGTTATCCTTAGTTTCACGAGAGAATGGAATATAATATATGTCTACTCTTTCTATTCATATTGTAAATGATGTTTTGTTATTGCAGAAACTTAATTTCGTTGAGCGAAGCCAATAATTTTGCTAAAACTGGAAGTTCCCGTCTCGCCTCGTATGGCTATCATGCCCTTATTTCTCCAATTTGTGTACATAAAGCATGGATCATCCAAAATCTGAACGCACTGTTTATTATACCATATCACTCCGAGTTGTCGGATCTGGAATGTTTAGACAGTACTTTGTTCGGAATACTTTCCTCTATCAGTGCTGTAAATTTCATTACGATTCGTTTTGTTCCAAAAAAGTTACACGTAATGGGAGCCGCGAGACGAAAATTAATTTTGGACACCCACGTCAAAAACCCGACGTGGTCTGGTTCACAAATCGTGGAATCTGATTTTGGGCGGCTACCTGGCCAAAAATTTTACAAAGCCACTGGTCGGGGTGATGTCCCCGCCAAGTTCAAATTCGTTTTTGCCGATAAGTTGGCAAGAAAGTGTTTGATCTGGCAAGGTATTTGCATCTGCGGACGAAAAACCCCGGTTTCACGAAGGACCAGTAAAGTTTTTGCCAGATTTGGCGAGCTGCCACTACAGCAAAGAGGTACTAAAGTGGTATCGGGCCAACGGGTGGATTTTGACGAAAAGGACATAAACCCACCCAACTGCCCTCAATTCCGCCTTAACGAAAAATTTTAGGCAATTTTCAAGCAGAAGATGAAGAAGAATGGTAGGACGACTCGGGATGCAACAGAGATGAAGAGAAAACAATACCATTATCATGTTGTTATCATTATATGATAACTTCATTACATTATATTAAAATAAATATTGAAAAAGTTTTGTAATAGACTTATGTAGCATATAACCCTATTGCATGCTATTGCATGATGCTTCGTTTGACGGTATATCTCTTTTGAAAGAACCTGAGAACAGTTTATTGAACAACGTAATGAAATTAGATTAGATAGAGACTAGATTTTTTTCGTTTCACTAAACCACGATCCACTGCAATTTCAGCAGGGAAATTTGACAAAACCATTGAAAAATCATCGTGTAACTCAATCTTAAATCAATTCGGTTTGTTGAGGCTTAGGGGCTCTTTGAAAACAGTGAAAACCAAAATTTCGGTCACGAAAAATTCTCCACAGGAGTCGGGTGCTGGCAAATCAAGTTTTTATTCGCAAAAGAATTACAAACTTTAATGTGCTAGGGACCTGATCACGAGCAGGAACGTTACAGAGTTCATCTGATTTTGATTGAAATTGATTTTTTCACATGTTTTGTCATCTATTAGAACTTATCTATCGCATTGCGTCGGCACCGGCTGTAAGGCTTTCAAGCTCTGGAAATGACAAAATTTGTTTTTGAAGCTCAGTTTAATTGATTGATTCAGCCTTATGCCTAATGGAGACAAATTTTCTGAACCTTTCAACGACCAACAATCGTCCAATTTTTAAATGATCGAAGCTTTAGTTCTAGTTAGATTAATGCAAACATTAGACGAATTTAATGCGGTATGAAAGCTTTATAGTATGCCAAACTAGATATTTGCGATAGGTGGTTTGATTCTTCTCTTTGGAAAACAAATAAGAATCGAGTCCTAGAGTTCTATAGACGCACCTTTCATTTCTGTTTATCTGATATGGCGACCGTCAAAATTGATTCAACGAGAAGAAATAACCTAATTCAATAAGATAGATTAAGATTTTTTAGATTAAATGTTGAAATTACACTCTATTCACTGGTTTTTCATATAAGTTTATAAGGAGTTTCAAACAGGTCTAACCATTTCAATTAAAGGTAATTTAGTTGACTCTTCGGTGTTGTCATTACAATTTTTACTGAACACCTGAAAAAATAAGGTTTTGATAACAATTTAACCGAAATAAACTATTACGAATTGATATAGGGTCAAAAAAGTTGATCCTGTTTTAAGTTTTATTTCGGATACATAACAAAATCTTTACTCATGCCATTAGTTTCTCACAAGCACATTAGCGAATGAGTAGAGCACTAACTTAGCTTGAGGGATTCGCCAGATTGGATCAAGAAATTTATTTAACTTTACTTCCGTATGGCACTTTACATCATGTACCTATCATTTTACATGTAACTTGCCCAGCACGATCACGAATGTTCTAAACAATTAACTTTGGAAAAGGTCGATGCTAAGCTGAGGAATGGAGTTGGACCCAAACACTAGCTGCCCTGGTAGATTTTCCTGGAAAGTGAATTATTTGTAAATAAGACTAAATCCAATGCTCAAAGTCGTATTCTATGGACTTCGCCCATTCACAAAGCCGCACCGGGCATTGTCACTATCCTATACGGTTCCAGAACCGACAATTTGTCTGATGAATGCATGCATATACGGACTTACGTACGTACAAACTAGCAGCCACGGTTGGTCACCAGCACCACACCAAGCCATTCCGATCCATTGTTTGCTAAATGAGTTTGATTAGACATGACCTTTCGGCGAGGGAAAGATCAGTTGTCTTCGGTTTTGCGATACCGGAATTATTACTGGATGCTGCTGGGCTGGATGCAATAAAAACACAGTCGGAATACGCAGCAGAGGTGTTTATCGGTTGTTTAAATAGCATTGTCATAAATGTTACGACATTTTATCGTTTTAATTTAATAAATTCTAACTTTGAGTTAATTTTAAATTTTGAATTTTAAGTCAAATTTATTCATTCTTTTATTTCATAAGTGGAGGTAAAGTTACACAAGGAAACTTTGTAATTCGAATCGCTTGCCAGAAATGAAAAAGTCAACAACCGGAACATAATGAGGCACAATTGGCTGACTGAACTGCAGGTGCCCTATCGCTATCGGCAAACAACCAAAACGGTTTAATGAACATTATATAAAAAAAAAGAACAAAACAAAGCGGCGAGACGCTAAACTGACTTAAACCGTACTGAATGAATGAAAAACAAAAAAAATCAGACCAAAACAGAACACTTACCGAATTGAGTTGATTATTTGCTGGACTCGGCGTCTATAATCCGTATCGTCGTAAATTTTCCTTCCTTTCTCCTGGAACGATCGTCGTTCACTTGTTGTTATCACACAACGAATGCTTCTCTAATAAATGACACACATTTTTTTTGGTAATCAACGGATGAAATGATGATTTTGTCGAAAACTGATTCGTCAATGGAGTATTGATAGCATTTAGTTCGGTTAATTAATTTTTTTGTTTACAATTTACAATGGAATTTGAAATCATTATCAAATTGAAGAAAAACTGAACATAAGAATACTAGCGAATAATTTCAAATGTATAGAACTCTGTTTTAAAAACAACCCTATTGAATATAAACCAATTTTTTTTCTACTAAATGAAGCAGTATTTGTTGACTTCAAAACTTTTAATTAGTTTCATTCAAAAACAAATCAATCCATATATTTTAATTGATTATTAGGTAAAAATAGTCAACATATACATTTTTTTTCATCAAAAAATTTGATTTTCAAAAATCAAAATTAAATAAAACATGTTAAAAAAAATTCTCTTTTTTTCGTTGGTTTTGTGTGATTTGAAGTATCAAAATTATTGACAAGTTTGTGTCTACAGCTTAGAGAAGCTTGAAAGCATGAGGAAACTGGAAATGAACCTATATTTTCATCATAATTTTTGTTCCTTAATGAAAAAGTACTGTCAGTTAGGTTTAAGAGCTACAACCATCTATTTTTTAAAGAAATAATTATCTTTAGTAAGGTATAAAAGATGAAATGTAAACCCTGTAAGTCTAAAGGCATGGTACCTAGCTTTATTTATGTATAATTTGAAATATTTCCGTGACTTGTGGAATGACTTAAACAAAAAAATATTCAAAATTATAGCTATGAGACAGTCCTTATATGTTTCCTAATGTAGGAAAGAGAAAAAATGGTTGAAGTCCGTAAAAACTACAATCGAAAAAGTTCTGAAAATTCAATTCTTAAGCCCCTGTAGTTATGCAATTTTTAAAAATTTGTTAAAAAATTTCTTAAACGTTGTTTATAATATTAAAACTCAAATTTTGTGAATTTTTCAGCAAAAAAAAAATTTAATTGAAGAGAATTAAAAGGATCGCATAATGCAAGCACAATTTTATGTTTCTTGAATCTTTGTACTCTTCAGACCTGATTCCAAAGCAAATCCACTTAAGTTTTAGGAGTCAATATGCATCAATTGATGTTGCAGAGCTGATGATGAAATTTTTTTTTACCTAATCACTAAGTCTCCTGAAGCATAAATGCATTGCGTTTTGAAAATTGATCCTCAAAAGTATTTTAAATTGCAGAACAAATTTCGTTAAAAATGCAGTGTGCTTTTGGAGTTTCCAAAACATTTGAAACACACGAACGAAGAAGTTTTTAATAATGACCAAATATTTCTTAAATTTGGGTTATAAATGCGGATAATTTTAAACTTGTCTAAAAACAAGAAATCACACTGAAAGTTTGACTCGAAATTGATTAAAACTCAAATTTTGAAAGCCAAACTACGCATGAGAAATCTCAAATCAAAATAGAGCTGAATGTTCATACCAAGGCCGTAGAAAGAACCAGCTCATGAGGAGGGGGGGGGGGGGGGGGGTGGGGTTTGATGACAATTTTTTTTCTGAACCATTTTTGCTTGATAAATGCATGCACAAGGTACAAGTGAAAAAAAAAAGTGTTTGTACTAAATACAAATTATTCAGGTTAAAGGTATTTTGCATTATAAGTGATTTTTTTTTTAAATAAGTCCTAGGAGCTACCATTTTCTTTTTCATAAAGCCTTAAAAAATATGGGGACAATTCAGTTGCCCCCCTGAGCTGATGTCCGTGAGTTCGAGGCCAGAAGTAAACATCGAACACAGTTAATCCAGAAAAGTTTTTCAATGACTGGTGTGCCAACTGCATCGTTGATAAAGGTCGCGACACGGTGCCCCACTGGACCGTTATTATAAAAAAAAGTGACCATCAAAACCAAGTATAGGGCTCGATTTCTTAGGTAATTCTACACCTCTGGGCAAATTTTTAAAAAAATCCCTAGTCGAATTTTCGAGAAATCTTGATTTGAAGTTTTTAGGTCAAAAAAACCAATTTTTATATACAGACCCCGTTCGTTTTTGGCAACATTCGATTTTGGCAACATTCGATTTTGGCAACATTCGATTTTGGCAACATCCGATTTTGGCACATGTGCCAAAATCGAACGGTTTTTAGAAACAACATTACCTTTTAGTTTTCGTTATAACAGGACCAATTGAATTCAGACAAACATCATAAACACGTTTTTATGCTCTGAAATGGTGATAAAATGCAACAATAAAAACCAAAGATTTTTAAAAATTTTATAATGTACTCAAAAACGACAAAAAGATGAAAAATTCAAAAAGATAAAAAACAAATTCAAATAAAAGACTGAATATGTCAAAAAACAACTTAAAAATGATGAAGAATGACAAAAACAGCAAACATGACAGTAAGAAAACAAATATTATAAACAAAACAAGAAAAGTGCTAAATGCATCAGAAACATGATGAAAAAATTAAAAAAATTACTACAAATGGTCGAAAATTTACTGAAAACAACGTTTTTGATAATAATCATAGTTATTTTATAAAATTAACTAAAAAACAAGATGAGAAAAAAAACCGTTCGATTTTGGCAACATTCGATTTTGGCAACACAAAATGTACGGGCGTGTTGCCAAAATCAAACGGGGTCTGTACATATATATAAATGAATTTCTGTCTGTCTGTCTTTCTGTCTGTTCCCTATAGACTCAGAAACTACTGAACCGATTTACGTGAAACTTGGCAGGTGAGGGTATTGGAGGCCGGGCAAGGTTCCTATTATGGTTTGGGACCCCCTCCCTAACAGGAAGGGGAGGAGGGGCCTTCCAAACAAAAGACAATTTTTTGCATAACTCGAGAACCAATCAAGCAAATGGTATCAAATTTGGCATGGGGTGGTATTTTGGAACGGAAAATATTTCAATGAATATTAGGTACCCCTCTTTCCTCTCAGTGGGGTGATAGAAAGGGGGGAGGGGGCTACCTTACAATTTTCATATAACTCGAAAACTATTCAAGATATTGGAACCACATTTGGCATGGGAAGGTATTTGGATACGAAAAATATTTCTATGATTATTTGAGACCCCTCCCTCTTTACAGTAGGGAGATATAAAGTGGGGAGGGGCCCCCTTTTTAATTTTTACATAACCCAAATATTAATCAAGCAAATGGAACCAAATTTGGCGGATATTTGGGAACGTGATATGTTCTAATGATTGTTTGAGACCCCTTCCTTCTTCCAGCGGGGAGAAAGGAAAGAGGGAGGGAAGTTCCATACAATTTTTATTGCATAACTTAAGAACTACAACAGCAAATGGAACCAAATTTGACATGGAACGATATTTGGGTACGAGAAATGCTTCATTGAATATTTGGTATCCCTCAATCCTTCAAAAGGGTGGATGAAAAGGGGGAGAAGAGATTTCTCTTACAATTTTCAGTATAACTGAAGATCTGATCAGCAAATTTGAACCACATTTGGCATGTTAGGATATTTGGATACGAGAAATGTTTCTATTATAAATAAAAGCCCCACCATTTTTTCAGCGGAAAGATATAAAGGGAGAAGGGAGCTACCATACATTTTTGTGCATAACCCGAGAATTAATAGAGCAAATGAAATAAAATTTGGTATCCAAAATTTGATCAGTACAAAAAATACTTTTATGAATATTAAGTTCTCACTCCTCCATTCAAAGGGGCGAATGGAAGGGGTTTGGTAGTTCCTTTCAAGTTTATGCATAACTCAAGAATTTACATCGCAAATAAAACCAAATTTGGCATGGGATGGTATTAAGTACATAGGAGGAGGGAGGTGGACCCAATACAATTTTTTTAACATAAGTTCTCAATTTATGCTATAGCATAAATTTATGCATAAATTATGCTATAGCATAAATTGAGAACTTATGTATGTATGTATGTATGTAGATAATCCACCATGGGTGCACGGATTCACCGCAGTTTCGCCAACGTATGTGCTTAATTGCATTCTTTAGATTATTAGTTCGGCCAATCTTCAATGCAAAATACCACATACCCGACACCATGGCTTCGTTTGAACTGTCATGTAATGAATGTATTTCGTGTATGTGTATGTCTTATTTGTAGAACAAGCAAACAGTTTCGCAACCGTATAAAATTCATAACATTTTCAGTGTTATGAATCTTTGACAGGTATTCCGCATGCGTGTAGATACCTGCCCAGCTGGCAACTGATTGAATGTTCTTATATAATATAGTCAATAAATGAAATAGTTATACAATAGAATAACCTTACCTATATACCCGTCTTACCTCAAAACACTCTAAGCTTACCTTTAGCTGTAACCGACCTTATTTAGCATCATAACCATATTTAATCCATCTGATCTAAAATAAACAATTTTTATACCATTAAAAAATTTCGAAGCATAATATTTGAACAAAGTACCGAAAATGATAAATTCAGTTTAAGTATAAATTACTGAGAACAGTAAACATGACCACGCCCTACAAAAATTTGAAACGTAAATGTCGCCAGTGAATAATATTTAAATATAAGTCTCCAGTATCCGAAAAAAGCTGATGACATTCAGCTCGGACTTTTCTAACTCCGATCATATAATTTCATCATAAACAATATTTTTTTTTATAAATGTGCATCATGTAACTGAAACAAAATATCTGCTGGGTGCTAAATATCAGTTGAATGAACATGTAAATGAATTACTGTGAATAATGGTCAGTTATCTGTTATGCTATGGTTAAACTAGTATAATTTAATTCTATGGAAGAAATTTTTTTAATTAATTGTTAAATTATTGAATTTATTTAAATATTTGAAAAATCCCCATAAAATAAAATACGGTCGATATGAATATAACAATGAGATAAAAATCTGCAGACAAACGAAGCTATCATAGTAAAAATATAATGAAAGGAGTATAACATCATTGAGCCAACATCATCTGAGAAAAAATATAAATTACATGTTGAATGAATGTAGGCTGAAACTGAAAAGAATGATTTAAAATACTAGGTATAAGCATCATTGCGATAATTAAAGAAATAAATTATTCATCACTTCACCTACAAGAATTAAAAATGGTTATCAAAATAAATCGGTGGTTATATGAAAAAAAGTATGTTATTAGTTTAATGTGTGCGTAAAACCAGGCTGAAAAAATGGATGGAATGATCATTATGGATACTGATACTGATCATTCAACTTATAAATGTTCCAAATCACCTGAAAAATAAGAAGTCAAATGACCATGTCATGGAAAGGATTGGAATTTAATAAACACGTTCAATACTATAATTTCAGCAGTTTCGCAAGTTTTCCGCATTTCGACTGATAATTCTATAATTAAGTTTTTGAAGTAATTGAAATATAAATCGTGATGAAATCCTGTCCCTTTATCAGTAAAAATATTTGAATTTGTTTACTTTCCAATGTGATGACAATATTGAGCTGCAATTTTCAATAAAATTAAGCTGAGTTAAGCTGAAAATAGTATGTTATTAGCAGTAGAATATTTTAAATTTTGTGTAGGTTGAACAAGACAATAAGAATATAATATGCAAAACATTGACAACAAATATATCATGGAATGATGTTAAGATTATCTGGCCATCTACCTGGACTATCTAATTTGGAATGATGCAACAAAAACATGATAAATATAAATTTTACATTACCTTACATCGATCCAATTTACTTAAGGAATAGGTTAGTTTCATAGCAAAAATGTACCAGCTATATAATTGTTTTTATTTTAAGTTTGCACTTTGTGTTGAATTGTTTCTAGATGATATTCCTCAATTCACTGCAACTTTCAAAAAATTTATAAAGAATATTGTTCAAAATGAAATTTAATACATATTTTTCACGTAAAACGTAAACGCTACCAAGAATATAAATACCTTAAAACAACTGGTTTGATAATTATAGGAAAAAAAGGTCATAAAAAATCGAATGAAAAAAGTTAAGTTGATCCATGGATAAATATCTGTTACTTATCAAATTTGTTAATATTAGGTGAAGTACAACAGTAACAATTGATAACAATACATAATAATTAATGGTTTGGTTGATACAGTGTTTAGAAGGTAAAAAGTGTCACGAGTCGAAAATTTCGGACCATTTGAAAAAAATAATTTCTACATTAATGAAATTCTAGTATCTGATATATGTTTGAATTTATAAAGCGAACTTTTGGTCATATGAGAATTAACGTTGTCCTTGTAACGATGTTATGACATAAGAAGTTATCACTAAATGATAAACGACCTAAAAGGGAGGAATAATGTAGATAGTGTATGAAGAAAGTAAATTGTTAGGTTGTTTATTACTCAGCCATCAATATAGTTATTTTATGAACGATTTCTTATACTTGAAGGAGCACCAATTAGATCAGCTTTCGCTACTGTAATACAGAGTTCGCTCCAAATAGAAAAAAAAAACATAAATACTTAGCTTTTATCGGTTCCAGAGCTTTGCTTAAATAATTCATTCGGCAAAACACACACCACACATGATTCATGCGTGACGAATTCTTTATGTCAGTGTCTCACAGGAGAAAGCGAGACAGGACATTATCTGAGACAAGAATATTTACTTGATACAGCAGGAAAAAAAAGCTCAATTCATCTGATGATGTTTTCGGCAACACTTTAGCCATTTGAGGGAGCGAGACGACACGATTCATCCCCACGCGCATGCGCGTTAGCACTTCAGCACAAAACCGATGTGGAGAAAAAAAAACCGTCTCCCGAGAATGATTTCACGAATTAATTTGAAAATATGCGACCGGTTTTTCACTTTAAAGCACTCTGTTTTTAGGAAGAAGCTCACCCTTAACTCTTCTTCTTAACCCCATTTAGTTTTCAACACAAAACATACCCTTCAAATATGCTTCCGTTCTTTTTTAACGAATAAAACCGGGCTCGTGTCTTAATCTGGCTAAATCGTTCATGATTTAATGTTCTTTTAGATCCTCTTTAGCAATCACCATACGAAAAACACCACAACGTCTTCTGAAGCGCTCTTGGCAAACGCAAGAAAATCACAGCAAGCCATGCGATAATTCAAATTTGCGCTCTCGAAGCAACTTATCGTGGACACCAACTAATGCTTCTGCACCGAGCTCATCCTAAACGAAATTTAATTTCTTTCCACTGTTCAATTCGAAAAAATATTCAACTACTTCGCAAAGCATTCTTTCTAAATTCTATGTAGGTTATCTTCCACTTCAATGTAGCACAACTTTCAATTTTGAAAACGAAAATGATTCCGGCACCAGGGCGATTTTACTTGAAAGCGAAAATGTAATCCGACGCACTGACTAAATTCAACGAACCGTTCGCGACGGGTGCTCAATGAAGACCATGTGCTATAGCATAAATTGAGAACTTATGTTAAAAAAATTGTATTGGGTTCACCTCCCTCCTCCTATGTACCTACTCACTGAAATGTATCAGATGATGATGATGATGTATCAGATAATCATAGAATCATACCAAAATGGTTTTCCATATTAAGTTTTGTCCATTTCTCGGATTTTGTTAAAAAAAAAGTTAAATGTCAGCTTTCCCCTTCCGTTCCTTTATTTCCAATTCTATCATCACACTGCAAGAAAGGAATTGTTTGACGTAAAAAAATTCTCTTCTTAAAATACCATCCCATGCCAAATTTGGTTTTATTTGCGATGTAAGTTCTTGAGTTATGCATAAACTTGAAAGGAACTACCAAACCCCTTCCATTCGCCCCTTTGAATGGAGGAGTGAGAACTTAATATTCATAAAAGTATTTTTTGTACTGATCAAATTTTGGATACCAAATTTTATTTCATTTGCTCTATTAATTCTCGGGCTATGCACAAAAATGTATGGTAGCTCCCTTCTCCCTTTATATCTTTCCGCTGAAAAAATGGTGGGGCTTTTATTTATAATAGAAACATTTCTCGTATCCAAATATCCTAACATGCCAAATGTGGTTCAAATTTGCTGATCAGATCTTCAGTTATACTGAAAATTGTAAGAGAAATCTCTTCTCCCCCTTTTCATCCACCCTTTTGAAGGATTGAGGGATACCAAATATTCAATGAAGCATTTCTCGTACCCAAATATCGTTCCATGTCAAATTTGGTTCCATTTGCTGTTGTAGTTCTTAAGTTATGCAATAAAAATTGTATGGAACTTCCCTCCCTCTTTCCTTTCTCCCCGCTGGAAGAAGGAAGGGGTCTCAAACAATCATTAGAACATATCACGTTCCCAAATATCCGCCAAATTTGGTTCCATTTGCTTGATTAGTATTTGGGTTATGTAAAAATTAAAAAGGGGGCCCCTCCCCACTTTATATCTCCCTACTGTAAAGAGGGAGGGGTCTCAAATAATCATAGAAATATTTTTCGTATCCAAATACCTTCCCATGCCAAATGTGGTTCCAATATCTTGAATAGTTTTCGAGTTATATGAAAATTGTAAGGTAGCCCCCTCCCCCCTTTCTATCACCCCACTGAGAGGAAAGAGGGGTACCTAATATTCATTGAAATATTTTCCGTTCCAAAATACCACCCCATGCCAAATTTGATACCATTTGCTTGATTGGTTCTCGAGTTATGCAAAAAATTGTCTTTTGTTTGGAAGGCCCCTCCTCCCCTTCCTGTTAGGGAGGGGGTCCCAAACCATAATAGGAACCTTCCCCGGCCTCCAATACCCTCACCTGCCAAGTTTCACGTAAATCGGTTCAGTAGTTTCTGAGTCTATAGGGAACAGACAGAAAGACAGACAGACAGAAATTCATTTATATATATGTATATAAAAATTGGTTTTTTTGACCTAAAAACTTCAAATCAAGATTTCTCGAAAATTCGACTAGGGATTTTTTTAAAAATTTGCCCAGAGGTGTAGAATTACCTAAGAAATCGAGCCCTATATTTGGTTTTGTTGGTCACTTTTTTTTTATAATAACGGTCCAGGGGGGCACCGTGCGCGAGTGACACAATTATGTACCGTAATCGACCATAATCGAAATGAAAAAAATGGATTTTGAACGCTTCATTTAGAAAAACTACTTTTTTTCGATTATAGTCGTTTTACCATCATTATGGCATTCGCGACTTTATCAACGTTACAGTTGGCGGATCGTTATTGAAAAACTACATTTTTAATCATTTAAATGAGAAAGCAAATTCTTTTGAACCACAAGCATAACCATTTCAAGCATGGGTAAAAATGTATCAAATATTCTGAAGTAAAAGTAGAAAAATAGTGTTACGGTCCAAATAAGGTTTATTTTCTACTCTTGTAAACTCGATTCAAATTTAAGATTTTAGTTAGAACCTTTGATTTTGAAGAATCTGCAATATACGTTATAATGTTAAATAAAATTTCCAGCTGATTTTTTACCTGAGGATGAAAAAAAAGTTCAGAAATAATCGTTTATTGTTTTATGACTGATAATTTAAATACTGTGATTAAAGTTTTCAAAATCAAAATCTAGATTTTTCAAAAAACAAATTCTTTGAATTGAATCCAGTTCTTATTTTTGAAAATCTAATTCTTACCAGGTTTGTGTTTCGTAAATGACTCTGATGAAATTTAAAATTTTCATTTAATTTAAATTTTAATTTAATAAATTCCTTAAATTTGAATGCTTAATCAAATTCTAATATTGATATTTCAATATTGATTATAAAACTTTAATTTGAGCTAAATCGAATGCGAGTCTTGAATTTTGGTTCCAAGTCTGAAATCTGCATTTTGGACCTAAATTCAAAACCTGAATCTAATGTCCAGATAAGTATTCCTATGAAATTGAAAACCAAAAGCGAAATTTGTGACAGACCCTTAACCAGAAATCTCTTATTTGATTATTAATTTGGGGTTTTCAATACATATATTTTTTAAATTATTTCTTCGTAATTGAATTTGTAAATTAAAATAAAATCTTGAATGATGATATTGTTTCACATTTTTCAATTCCGGACTCATGAATTTTTCTTATGGCTCAAGTCCAAATCTTAAAAATGGTTTGAATTTTAAATATTTAATCTGATTCAAACTTATAATCAAGAACATTAAATTAGATACTTACTAGATATTTTTCAGCAACTGTGTTCATTTTATCCAAACACATAAGCCAATTCTGAATCATATTTGAGGCTACCAAAAATGTTTTATTTTTAAATTTACTACAAATTTTTAGAAAAAAAATGATTTGGACGCAAGATACATAATTCTAAGGACTCAACTGAAAAACGTTTGATTTTGCAAGTAGAGTGAGAAAATCTGGTCAAAATCCGGACAATCGGGTAAGCTTAGTCTAACTCTGTAGGGATTCAATATTTGACTCAACTTTAATAAAAAAGTGAGAAATTTTTTGAAAAACTGTTGTAGAATTGTGGTCCTGGAATGAGATTTCGAGGTTTTGGAGTTGAGATTGTTATTATTGTTACTCTTGAATCATTTTAGTTTTTCATCAAAATCTATTTAGGAATGTCAAATTTTATGTTTAGCGAAAAAAAATGTAAAAAGACCAAATTTTCCATGACTTTTTAAATTAAATTGATAGAAATAACATCACAGAAAACAATCACAGAATATTCGGGCAAAATCACAGAAAGTCAGAATATTTTTTTAAACACAGAATTACTTTTCGGCAACCTTGCTAGTGAACCAGGGTTGGATTTTAGAGGGTTAAACTAACAGCGAAAAGGCTTAGTAAAATAATCAGAAAAAAAATAAAATTTAAATTTTAGAAACACAATTTAATCAGATTTTAGACGAAGATTAACATTCAAATCAATTATTCAGATTCAGAATTAAGATTCAGAATTCAGACTCAGAATTCAGATTCAGAATTCAGATTCAGACTTCAGTTCCAGAATTCAGTTCCAGAATTCAGATTCAGAATTCAGATTCAAAATTCAGATTCAGAATTCAGATTCAGAATTCAGATTCAGAATTCAGATTCAGAATTCAGATTCAGAATTCAGATTCAGAATTCAGATTCAGAATTCAGATTCAGAATTCAGATTCAGAATTCAGATTCAGAATTCAGATTCAGAATTCAGATTCAGAATTCAGATTCAGAATTCAGATTCAGAATTCAGATTCAGAATTCAGATTCAGAATTCAGATTCAGAATTCAGATTCAGAATTCAGATTCAGAATTCAGATTCAGAATTCAGATTCAGAATTCAGATTCAGAATTCAGAATTCAGATTCAGAATTCAGATTCAGAATTCAGATTCAGAATTCAGATTCAGAATTCAGATTCAGAATTCAGATTCAGAATTCAGATTCAGAATTCAGATTCAGAATTCAGATTCAGAATTCAGATTCAGAATTCAGATTCAGAATTCAGATTCAGAATTCAGATTCAGAATTCAGATTCAGAATTCAGATTCAGAATTCAGATTCAGAATTCAGATTCAGAATTCAGATTCAGAATTCAGATTCAGAATTCAGATTCAGAATTCAGATTCAGAATTCAGATTCAGAATTCAGATTCAGAATTCAGATTCAGAATTCAGATTCAGAATTCAGATTCAGAATTCAGATTCAGATTCAGAATTCAGATTCAGAATTCAGATTCAGAATTTAGATTCAGATTCAGAATTCAGAATTCAGATTCAGAATTCAGATTAAGAATTCAGATTCAGAATTCAGATTCAGAATTCAGATTCAGAATTCAGATTCAGAATTCAGATTCAGAATTCAGATTCAGAATTCAGATTTAGAATTCAGATTCAGAATTCAGATTCAGAATTCAGATTCAGAATTCAGATTTAGAATTCAGATTTAGAATTCAGATTCAGAATTCAGATTCAGAATTCAGATTCAGAATTCAGATTCAGAATTCAGATTCAGAATTCAGATTCAGAATTCAGATTCAGAATTCAGAATTCAGATTCAGAATTCAGATTCAGAATTCAAATTCAAATTTAGAATTCAGATTAAGAACGCATAAATGTGCCTTATCAAAATTTTAAAACTTAATTTTAAATCGGGCTTTTAGAGACGAATGTATTAAGGAATTAAATTGAATGGTTCAACTTTCAAAAAGAGTTTTACTGCAAACGATGATCAACTTTCGACAAAACACGTTCCGGAGTTGTTTTGGTTATTGTAACGACATTGTATAATATCAAACAGTACTGCACTGAAGGTTGTTGGTAAACTTTCTACTCTAAATAATCCACAGGTTGGGTTTGGAAAAAGGTTAAAAAAACAATGTTCGTCCAATTTTGCCCTAACTTGAAAATCACTTTTCAGGACTGTTGTTGATGTTGTTTTTCAGCTCTGTGGGGGTGGATCGCATCAAACGCCACGGGGAGGTAGGTTTATTTCACACTGACTGTTGTTGGGGGATGTTTGTTTCTTGAGGCGTCTACAATTTGCAGTCAGACAGTCCAGCAAACGTCGTAGTTATTTTTGATTCCCTTCTTGCTACCCCTGAGCACTGTCACTATTCCGATCTGCCTTTCTTCGTTCATTTACATTAATTGGTTGATTTAATTTCCTCTGCTTTCACGCACAAAAAATACACACACTCGCACTGACACAAACGTCGACTTCAGAATCACAGGGTTTGAAACAGATTGTGGTGTTGTTGTTCTTTCCGATCGACGAGCGCCGTTCTTTTTTTCGTGTGTCTGTTTTTCTCAAATTGATTGAATCAACAAGCAGCAGAAGTATCGTCGATTTCGCACCGCCACTACTGATGATGAGCACTTTTGAGAGGCACGTTTCGTTACGTTTAGCAGCTGGCGTAGAACTTTCGTTTAGTAGGTAGGTATACGAATAATACCGTCTTCGTGCGTTAGATTTCGGATTAATCGCACATAAAATAACATCCATCAACTGAAACAACAAAGATCCATTCCACGAAAACGTATCGACACGGAACGAGCCCCAACTTCACTAAACTCCTTCCTTGGCGAAAGGAGAAATGTCCCAAACCTGTTTTTGCGAAACATTAAACATCACAACCGAATGGCGGGGAAGTTGAAGGAAGGGCGGGGGTTCAACTGCTGAAAGCTTCCTCCCAAAGGCAGAAACACGCGACCGTGAAATGCACCTTTCTTCAAAACAGCACAGCAGAGGGGAGCAAGTTAAGGAGCAGCTAACAGCAGTAGAAAAAAAAACGAACATCAACTCCACTTCAAGAGTCGTTGAAAGCGGGAGTCTTTCGGTCCCAAACAACCTAAGCTAACCTAAGCTAAAGGCTAGGCTACAAACATAAAGTGGCACTGCAAAACCTTCGTAACACTCACGATCGCTGGCCGTTTCGTACCTCTCTAATCTATGAATTGCGCCCAGATGATCGGCCAAACGAACCGTGAAAGCGCTCACCAAGAACTAAAACTTAAACCCCCAAGTCGCGAGATCCGCGTGACTCTCTAGGCACTGTCCGACCGAACTTAGCCACTGAGCGAACTAGTAGTTGCACCTTGTTGCTGTTGTTGTTGCTAATTATCTAAGCCGAGACGACTTGAACGCGCTGAGAGCATAAAACCGGGACCGTACGAACGAACGAAAATCCAAGCGCACAACTTCCTCCGTTGATCTCTGCGAAGGCACTGACTGGCTGAATGGACTCGCTCAACTCGACTACCGACTAACTGAAATAAACGCATGCTGCCGCCCTCCCGTTTGGATGGACGGCGGGAGAGGCGCATGCCGGTGATACACCTGAATACTGGCGACGGGAGGTGTGTCAGGCACAGTGATGCCACATTTAAATCGGTATTTTTGAACCCAAAAAAATCTTTTTTCGGTATGGAAATCCGAAAAATCGGTATGAAAATCGGTATTTTATGGCGATTAAAAAATTTTCGATAGTGATTCTGAAGTCTGTAAATTTAATACTTTTTCTAATAAATGCCTTATAGCATTTTGGAATTTTGTGTATCGCCGCGCTTTAATGTGATTTAATCCATCGACGTTTTTTGGCGGATTTTAGAATCAAAAACGTTTTTACCAGTTGTCCAGACGTTTCGAGCTACTATGGCTTTCGCTCCTCTTCAGTGGACACTCAAATTATATTTTAAACAATGAATTTTTATCTAAATTTACAATATTTCAAACCTTACAAACAAAAATCCGCCGGAAAAAGTCGATGAATTAAATCATATTATAGTATTTTGTGTGCTCGTTTTTTTTTTGTTTTTATATATTTTTATTTGATTTTAAGAGTTCTTAGAAGGTTTATACTGTTTTTTCTTCTCTATTATTATTTTTAGAAAATTACTGCATTGATGCCAAAAACGCCACAAAGCAAATTTCGAGAAAAAACGCTTTAAAGCTGTTGTGTTTGGCAATTTTCCATACGTATTTAAATAATTTGTATTTTTCTTTCGAACATAAAGGTATGAAAATAAATTTCTAAAAATCTGAAGAAATCACGAAATATAGTTTGAAACATGAAAAATCGTTCCGTATTATAAACTCAGAGATCATTTGCTCTTATACTCTTTTGGCTCTGTGGGCCCTAATTTTGAAAAAATCGCATTTTCAATTTTTTGTGGAATTCTCTATTTAAAAAAATCATGAAGCCTCTTTGTAATATTCTCAATCATTAAATTTCTTCATGTTATCGATTAACACATGATTCCTTGTAGGTGTAATCCTTATAGAGTGTTCTTTACAATTTTTTTATGTTTTCAAAATTCTGAAAACTCATACATACTCAACCTCATTAGAGTAATTTCCGCTGGTTATCTTGGCGTAATTATAAATATCATAGAATATTTTATAGCAAACGACAGTTTTCCAACATTCTCAATGGAAAAATCACCTTCAAATTCCAACGGATAGTTAAAACTTTATTCGTGTCGTAGACTTATCTTTAAACTTTCGACTATCAAAAACAAAATACTTCTTTCCTTTAAAATTTGAGAGTTTCAATTGAAATATTGAAAAAGTACACTTATAATAAAAGCATCAAATGTTTCTTACTGAGCTAACGCCAAATAATATAATTATGTCGTCTTCAATTGAACAGAAACCCAATATTTTCGGTAGTCTCGCTTACACTGAAATATATTTTACATTTTGTATCAAAATCTCAAAAATCGGTATGAAATCGGTATGTTTTGTCAAAAATCGGTATTCGGTATATACCGATTCTTGGATAAAAATTTGCTCAAAAATCGGTATGAATACCGAAAAATCGGTAGGTGTGGCATCTATGGTCAGGCAGGCCCGAGAAGCGAGCATAAATGTTGTGACTGGGAAGCGATGTTGGGGCGTGTTGATGCTTAGCATCAGAATATTATTTCGGAGTTTATAAGTTGTAAATTCAGATATTTAAATGTGTTGCAAAAATAGAGTGCTATAATGTCAATATGAAAAGCTTGAGAGGAAACCCAGACAACTGGGTCACAACACAGGAATTGTAGAATTGCTCCTCTGAACAAACCTTCAGAAATTGAAGCCTACGAACAAATCGTAAAACTCATTCTAGTAAGTTCACGAATCAAAACGTATAAAAATATGTAACTTATGCTACTTCTACAAACCAGTGGAGTCGGAAACCTTTTTGAGTTGAATGAGCGAAAAATTTCATTACAAAAATTTAGAAAATTTGAAGAGCTGCAGTACTGGACTGGATTTGCCCGGGTATTACCTGATTTAGAGTTTAAAATTTAGAAATCGAATGCCCGGATTTGCCTGGCCTCACGGTGTCTCTAGTGGAACCATTTTATTAATCTAAAATTAGCATCGCTAATTTTTGCACCATTCGAAAGCTGGGATTTTCTGCTTTCATTTGAGCCCAAATTTGAAATAATCCCCCGGGGGTCTAGAACAGTTAATTTTTTTAAAGATTTTTCAACCTTTTTAATAGTTTTTTTTTTCAAAGACAAAATCATACTTATCACTGTGAAAACGCTCGTCTTCCCTTTAGAGTTAATCCAACTCCATATGTCAATAACATGATTTAATAGGAAATTTTCCTGGCTTTGTAAGTAGAAGACAGTGATAAAAATTGAGAGAAAAGAGTGAGAATGTCACAAACAGAGTGATTATCATTTCATTCAAAAAAATCAATAAAACTTCACATCACTGATTGTACCAAGACAAGAAATAGTATTCTACGAGCTAAGTGGTTCATTGGAGAGTATATGTTCAGGATGAATAATTTACATTAAACAATCAATCTTTTACATAAATTTGATCAGGATTATCTGGAGTAATGAGCATTTATGGGGTTTTTATTATTCCGGAGCATATATCAAATTCTTTTTTTGTCACTTCGATTTTTCCCAAAATCCAGAAGTGCGGATGTATAAAGATTAAGGCATTTTGAACAAAAATTTGATACATTTGATACAGTTGAAAGAGCGAAAGCCGTACTATAGAAGATGGGAGTAATATCACCTGTTGTTTACGGTTTTTTTTCTTTAGATGTTTGATCTAAATTTTCTCGATTTTTTGATTTTGTGCAATGTAGCTTGTATACAAGTTTATTGCAAGCCAGCTTTTGTCCATTTTTTCCAAAAATTTGAATTGATTTTTATTATAGACCAACACCCCCCCCCCCCCCCCTCCCTCCTCGTTATGTTTCAACTCCAAGTGACAAAAGATGGATTTCAAATTTGTTCCGGCCATATAAAAAAAAGACGGCACCTGCTTTTCTTGAAAATTTTGTTGCTCATTTCATACTTTGAGCAAAGTAACATTTTTAATATGTACATTATCTGGGCAAATAAATGAAGAAAAATAATTTAAAGCATTTCAATCAACTGATTTAAGTTCTGTTCCTAACTCGATGTTATATTTTGTTTTCATAGAAGTATAAAATATCATTCCAGGGGAAAGCCAAAAATGCTGAAATCCACAGACAATTTTTCAGTGTTCCATACTACCAGATTAAAACCCATTTTTTTATTTATTCTAGGAAATAAAAAAAAATCATGAATGTTGAATTGAAAATTCAATGCACATTCCTAGACCAATCCTTTGCTCTCCCGAGACCATGCTTTTTCTCTATTCCTTATGTTCCTGAACTTTGGTGGAATCAGTAGAAAGTGGAGGGGTATTCAGTACTCAAGAGGAAGACCAAAGAACTGGTCCTCTTGCGAAACGCTAGCTTCTTAATAAAGTTATTATTAACCTTAAAAGCAACGCGTTCTAAATCTAAAGATCCGAACTCTTGACCGTGAACCATTTTATTCCTACATTAATTTGAACAAATGTAAAAATTTTATTTTATGAAGATTAACCATCGCAATGCTTGTATTTATGTTACTTTGATTTGTCGGCCTTAGCGGTGAAAAGTGATGTCCTTTTTATCATCACATATCAAATTTTTGTTCCTTACGGGCCTTCTCAGTTTGTAATCTTCGCATTTGTTACATCCGGGGTTTGGATGCGAAACGGTAGTTGGCCCGTGAGGAACAAAAATTTGATATGTGATGATAATGCTTCTAAATAAATTCTACCCGTTCATTTTCACCAACTTTCATTTCATCTAACCTTCTATCCATCTATATAAAAAATTCATAATCTTTAGATGTCCCTACTAAAAAGGACATCACTTTTCACCGCTAAGGCCGACAAATTCCTTTTTAGAAAACAAAATATAAAATTCGCTAAAATATCTGATAACTTAAGTTTAAAGTGAATTGAGAGAATATTTTTAGATAATAGTATTACATCAAACCAACCACTTAAAATTGATGTTGAGATTTTGTAATCTTCTTTTTCCATTTTATCGAAAAAAAAATCAATGAAAGACGTTAGGTTCCGTTTGTGTACTTTTGACAAAAATTAACAATCTTGAATATCCGCTTGAAAACTTAAATTAGACCAAATTTTTGTATACACGAATGCCTCCAAAAACGCATATTTATGCAATCAAGCATAAACAACATAAAAACACGGACACGAATTGGAACTTGGAACGTTTTAACCCTTGCCCAACAAGGCAAACTCGCACAACTTGCTAGAGAAGCTAGCCGCCTCAAGCTTGAAATTCTGGGACTGAGCGAAGTCTGTTTGCCTAATACTGGAGAACTCAAGACACAGTCAGGGCAAGTACTGGTATACTCTGGCATACGAGGAGAACATGCTTCTCGGGAACGAGGAGTTGGTTTCCTGTTAAGCCCGCAGGCCTACGCGGCCCTCGTTAGATGGGAACCGATAAACGAAAGAATAATCGTAGCCAGATTTAGAACACGGGTTAGAAACCTTACAATGGTCCAGTGTTATGCGCCAACTGACTTTGCCGATTTGACGGAGAAAGAGCAGCAGCGTGGTAGAGAAAATTCCGAAGGGTGACATTCAAATCCATTTGGACGACTTCAACGCAAAGATTGGTTCCGACAATCAAGACCTTGAGCGCATCATGGGGCGCCATGGCCTAGGACAGATGAGCGAAAACGGAGAGATGTTTGTAGAATTTTGTGGCAACAACAACATGATGATCGGTGGATCGCTCTTCCCCCATCGACCAGCATATAAGGTCACTTCGGTATCCCGAGATGGCCGAACAGAAAATCAAATTGACCACATCTGCATCTGACCATCACCTCGTCTTTGGCGAGATACACTGAGAGTTGCGCGTGTCCAACGGCGCGAGGAGAAAGTCGGGTGTCGATTCGACGTCCGCCGGTTGGAAAATCCAGAGGTTAAAAGGGCATACGTTGAACAGCTAGAATCCCGAGCCTCGGAGTTGCCTACAGACGGAACAGTCGAAGAGCAGTGGTATGGAATCAAGAATGCCTTTATTACGACGAGTCATGGTACTCTCGGTAAAGTTTGTGGAAGAAGAAGTGAATGGATGTCGGATGAAACTTGGAGGATGGTCGATGATCGGAGAAAGGCGAAAGTCAGAATTGAGCAGGCATGTACCGGGCCAGCCAAAGCAGCCGCACGCTTACGATATGCGAAGCTGGAAAAGGCAGTTAAACAAGACAAGAGAGCCTGGACAAACTCCCTAGCCGAAGAGGGAGAAAGAGCCGCCGCCAATGGAGATATCCGATTACTTTATGGCATTTCTCGTCGCCTTAGTAGTGCAAGGAAAAATGCAAGAATGTCGCTAAAAGACCGAGCAGGTCAGTTATTGACCGATCGAACAGATCAGCTCAAACGATGGACTGAGCACTTCGAACAACTCTTCCGAGTCACGAATAGCGATGGCCAACAGAACCCGCAGCTCGAAGCGCCAACTGTAAGTCGCATAAATGGCGTCAACTCGGAAGCGCCTTCGCTGGCTGGAATAGAACCTGCAATCAAAAACATGAAATCCAACAAAGCACCGGGGATCGATTGCATCCCTGCTGAAATGTTGAAAGCCGACCCAGCCCTGTCAACACAAATGTTGAACCGTCTTTTCGCTGACATCTGGGATACTGCAACATTCCTGGCCGACTGGATGCAGGGTATCCTCGTAAAGGTTCCGAAGAAAGGAAACCTGACAGAGTGCGGTAACTGGCATAACGTTTATCTGTACAACCCTGATTCTTAACAGAATCCAGGAGAAAATCGACGCTAAATTCCGACGGCAATAAGCTGATTTTAAGATGAAACCGCGTTTATTAGGTAAAGTGCAACCACGTGCATCCGGAATGACCGTTAACTCGATTTGTTCACATTTGGCAGTTTCGCCCTTTTGAAATGTTACGCTAGAATTCTTAACATCCCACTTTCAATCAGTCCTCGTACAAGTGATCAGGAAGCTCCAAACCAATGTGGTACAAAGAAGGTGATGAACAAACACGCACACTCTTACAGAACTCGTTATTCAAAAAGTAAAAAGGTAAACAAAGCCTACGTCACTTGCCAGGATGTTTATGTATCCTAGGCGAGAATCGTAAACAGCAGTTGGCAATGATTTTTTTCTCTATAGCTTTCGCTGTTTGTTGTTTGTTTGAAAATGCAACTGACGTCACGAATAGTCATGGTTACACGCTCATTTTTTTATAACCATTTTCGAGTTTTTTTCAACCGTTTAATGAGTTTTTTGTTAAAACTTCGATTATTGTTATTAATTAACCATAATGCACTGTTAAATTTCAACCGTTTTCTTAGTTCTGGTGGAAAACCAAAATAATGGTTTAAAATTTTAGCGCATGAACTTTTTGAGCGGTCCGCCATTGTTTTGTTTAGTTTGACTCATTTGTCGTTCAATAACATTCGGGATACTGAGGAAAAATATAGAAAGATTCAAATCTATGGCCACGATCAGGTAAATTTTAATTGTTGTACTGAATTATTATGCGATATTTACGGTCCATATTGTCAGTGTCGTTCCAGAGAATCCTGAGAGCGTTACGATGAACGAATGGACTATTTTAAGCAGCTGGACTTTCTGGCGGAGTTTTCTTCCTGCTAAACTAATTCCAGTAGGGGAATATTTTTGAAATCCCTGAAAAAAACTGCAGCCGCTGGGTGAGTTCATCTACGATTTTTCTTGAACCGGAAGATTGTTCATCGTTCCAGAAGAGGAAAATTTCTGAGAAAGCCTAACGATTTTTGAAAAGATCTGGGACCTGACGTGACTGTTGGAATCGGAATAACTGATGCACCAGGTGCAATAATTTTCCGAAACGAGTTTATCCATTGTTTGATTCTCACAAAAGCTGCCCAGCGTGCTAATCCAGACTTCCGGAACTGGGTGCCTTGGTTTGAAGGATGGAATTCAACCGATTTAAATATGATTTACGTAGACATTGAAATTTTCTGTAGAAAAATTGATACGTAATTGAACAGAAATAAATAATTTCAGCCTATTAACACACCATGTTTGCTTAAATGCATTGATCCTTTGTATTTAATTCGGAATCCCTTCTTTTAAGCTTTAAAAATCGATTCCTGCTTTTTTCTTTTCGGAAAACGGTTATTTTATAACCATTATTCAGCTTTAGCAAACGGTTGAAAAATAACCATAATCCAAGTTGTCCGTGAAATCTCATTTTATGAGTTTTCACTGAAAACTCATAAAACGACTTGATCCACAAAACTTCGATTATGGTTATTTTTCAAACATTTATGGTTCAATATGGCCGAGCGTGTACAATGTTTACAAAAAAAAAACTTTTACTAACACATAGCACGGGATTTCCATCGCCACCTGAGATGTGTATACAGGTTGGCTCCAAACAACCTAATACCACAGACTAATACAGACAGGACATAGCTGACATAATCGAAGCTGGCGATTTTGTTTTCGTCAATTCGACTAAAATTGAAATACATATTCACATGGTAACCGTTTGTTGTTATTCGAGTTTGTTTATTCTAATTTATCAAATTTTCTACAGGTAAGCTATACAGTTCACAAATCCTAGAAAAAATAACAAAACTTTATTACAGATTTTGTCGAGGAAAACCCTTCTCAATATCAAAATAGCTGATCAAATCGAGCGAGCGTTCCAGAAGCAAATCGGCATGAACCGGAACCGCAAACAAGAAGAAGGGTGTCCGTCTGCACCGCAGCATCTGTCTCGGCTTCAAAACCTCCCAAAAAGCCATCGCCGGAATCTAAATCGACAAGAAATGTCCCTTCACCGGTCACATCTCGATTCGGAGTCGTATCCTGACCGAGGTGGAACGTAAGACGAAGATGCAGCGGACCATCGTCATCCGGAGGGACCACCTGGCTTTCATCCGCAAGTATGGTTGTTTCGAGAAACGGCACCGGAATTTGAGCGTTGTTTTTATTATGTTCCGGAATCAAAACCAATAACTTTCATGATCAAACTTTCTTTAATTTTCGAAATTGCCAAACTTAATTTTATTTAAAATGAACTTAAAATTTAAGATGAAGAAAAAGACTGAAGTTGTCATCGTTGATTGTAAAAAACCATTTGTTTGTTCGAAAGGTATTTTTTGCTTTATTACGAAAAAAAAAAGATTTATTCACAAACGTTGACAATCCAGCATAGCAGCGAACCCAAAGGATGAAGCTAAGTGATTTCGTTGCGGAATTTATAAAGATCTTTAGCAATATTTTCTTCTCATCCTTAGGAAACGGTCGTATCCTGTACAAAATCTTCATTTTTTCAAAGCACCTCACTCGAAATCAGAAAGCAAATTAAGAAAAAAATAAACAAATGCACTGACTTCTCAAAAATGCGCTGTATATTGAAAAACTTTCGATAGCTTTCAAAAATAAATTCGAAAATAACTTTCTTCCTTCGAATCGTATTCATTTTGCATTAACCCTCATCCGCATTAGATTTCATTACCCTAATCAGCACTTGTGGTGTCAATTTGACACCACAAGCTCAAATCGTTATAACTTTTGGCGTGTTGGACCGATTTAAACATAACTTACATCAAAAGAAACCTTGTAATGTCAGTGAAATATGTTTAGAACATTATATATAGCTAAAGTTACTAGTTTTCTCGTTATTCAGCATGAAAGAAAAAAAATCCGAAAAAACATGCCTCACGAAAACTGCTGTAGTTCATATGTTACACGTCCAAAAAAATATTTGCCTTATGCATATGAAAGCTGAAGTTAATGTCTACATCATGAAGACAAGAAATATTTTTTTAAATTTTTTTTAATGAAATGGTCACAAAAAGTTCAAAAAAATGGTCTAAAAAACTTACTTTTCATTCGATTGCTAGTAAATACTGTTTGAGCGATGGTAGAGTTTTGAAAAAAATATGACTACAAAATGTATTAAAATTCCAACATTTTGATGTCTTTAGATTTTTGATGCAACAAAAATTGAATTTACTGGAATTTTTCAAAGTTTTCATCTGTTTTTGTGGTCCACCGTCAGGTTGTACCCGGATTATCAGTGCTTTTGCTTTGTTTGGACCAACCAAGAGTATATTCATTGGAAAGCACATTTAATCTTCATTCTAGTGAGGTGCTGCAATTCACGCTGTGAGATTTCACAAAAATATGAAAATTATAAACGTAAAATCATTCCTGAATTTCTAGAACTACAAGCACCGCGTCCAGCAAAACGTGCTTGTTTGCTCTCCGAGTAGGTACGGTGGGTGGTGATTCGGGCAGAGAGCGAAGCCGACAGACGAAATAATGATGCGTGTCGTACGTTTCTCGGTTGGAAATTTTCTATTGACAGTAGTTCTCGTTTGCTAGTCACGACACGCATCATTATTTCGTCTGTCGGCTTCGCTCTCTGCCCGAATCACCACCCACCGTACCTACTCGGAGAGCAAACAAACACGTTTTGCTGGACGAGGTGCTTGTGGTTCTAGAAATTCAGGAATGATTTTATGTTTATAATTTTCATATTTTTGTAAAATCTCACAGCGTGAATTGCAGCACCTCACTAGAATGAAGATTAAATGTGCTTTCCAATGAATATACTCTTGGTTGGTCCAAACAAAGTAAAAGCACCGATAATCCGGGTACAACCTGACGGTGGACCACAAAAACAGATGAAATTTCAATTTGTAAAAAAATCGCGCAAAGTAGTGAACTTTGAAAAATTTCAGTAAATTCAATTTTTGTTGCATTAAAAATCTAAAGACAGCAAAATGTTGGAATTTTAATACATTTTGTAGTCATATTTTTTTCAAAACTCTACCAGCGCTTAAACAGTATTTACTAGCAATCGAATGAAAAGTAGGTTTTTTAGACCACTTTTTTTAACTTTTTGGGGCCATCTTATTAAAAAAAATTTAAAAAAATATTTCTTGTCTTCATGATGTAGGCATTAACTTCAGCTTTCATATGCATAAGGCAAATATTTTTTTGGACGTGTAACATATGAATTACAACAGTTTTCGTGAGGCATGTTTTTTCAGATTTTTTTTCTTTCATGCTGAATAACGAGAAAACTTGTAACTTTAGCTGTATATAATGTTCTAAACATATTTCACTGACATTACAAGGTTTCTATTGATATAAGTTTTATATGAAGTTCATAATAATTCAAACTACTTAAATAGATTTTACTTTTGTGGTGTCAAAATGACACCAAAAGTCGGAAAAGGGAGTTTTTTTGTCCAGGCTTCCAGGGTTCGTCCATAAAAAAAGTAAAGATGCAATATTGAAGAACTTTTGAATTCATTTAGGGTCCCCGAAGAAATTTTTGTATTTTGAAGCTTCTGAAAAAAGTTACAAGCCTTCAAACTTGCAATGGTGTCAAAATGACACCCTAATGCGGATGAGGGTTAAGCTGTCACTTGTGTCTGCCCAACGGCTTACTAATACTAATGCACTGTGCAAAAGCCCTATTTGTTTGGGATGTTTGTTTACACTTTCATAACAAAGGTCAAGAGCTCATGGCTACCATGCTCAATTCTTTGCATTTTATTATTGGTAGGCAATGTCGACGCTTGGTGGTAGTCACTTTTGCGAAAAATTGGATCAAATTGTGTATGGAGAGTCATGTCTGTATTAGTCAAATTGTTGCGATGTAACAAGAAACGTTCAGCACCAGATATGAAGTTCGAATCAAATTCTTATTAGAAAGACGATAAACCGCGTTAGCTATAAAAAAAGATATTGTGGAAACAACTTCCGAAACGCCGAAAACATCGCCTTGTAAGAAGCGGAACCATCGAAGATTATTGGAAAGAAAAATCAGCATGTATATTCGCTGCATCTGCGCGATAAGCCGAATGTTACCGATGAATGGTTACTTAAAAAAAGTCAACCATTTGTTCGTTAAATTTTCAATGATGAACAAAATATTGCGGAGCACTTAAATAAATTTCCAATTATACGACGTAGGAAGATGCTAAGTTATCACTTTGAAAAAGCTACTGGTATTGCCTTGGATAACCTAAGTAAATATAATTCAGAAAAAATTCAAAATAACGTGAATTTCAAAGATCTGATGTCCTATCAGAAGGTAATAGTTTTTGAATTTCTGAAAACTGTGACGTTTATTCTTTTTCTCGGGACCTGCATTGATGAAATACGTTTGGATGTTCCAGATGCAATGCTTGTGCAAGTAGGTGAGTACAATACAATATTTAAAAAACAGTTTTGAAGACATGATTCACTTCTAAGCAAGGCTTTAACAATAACTAATATTTCGCTTAACACTTGTTGTATGAACTTTGCGTATCACACAGTAAAAGAGAAAAGTTGTCATACTTAACTACTCATTATCAATTATCTTACAGAGTCGGTTAAACTTTTGATGAAGAGATAGTTGTTAGTAATCATTTTATTAATACTTTTGAAATGATCAATTTTATTGATTAAACGTTTCTTTTTGGTTTAGGTACAACAAGCTGACCCGGTTGTCGTAACTCTCTGCCTCGCACTCGTCTCCAAACAGCGAGACTTCGACAAGCTTGCGGGCGGTCACCATCTTCAACGTTGTCGGTTTTGAATCGATTGTCGAACCGCTGCTTCGACCAGGCGCTTCCTTCCTCTTGGTTGTGGTGATTGGATTTTCCCTGTTGGCAGAAGGACCTAGGCTTCCTTCTTCCCAATTTTTTGCAGCTTTTACCCTGGTTATAAACATCCGTAAAAAAATATTTACGAGATGCGCTCAGACATGTACAATCAAAGAGATGTCCGTGATAGAGACCACCATCTCAGAAGAAGAAAATGAAATTAAACTTTTCTTCAAAATTATATTAAATTAAATTTTTGTTTTGCAATGAAGTGTTATTTGGGAAGAATGACAGCTTGCTGTTAAATTCCTTAAAAAAAAGCAATGGACTGTTCGTTTGGGCAAATTTGTAAATTACTAACATTTACCTGTAATTTTCTGGAATTGTCAGTTTGTTTCGTAACGGTTTTCCAATTTCTATCTAACATTGTTTATATGATGTAAGAAGGTGTTTGATTTTATAAATAACAGCGATTTTTAAAATACATCCTTTATCAAACAAAACTATTTTTATTTTATTTTATCATTATTTTTTTATATCTTCTGAAATTTATTTATTTAATTATTTGTGAAGTCTTTGGATTTCTTAGTCATAGTTGAAAAATCAGCAACGAAGTCTTATTCAAATATATCCATGGTATAGTACGACCCATTTTTTCCAATTGAAGTTGGGTTATTTTTTGTAAATTTTGTTTTCTTTATTGGCTTTGGGGATTTCCAAGAATTTTTGAACATTTCCTGAAATTTAAAAGCTTCCAAAATTTTGGGATTCCCGGGAATTCCCGACATTCTTGAATTTAGCTGTTAAATTAGCTTAAAATAATTAATAATTTTTTTTTTTTAACTTAAATGAGAGTGCAAAGATAATTATAAATTGATGAATCTTTTAAAAACTAACATTTGTCATGATTTTTGTCTGAAAAAATATGATGTTTTTAAAGTAATTTCCAAACAAAATTATAACTCAATGCGCTATTTTTAGATCAAATCTAATTCCTCCTAAATTGAAATCATTTTTTTATATACAAAGGTAATTGTTATCAAAATATGTTATTTCTAATTCCAAATTATAAATTCAAAATTTCTTATTAAAGCTTACAGCGATCTGATATTGAATCTACTCAGATGCGAAGTATTTCCATGCTTCATTTGAAGAATGCACATTTCATTGTGATTGTAAAAAAATTTCTGAAGAATATACATACAGAGTTTATTTTTATAATTAGCCTCTTTATGTATTTTAGTTAACAATTACCGCTTATCTTTTTAAAAGTATATAATGAAACGACAAATAATCCTATGGTAATACCTGGTTGAAAAGAATTGGAAGATGTTGTTGTAGGAAATATTGGAAGCTAATTGATGAATAAATTACTTTCGCGATCAAATGGGAAATAAGATTTGTCTGATATTTGCTGTACACGAAAATCAATAATTTAGATACGCTCTTTTTATTTCTTGGGTTTGAAAATGATCATTTCTCAAAAGTACTATAAGGACAAAACTAAAAACGCTACAGGGCTTCGTTGAGAGATAAAATCATCAAGAGAGAGACGACTGCTGAACACTGAGAGCGGTTCGAAATCTCGTCATTCTGTTAAGTAATTTTGGTGGCAACGGATGTTCAAGTGAAGTTTTTGATATTTTGGTGTCGTGTCAATCAAGAATTTATAAGGACAAGTTTCTAGTTATCTGGTGAAGAAAATGGAAGAACACCACAATGGCGCAGTCGATAGGTGAGTAAACTAACTCGAATTTATTATTGTCAGTTATATAGGAGCAAGGAAAGTAAAATTGAATTCGTTGAAAGAACAAAATGGCGGCGCACGGTAAAATTAAAACCAAACGTGTTTTGGGAAAGCGTCACTAACTTTCAACGAGATTCGAATAATCTTAGATAATTAGACAGGTGACCAAGATTACATACAGTAAAATTTGACACGGAGTGCCTTGAAAATAAAACAAGTTATCGTAAATTGATTCTGGTACAGAGTACCTTTGATAGTACGGAGTACTGTGAGATGGTGACACAGAGTGTCTATGTTTTCAGGTACAGAGTACCTTGAAAAATAATTTAAAGTGCTCTAGAAATAGGGTTGATAAAATATGGCACGGAGTGCCCTCAGAAACTTTGCAATACATGGTAAAAAAAAAAGTAAACGTTACGATGTGGCACGGAGTGCTTTTAGTTAAAATCTGGTACAGAGTACCTTTGATAGTTTGGAGTACTGTAGTAAAATGATGACACAGAGTGTCAACGTACTTAAAAAAAATTATGACACAGAGTGTCTTAGATTGTGTTCGGTACAAAGTGCCTTAAGAGAAATTATAATTATACTCGTCTTAATAATATCGGCACGGAGTGCCTTTGGCAATACCTTATAGGCAAGATAAAATTATAGAATACGGAGTATTCTTTGAAATCTAGGTACAGAGTACCTTGGAACAGTACATATAACTCAGGCAAAGATAACAGTGCGCCTCGGTCACTGGAGGGTACAGAGTACCCCGTAGTAACATTGGGAGGATTAACGTAGTAACGTAGTAGGATTGGGAGCAGTAATGGTTCAGTACGACAGTAAAGAAACACCTAGAATCAAAGCGTGTGCATCGAAAGCTCTCACATTAACTGAAAAAAAGTATCCCCACACACAGAAGGAAGCACTCGCTGTTGTGTGGGGTATCGAACGCTTTTCCTTTTATTTGATCGGGCAATCGTTTGTGGTGAGAACTGATGCCGAAGCGAACCAACTTATTTTCAATGGTCTTCACCGAATCGGCAAGAGGGCTACAACAAGAGCTGAATCTTGGGCACTTCGTCTGCAGCCCTACAATTTTAAAATGGAAAGGGTGGCCGGTGAAGACAATGCTGCGGATGCATTATCCAGACTCATCCAAGAAACACAAAACGCTGAGCCCTTTGAAGATGATAACACAGGTCACTTCCTTTATGCATTGGATGCATGCTCGATGGAGATAACGTGGGAAGACATCGAAAGACATGCTGAAAATAATAAAGAACTGCAAGGAGTAATAAAATCATTGGAAAGCGGATATTGGTCTCCCATGCTGAAGAAGTACGAAAGTCAAAGGAATAGTCTACACTGTCTAGGGAACATGCTATTTAAAGACGACAAAATTGTTCTGCCAGATAGTCTACGTCTGAAAGCTATGAAGTCAGCACATGGTGGACACATTGGAGAAGTGGCTCTAAAACGTGTTCTGCGAGAATATTTTTGGTGGCCAGGACTAGCCCAAGCAGCCGAAAAATTTGTAAAGGGTTGCAACACATGTAATTTGTTATCCAAAAAAAATCCACCAGTTCCACTTTGCTCTAGAAATTTGCCGGACGGTCCCTGGGAGATACTCCAGATCGATTTTCTTTCACTTCCCAATTGTGGCTCGGGCGAGTTTCTCGTTACTGTAGACACAGACTCGAGGTACCTATCTGTCGTGGAAATGCGAAGCAAGGACACACAATCTACTAATACTGCTCTGTGTGAGATTTTCAAAACCTGGGGCTTGCCAAGAATCATTCAAAGCGACAACGGCCCTCCTTTCCAAGGTTCTCCCTTTTGTGATTATTGGGAAGATAAAGGAATAAAAGTTAGAAAATCAATTCCACTAAGCCCTCAATCAAATGGAGCGGTTGAAAGGCAGAACCAAGCCATGATAAAAGCGGTAGCTGCAAGTAAAGTGGAAGGTTTAAACTGGCGCACGTCTCTGGAGAAGTATGTTCACAACCACAATACCCTAATTCCTCACGCGAGGCTCAAAGTCACACCCTTTGAATTGATGGTTGGGTGGAAATATCGGGGGACTTTTCCAGTTTTGTGGAGTAGAACCGTTGATAAGCCCTTGGATAGAATAGATATTCGCGAGAAAGATTCGGAATCAAAGCTGTCTAGTAAAATATACGCTGATACCTCCAGGGGGGCCAAATTATCGGACATTAATGTGGGCGACAAAGTTTTGATGGCGCAAAATAAAAAGAATAAAACCGACACAACCTTTTCACCAGAATACTACAGAGTAATTGCAAGGAACGGTAAAAAAGTTGCCGTCATGAGTTCGAATGGCGTGCAGTACAGCAGAAATATCCAAGATCTAAAAAAGATTGAGATTAACACACCGGAACCGGATGACAATCCAAATGTAAACACTAACATCGACTTACCTGATGATACATCGACCTTGGAATCAGACATTTCAATGCAACAGCCGAAAACAACTGCTACTAGCTCCCTAAGGTCCAGAGAAAGGATAAGGAAACCACAAAGATTTGACGATAATTATATTTATGTGGTATTTCACTGAAACAATGATTTATTTGAGTGAGGTCTCTAAACAAGTAAGTATGTACCAGTTATTTTCCCGTTTATCAATTTGTGAATATCACACTACGTTCTATCATGTCACCGTATCCTTTATTTTGTAATTTTAGGTACCCGAATAACATACCTTCTAGAATCCGAATAACCGAAAACATACAAACGAACGAAACAAGCAATCGCGCAATCTCTTTTTTATTTGTTTTGATTGCTTTCCGAGGGGCTTTGATTGCATTATTGGGCATGCGATGCGCGCGATGATATATTTAATAGGAGTGTTCAATCGAATTTTTTTGAAACTGATTGACTGGGCTTCACTCTTAAAACATAGGAAAATCGTTTAGACAAGGCTGAATATACACTAAAATAAACTTGTTCATCCAATTCAAATGTTTGCATTATGCTATTGATTTCTACGGTTTAACATTTTCTATCAAGAAATTCAGAAGTTCAAAAACATTCTAAGATGTGCTTTCGTAAAAAGGTAGAGAAGGAGGGCAATGTAGTAAATATTGGAAGCTAATTGATGAATAAATTACTTTCGCGATCAAATGGGAAATAAGATTTGTCTGATATTTGCTGTACACGAAAATCAATAATTTAGATACGCTCTTTTTATTTCTTGGGTTTGAAAATGATCATTTCTCAAAAGTACTATAAGGACAAAACTAAAAACGCTACAGGGCTTCGTTGAGAGATAAAATCATCAAGAGAGAGACGACTGCTGAACACTGAGAGCGGTTCGAAATCTCGTCATTCTGTTGAGTAATTTTGGTGGCAACGGATGTTCAAGTGAAGTTTTTGATATTTTGGTGTCGTGTCAATCAAGAATTTATAAGGACAAGTTTCTAGTTATCTGGTGAAGAAAATGGAAGAACACCACAGTTGTTTGAAAAATTATCAAATTAATAAAGAAGGAATTATATTTCTTCTACATTTTCTAAACTAACAGAAGAACATAAAGAATTTTAACTAACTTGAATAACATTTCAAAAGTCGTGCGACACAGACCTTTTGGTTTGATATCCATTTTAGTTTTGATTAAAAAATTAAATTTTCTGTAATAATGTTAATATTACCAGCGCGAAAAACAGAAACCATTTTAAGGCCCAAGGTGGTTAGTGGTTAGTGGTAGGTTCCAACAGCAATAAATTATCATTCAGGAAACCAAATGTCACAAATTTTCAAATTATTTCAAGTTTCAAGTTGCAGTTTAAACAGTTTTGTTTTACTCCAAGTTCCAAGAATTTTAAGGAAGATAATGGAATGCAGAGGCAGTAGTTAGCACTAGGTAGTCTTGTTTTACTATGTTTAAAATCATCATTGAAGTTTTACAATATGAATAATTATAAAAAATAATATAAAGATCATTGAAATTTTGTTGGACAAGAATAAGAAAGACATTGGGCTTCAATCTTATTAGATTGGATTAAACTTAGCCTTCCGAATGAAATTTTAAAACAAAACTGTTCAGTATTCCCGTAACATTGGCTTTGTAAAATTTATTGAAGAGCACAGAACTTTTTTCACTTTTTCTTCACTTTTTATTTACCTAGGGGAAAACTGCACAAGACGCACCAGTTAAGCATAATCGCTATTTACAGCGATACCAATCATCTAAGAACCAAATTGAAAGTTTGCAACGATTAAGGGATCAGATTTACGTAATATCAAAGAGAAAAAATATAATAAAAATACGATTTTGATGACTTTTTTGCAAAAAACTTAAGCAGCCAGAAAACAAACCCCGGGGTAGAACGCCAAAACTAGTGGACAGAACGCACCATACCGAAAGGGTGGTAAAAAATGAAACAATGATTATAAGGAATGTAATGATTGAAACATAAAATGTTTAATTACATGTTCATCGTATTTTTGTAAACCAACCATACTTTGGCAAAAAAAACATTTATCATGCTAAACTTATTGAAAATTTCGCTTTTCAAAATACACTTTTTTATAGGCTTATAGGTAAAACGCCTTCAGGTAGGCAACGAAATTCAATGTGTTGACTGATATCGCGGCAAACATGGCGGCAAATAATTTTATCGAGTCGAATATTGGTGCAACTTTTAACTCGAACAAGGATGAAATTTGTTATAATTATGCATTAATATTGCAATTTAGAAGTCAGCAAATAAAAAGAATGGTATTTTGTTTTGATATTTGGGTTTTCTCAAAAGTTAACAGTATTCAAAATTTGAGCCTTAAACTAGGGTTACCATATCCTGCAACGCCATAAAAGAGTACATAGAGAAAAAAAATTAAAATTGTCATGTTAAACGCCATTTATTAAAAAAAACATGATCTTGTAGGTTATTAAAAAACTGCCAATTTGTTGGAAGATATATGACTGACGTGCTCAGAATTTTAAGTTGGATTATACAAAATTTTCGATTATATGCTGAGAAAGCACACCAAAGTTGATAAAAAAACTGCATTTAAAAAATAGTTTTTTTATAGAGGCGAATTTTTTGATTCTTTGAAAACAATATTGCTGATTCGTGCGCGTTTGTTTAGTGCACTATGCTTATATTTAAGCAAGTTGTTGTTATGCATGTTGTCTACTGTCCGGAAGTTCATTGCATACTCAAAAGCGTTTATTTTGAATGAAAAATCCTGATTAAAATCGTGAATGTTATCGTAATTCCTTCCACTGGTATCCATCCTTTGAAACATTCAACAAAAGAAGCAAAACTGAAGTGTTGTGCATCGAATGCATAAAAATTTAGATCTCTTGAATTTATAAGGATACAATATTTATGTATCGGAAGAGTTAAGTTAATTTGTATGAGAAAGTTTTATTTAATTTGTTCCACAAAAAAAAAGAGTATATTTCGTAAAATTTCACAATAAGAAGAGTACGCTCATTTTACGATCGAAAAAGAGTACATGTACTCTTAAAAGAGTACGTATGGTAACCCTACCTTAAACACGTGGTCTTGTGGGCATTCTGCCCCAATTTTGATATGATTGATTTTAGCTAAAAATTGTATGAAGTTAGTAAAATACAACAAAATATTTATAGCCTTCCGAAAGTGCAAGGGAGTGTAAAATCGATAAGCTGTATTTTCATCACATTGCCCAGGCCAGTTTACAATAAAACCTTAAATGTGAACCATAAAAAAAGAGGTTTCACGCTGTTTCTATTAATCCTTCTATTTCTAAGAACTACAGTCGTTTTTGTGAACTTTTAATCTAATAAATAGTGAAAAAGCCTGTTTGCTACAATATAAATGAAGAAAATATCACTCGAAGCCATAGGTTGGTGTATTTTTGAGAAAGAATGACATGGGCCATCTAACCTTTTTTTTTTTAAATGAATCTTCGTTAACTTTCAAGGAAAACTATTTAAAATTACAGGTTTTGTTAATTACAGGTGATTTATTTTAAAGGTTGCAGTTTTCAGTGACACGTAAT